>NC_071630.1:1739401-2039401 GCF_014839835.1 Dryobates pubescens
AAGCAAACAAGCCTGCTGCTGCAATCAGGCAGCACCAAATGGGCCTCAGCTGCCCTTGCAGACTCAGAATTGGCTCCTGGGACCGTGAAAAAGAATCACCCACACCATGTGTGTTGGCAGCTCTGCTCCTGCACACCCATCTGGCCACCACTGCAGAGGACTTCACAGACCAGCAGCACAGCAACCACAGAATGCATTGGGGTTGGTTGAAGGAAGCCTCAAGCCTTGCCCAACCCCCTGCAGGCAGCAGGGGACATCTCCAACCAGATCAGGCTGCACAGGGCCACATTCAATTTGACCTTCAATGCCTCCCAAGGAGAGGGCCTCAACCACATCTCACTAACCCACGTGTCTGCCATGAAGCATTACCTTCTGTGATGCTCCATTAAGCAGGCCCCTGTCCCAGAGTGCTTTGTTGCCTGTGGGATCCTCATCAACCTCATCGTTGGTGTTGGGAGGCAATCTCACCTGCATTGGAGGAAGAGGACATGCTCAGTGAGGGGCAGAGAAGCAGCACATTACCTCTGGGGAATGCCTGTGGTCTCTGAAAGGCCACTTTGGTGGATTTCACAAGATACTTAGAGCAAAACCATCCATTTGCTCCTCCAGTGAAGCCTTTAGCATTCAAAGGGATTCTCAAGATTGATGGCCCAGGACTCAGCACCATGGGCAGGACCTCCTGAGCAGGCTCTTGCCTGGCTTGGCACTCACAGATCACCCTGGGAGGTATGGTCAAAGTGGTTCAAAGGTGGTTGCCAGTAAGGAAAGAGTTTGATGTGTGGGGGGCAGGCAAGGCAAGGAGGGCTGATGGGGGGGCAGGCAAGGCAAGGAGGGCTGATGGGGGGGCAGGCAAGGCAAGGAGGGCTGAGGGGGGGGCAGGTAAGGCAAGGAGGGCTAATGGGGGGGCAGGCAAGGCAAGGAGGGCTGATGGGGGGCAGGCAAGGCAAGGAGGGCTAATGTTGGGGGGGGGCAGGTAAGGCAAGGAGGGCTGATGGGGGGGCAGGCAAGCAAGGAGGGCTGATGGGGGGCAGGTAAGGCAGGAGGGCTGATGGGGGGGCAGGCAAGGCAAGGAGGGCTAATGTTGGGGGGGCAGGCAAGGCAAGGAGGGCTGATGGGGGGCAGGTAAGGCAAGGAGGGCTGATGGGGGGGCAGGTAAGGCAAGGAGGGCTGATGGGGGGGCAGGCAAGGCAAGGAGGGCTGATGGGGGGGCAGGCAAGGCATGGAAGGCTAATGTTGGGGGGGCAGGCAAGGCAAGGAGGGCTGTTGGGGGGGGACAGGCAAGGCAAGGAGGGCTGATGGGGGGGCAGGCAAGGCAAGGAGGGCTGATGGGGGGGCAGGCAAGGCAAGGAGGGCTGATGGGGGGGCAGGCAAGGCAAGGAGGGCTGATGGGGGGGGCAGGCAGGCAAGGAGGGCTGATGGGGGGGGCAGGCAAGGCAAGGAGGGCTGATGGGGGGCAGGCAAGGCAAGGAGGGCTGATGGGGGGGCAGGCAAGGCAAGGAGGGCTGATGGGGGGGCAGGCAAGGCAAGGAGGGCTGATTGGGGGGCAGGTAAGGCAAGGAGGGCTGGGGGGCGGCAAGGAGGGGCTGATGGGGGGGCAGGCAAGGCAAGGAGGGCTGATGGGGGGGCAGGCAAGGCAAGGAGGGCTGATGGGGGGGCAGGCAAGGCAAGGAGGGCTGATGGGGGGGCAGGCAAGGCAAGGAGGGCTGATGGGGGGGCAGGCAAGGCAAGGAGGGCTGATGGGGGGGCAGGCAAGGCAAGGAGGGCTGATGGGGGGGCAGGCAAGGCAAGGAGGGCTGATGGGGGGGGCAGGTAAGGCAAGGAGGGCTAATGTTGGGGGGGGCAGGCAAGGCAAGGAGGGCTGATGGGGGGGCAGGAAAGGCAAGGAGGGCTGATGGGGGGGGCAGGCAAGGCAAGGAGGGCTGATGGGGGGGGGACAGGCAAGGCAAGGAGGGGCTGATGGGGGGGGGACAGGCAAGGCAAAGGAGGGCTGATGGGGGGGGGACAGGCAAGGCAAGGAGGGCTGATGGGGGGGCAGGCAAGGCAAGGAGGGCTGATGGGGGGGGCAGGCAAGGCAAGGAGGGCTGATGGGGGGGGCAGGTAAGGCAAGGAGGGCTAATGTTGGGGGGGCAGGCAAGGCAAGGAGGGCTGATGGGTGGGGGGCAGGCAAGGCAAGGAGGGCTGATGGGGGGGCAGGCAAGGCAAGGAGGGCTGATGGGGGGGGGACAGGCAAGGCCAGGAGGGCTGATGGGGGGGGGACAGGCAAGGCCAGGAGGGCTGATGGGGGAACAGGCAAGGCAAGGAGGGCTGATGGGGGGGCAGGCAAGGCAAGGCAAGGCCAGGAGGGCTGATTTGCGTGGGTCGGTGTCCAGCGCTGGCTGAACTCCGCGCTCCACAGCACCCCACAGCACGCTTCAGAGAGAGAGATCAAAGGCCTGGCAGAAGGAGCCAGCTCTTCTTTCCTCCTCCTCTGCTGACACCCAGCCAAGCAGGGAAGTGTCAGCACTGACACAGCCAATTTGGAGAGGAAGGAGGAGAGAAAGAGCTCGACGCCGGGGAAGGGAAACTGGAGCGCGGTAACCCCGAGCCCAGGCTCTGTGGCGGGGAGGGGGCAGCCCTCTGCACAGCCACAAGCTCCAGCCCAAGGCTTTCTTCACAGCAAGGCACAAAAGATGGAATTAGCACAAAGCTGACAGACAGCAGCCAGCCCTCTCCCCTCCCTGCCCCTTGAGGACAACCACTCACCCCCTTAGGAAAAACAAGTGACTGGTACAGGGCCTTGTCTCCAGAGCCTCCTTCTTTGTAGGCAAATCACAGAACCAATAAGGTTGGAAAAGACCTCAAGGATCATCAGGTCCAACCTGGCACCCAACACCTCCTGACTGCTAAACCATGGCTCAAGGGCCACTTCCAATCCCTTCTTGAACACCTCCAGGGATGGTGACTCCACCACCTCCCTGGGCAGCACATCCCAAGGGCCAATCTCTCTTGCTGGGAAGAACTTCTTCCTCACCCCCAGCCTAAACCTCCCCTGGCATAGCTTGGGACTGTGTCCTCTTGTTCTGGTGATGCTTGCCTGGGAGATGAGACCAACCCCCCTGGCTACAACCTCCCTTCAGGGAGTTGGAGAGAGCAAGAAGGTCTCCCCTTACACATCCAAGTGCCAGGTTCTGCACATTGGCCACAGCAACCCCAGGCAGAGCTGCAGGCTGGGGGCAGAGTGGCTGAGAACTGCCAAACAGAGAGGGATCTGGGGGTGCTGATTGACAGCTGGCTGAACATGAGCTAGCAGTGTGCCCAGGGGGCCAAGAAGGCCAAAGGCATCCTGGCCTGGAGCAGGAAGAGTGTGGCCAGCAGGAGCAGGGAGGTCATTGTGCCCTGTGCTCAGCACTGCTCAGGCCACACCTGGAGTCCTGTGTCCAGCTCTGGGCCCCTCAGGTTAGGAAGGACATTGAGAGACTTGAAGGTGTCCAGAGAAGGGCAACAAGGCTGGGGAGAGGCCTTGAGCACAGCCCTGTGAGGAGAGGCTGAGGGAGCTGGGGTTGCTTAGCCTGCAGAACAGGAGGCTCAGGGGAGACCTCATTGCTCTCTGCAACTCCCTGCAGGGAGGTTGGAGCCAGGTGGGGGTTGGTCTCTTCTCCCAGGCAAGCAGCACCAGAACAAGAGGACACAGTCTCAAGCTGTGCCAGGGGAGGTTTAGACTGAATGTCAGGAAGAAATTCTTCATAGAGAGAGTTGTTGGCCATTGGGATGTGCTGCCCAGGGAGGTGGTGGAGTCCCCATCCCTGGAGGTGTTTAGGAGGAGACTGGATGGGGTGCTTGGTGCCATGGTTGAGTTGATCAGATGGTGCTGGGTGATAGGTTGGGCTGGATGAGCTCAAAGGTCTTTTCCAACCTGGTCTATCCTGTTCCCATTCCCATTCCTATTCCTACTCCATTCCTATTCCATTCCATTCCATTTCCTATTCCATTCCCATTCCATTTCCCATTTCATTCCTATTCCATTCCATTCCCATTCCTATTCCAATTCCTATTCCCATTCCAATTCCATTCCCATTCCAATTCCCATTCCCATTCCATTTCCTATTCCCATTCCATTTCCTATTCCCATTCCCATTCCATTTCCCATTCCACTTCCTATTCCCATTCATTCCCATTCCCATTCATTCCCATTCCTATTCCATTCCCATTCCTATTCCCATTCCCATTCCATTTCCTAGTCCCATTCCATTCCCATTCCTATTCCATTCCTATTCCATTCCATTCCATTCCCATTCCTATTCCATTCCCATTCCTATTCCATTCCCATTCCAATTCCATTCCCATTCCATTTCCCATTCCATTTCCCATTCCATTCCCATTCCTATTCCAATTCCCATTCCAATTCCCATTCCTATTCCAATTCCCATTCCAATTCCCATTCCTAGTCCATTTCCTATTCCATTCCCATTCCATTTCCTCTTCCCATTCCATTCCTATTCCATTCCCATTCCTATTCCATTCCAATTCCATTCCCATTCCCATTCCATTCCCATTCCTATTCCATTCCATTCCCATTCCTATTCCATTCCCATTCCAATTCCATTCCCATTCCCATTCCATTTCCCATTCCATTCCTATTCCAATTCCCATTCCAATTCCCATTCCTAGTCCATTTCCTATTCCATTCCCATTCCATTTCCTCTTCCCATTCCATTCCTATTCCATTCCATTCCCATTCCTATTCCATTCCAATTCCATTCCCATTCCCATTCCATTCCCATTCCATTTCCTATTCCATTCCTATTCCATTCCAATTCCATTCCCATTCCATTTCCTATTCCATTTCCCATTCCATTCCCCATTCCCATTCCCATTCCAATTCGCATTCCTATTGCAATTCCCATTCCAATTCCCATTCCTAGTCCATTTCCTATTCCATTCCCATTCCTATTCCCATTCCCATTCCATTCAATTTTTATCCCATCCCATCTGCCAGCTCTCTCAGCACCCTGGGCTGGATCCCATCGGGTCCCACGGGCTTGCGGGGGATCCCGAGCCGATGCCTCGCGGATTTCAGGGACGCTTGGAAGAGGCCACAAAGCCCAGATCAAGAAACCCCACTCAGTGGTGGCTGGGAGGCAGACTCACCACACAGATGTTGCCAAACTTGTCTGCCCCAGCCACGGTGTCGTAGTCGAGGAGGGTGGCGGTGGTGACCCAGCGCGGGTAGGTGTCGTCGGCGAAGATGATCAGCTGGTTCTCGTTCCTCTTGTAGCGCACCCAGATGAAGCTCTCCTGCACGTCTGAAACGATCACCCTGTGCCCAATGGTTTGGATCCCACAGATGTAGTTGGCAATGTGCTGCCCAGAGAGAGGAAGAGGGAGGGGTGGGGAAAAAAAAACAGCCCTGAGCGCTCCTGAGGAGTCAGCTCCGGCCTGGTCCGACGCCGATCTTCCCCCCCCGCGAAGCTGCCTCTCCTTTCTGGTGGGCTGCAGGCCCAGTCTAAACACATCATCAGTGCAGGGCCTTCCAACCTATCATCCACCACACATCAGAGGGAGGATCTCCTCCCCCTCTGCTATGCCCCACTGAGGCCATTATATGGAGCACTGGGTCCAGTTCTAGGCTCCCCAGCTCAAGAAACAGGGAGCTGCTGGAGAGAATCCAGCAGAGGCTGCAAAGATGCTGGGGGGAGGGAGGAATAAGCCCCTGCAGCAGTACAGGTGAGGGGTTGAGCTGCTGGAAGGCAGCTCCATGGAGAAGGACCTGGGAGTGCTGGGGGACGAGTTCCCCACAAACCAGCTATGGGCCCTTGTGGCCATGAAGGCCAGTGGTCTCCAGGGGAGCCTGCAGGTCAAGGGAGGGTCTCCTCTCCCTCTACTCTGCCCTGCTAAGGCCACATCTGCTGTAATGGGTCCAGTCCTTCTGACCTCCCCAGGATAAGAGAGACAGGGAATTACTGGGGAGAGTCCAGCAGAGGCTTCAAAGCTGCTGTGGGGCCTTGAGCAGCTCTGTGAGGAGTAAAGGCTGGAAGCCATGGGGCTGTTGAGCCTGGAGAAGAGCAGCCCCAGAGGGCATCTGAGCAATGCTCAGCAGGATCTCAAGGAGCTGTGGGGGGCAAGAGGCTGGGGCCAGGCTCTGCTCAGTGGTGCCCAGGGACAAGACAAGGGGCAGAGGGCACCCAGGAGGTTCCAGTTGACCAGGAGGAGAAAGTTGTTTGGTGTGAGGGTGCTGGAGGCCTGGAGCAGGCTGCCCAGAAAGGTTGTGAAGTCTCCTTCTCTGGAGAGCTTCCAACCCCTCCTGGCCACTGTGACCCTGGGCAAGCTGCTGTGGGTGACACTGCTTTAGCAGGGGGCTTGGACTGGGTGATGTCCAGGGGTCCTTTCCAACCCCCATGCTGGGATCCTGTAGCCACCCCCAGCCTGCTGAGCATGACATTAAACATCCAGGCAAGATGCACTGCTGTAGAGTCTATGAAGTGAGCTGCCAAGGACAGTCCTGCAAGCAGGAGCTGCTTCTGTGTCCCCTCACTACTTGTGGTCATAAAAGACCCAAGGAGGGCTTCAGCTGTTCATGTGAGTCATACTCAGGAAACAAAACCAAAACTACCACAAACCAACCCCAATTCCACTGGAAATTCCCAGCCTGCCTGTGCACTTGCTGGAGCTCCTTTGTGCAGCAGGGAGCAACTGGCACAGGTTCTGCAGCCTGCCTGGGAGGGAGGAGGAGCAGGCAGCGGAGCTAGAAAGCCACACTCCGCAGTTTCTCCCCCTAAAGTACCAGGGATGCCCTGCAAGGACCATCTGCTGCCAGGAGAAAAATCCCCTTTTCACAACTCTTGAGGATCTGGAGGGGTGTTCAAAGGCACCTTCCACCCTCTGGCCCCAGCCTGCTGATCATCTCACCCAAGGGAACAGTGCCAGCAGCTGCTGTCTCACGCTTGGCTAAACCCTCTGACACCTGCTGCAGAAGATCAGAGGCCTGACCCGTACAGGGCTTGTGAAGCTCCTGCATGGGGCCAGCTGCACAGGGGAGAAGCAGCTAAGCCTTTGTTTCACTGTTGCTGTCAAGCATCACTCAGTCCAGCTGAGCAGCTCTGGACAGAGAGAGAAGCCAGTACCTTATTCTCACACTTGCGGAGCAGTTTCTTCTTGCCCAGGTCGTACACACGCAGGAGCTTCCCAACTCCAATCAAGACTCTGCCTTGGAAGGGAGCAATGGCTGCAGGAACCTCCTCCACAGGGGTCTACAGAGGGAAAAGGAAGACTGTGAGACTCTCACCAACAGAGTTAACCTTCCACCAAGCTTCAGAATGGATTGGGGCAGCTGAAGACCTTTTGGCTCTCTCTTAACGCCCTGACAGGAGGTTGGAGCCAGGTCGGGGCTGGTCTGCTTCTCCCTAGTAGCAGAGGATAGAATGAAGAGGAAATGGCCTCAGGTTACTGCCAGGGGAGGGTTAAGTTGGGCATGAGGAACAGTTTGTTCCCCTAAAGGGTTGTGAAGGCCTGGCCCAGGCTGTCCCAGGGCAGTGGTGGAGTGCCCATCCCTGGAGGCACCGATAAGCCCTGGAGACGTGGTGCTGAGGGCCACGGTTCAGCGGTGCCTTGGCAGGTTATAGCTGATGATCTTACAGGCCTCTTCCAACCCAAATGAGTCTACAAAGCTCACTGGCCAGTGCCAAGGCTTTCAACTTCAAAAGCTGACCACACATGTTTCTGCAGGAGGGCCACAAGGTGAGTGCCCCTTAACTGAAGGGTAGGGCTGCTCTGAGAACCCCCTCACTGGGCAGGCAGCAAAGGCAGGCAAGGATCTGGCTGACTTGGTTCTTAGTTTAGCTTTATCCCCAACAGAAAGATGTTAATGTTCTGCCTAAACCCATCCAGGCTGTCTATTTTCTAACCCAAAAGCATGAATCTCATTCATCCATCTGCCAGAGATGCTCTGAAACTGCCAGTGGAGCAGTGGCCCAGCTGAACACAATTCACTTAGGGCTGAAAGGTCTCCCACCACTCATCCAGCTGAAGGATCAGGCACAGCAGAGCATGGCAAGAGGCAAGAAAGCTTCCAGCTGCAGCATTCCCAGCTTGCTTGGGTTGGCTAGGAGAAGGTATTTCACAGCCTCAGCTCTGTCAGTTTCCAAGTGGGTGTTTGATGGCACCAGAAAAGGTCCTGCTCCAGCACAGAACCAACCTTCCTGCACATCAGGACTGTAGGAAGTGAGTAAGCCACAACATTCCTTTCCAGATGCTCATCTGCTCCCATCTTGGAAGCACGTGGGAAGGAGAACTCTGATTTAAGGGAGTTCTGCTGAAATCCCTAAACCCTAGAGACCTGTCAAACAAGTTGGTCATCAGGCAACTGACCATTCCCCCAGGCAGCCAAAACAGCAAGATGACAGCTCACACCAGCTTCAGGTGGCCAGCCAAGGACTGAGTGCCTCAGCACCAGGGCTCAAGTGACCCAAGGATGAATTCCTTGTAAACAAATGCTCAGAGCAGCTCTCTGAGCTCATCTTCCATGAAGAAAACAGAGCTGATCTTCTCCCCTCCCTACAAGGGGCACAAAACCACTGCTCCTTTCCCCTTTGCCCAGAGCTGAGGCAAAGGAAGATCTGTGCTCAATCCTCAGCTCTCCAATCAAAAGATGTCCCAAGTGATTGTGGAGGCGGCAGCTGATTTCCTCTGGGGCTGCTTCCAGCCTCTAGCATCAGCCTTGTTTAGTCTGAAAGAGGCTGAAGGGAGACCTCTTAGCCCTCTGAAACTCCCTGAAAAGAGGCTGCAATGAGCTTGGGGTTGGTCTCTTCTCCCCTGGTCTCAGGAGGAGAGGAGATGGCCTGGAATTGTGCCAGGGGAGGCTTAGTTTGGAGAGGAGGTAAAAAATTGCTTTGCTGCCAGAATGGTCAGGGATTGGCAGAGGCTGCCCAGGGATGTTGGGGAGTCAAGAAGCCTGTGGCCATGGCACTTGGGGCCATGGTTCAGTGGCCATGGTGGGGTTGGGCTGGTGGTTGGACTTGATCTTAGAGGTCTCCTCCAACCCCCACAAGTTCTCCGACTGGACGAATCCTGCGATGTTCTGCTCCAGCTTTCAGGGTGAAGTTAACAGCTGCCCCAAACCCCTCCCTTGCAGCTGGTTCCAGTCACACCCCCCCCTCACCTTGTGCAGGAACTCCAGCTTCTCCCCACTATTCACCAGCTTGTAGGTGTAGACAAACCCCCCAGCAACGGAGCGAGGGTTGAGGATCAGGTCCTTGGCCACCCCCACCAGCACGTACCACTCGTCCCCGGTGTTGGAGAAGCGGCACACGGCCACGCTGGGGAGGAGAAGACAGCCCAGTGTGAGCACCCAAACACACACACAGCACTCCTGAGAGGGGCCCCTCCAGAGCACAGCCTGCTCCTAACCCAGGTACAGCCTGGGGAGCCTGACCTCCCAGCACTGAGGTTTCCCTGCCGGAGGTCCTCTCTTCCCCCCCGGTGCGCTCCAGCCCCAAGCTTTGCTTTCACTGCTCAGCAATGGGCAAAGCTTCACTGGAGTCACAGAGTCCTAGCTTGGAAGGGACCTCAAGGATCATCTGGTCCAACCTTGCTTAGGGAAAACAGGGTCCAGACAAGATGTTTCAGCCCCTATCCAGTTGAAGCCTGCGAGTGTCCAGCGCTGAGGGCTTCACCATTTCCGTGGGGAGATCATTGCAAGGGTTGATTGTCCTTGGGAAAAGCTTCCCTCCCCAAGCAGGAACTTGTCCCCACTCTTCCCTGTAGCCACCCCTTACACACCAGAACGTGGTGAAGTCTGCCCTGGGCCTTCTTTCTCAAGGCTGAACAGTCAGTTCTCTGCCTTTCCTCACAAGAAGGAGCAGCAGCAGCAGCTGTTTCCCAGGCTGCTGCCATTTGAACACATCCACCTTCCCTTTCCTCACCTGGCAGTGTTATTTCCTGCCCTCTGCCTGGCTCAGCCAGGTGGGGAATCCTGGACACAACAGCCTTTTGGACTGGCATGACCTAAACTCTACCTGCTGAGGCACTTGCTGCTCTTCATGGTTATTGTGTTGGTTTTCCCCTCCAGGCCCTCCAGCACTTCCTTTCCCTGTAATCTACACTCAAGTTGGTCTGGATGGGAAGGGAAGTGAGAGAGAGCAGCACATTGTCCTGCTCCCAGCCCTCTGTTGGGTCTTTAAGCCCTGGGGGGGGCCAGCAAACACATCTGGAGGCCCAGCTCTTGGTGTCACATGCAGAGAGATCAGGGTGGAGAAAGGGAAGGAAAAGCAAGACCAAAAGCTCTGTGGTACTTGCTGCTGGCATTTCAAAGCCAGGCTCCTGACAACAGGCTGCATCTGGATTGCAACTCAGCAACAGCTAAGCAAAAGAAGCAGGGGGGCAGGGAAACCGAACCCCAAACCACACAGAAAGACTCCCCACAAGCAGAGATTCTTGCTGCATCTGGCACTGCTTCTTACCTGAAGGCAGCCTCATTCTGCTCTAGCTGGACCAGATCCAAGGTGTTTCCCTGGATGGGGTTCATCACCCTGATGACAGAAGCCCATTGGCCATTCCCTGCCTTGGGAGCACCGAAGATGGACTCTGGGAGGTTCTCATTCAGGAAGGCTGCAGCCATCTCAGCAGCCAGCTCCCTCTCATCTTCACCTGCAGCCTCCACCATTTCCTAAGGCACATTAAAGGCCAAGAGAAAAGAGCAGCTCAGTGGATTTCCTTCCCAGGCAATACTCTTGGGTAGGATGCTGCCTGCCTCTTTCCCCTGGGCCCAGGTATTCCAAGGCAAAGCTGCCCAACCCCAAAGCTTCCACCCACCCTGAAGGGAGAATCCACAGCTCAGAGCAGCATCAGCTCTGCCCTGTCCAAAGGGGCAGTTTTCTGGGGAGCTCTGCCTCCAAACCACCAACTCTGGAAACAACAGTGAGAAGAAAACAACCCACTGGAATCCAAATGTCCTGAGAGTCAGAGAAAATGATGTCACACCAAGCAGAACTATCCTTCAACACATGGTTCTTCAACCTGCCAGAACAACATGCAAAGCAAGGAGCATATTCTGCTGAAATCTGGGGTTTGAGGCATCCCAGAATGGTTTGGCTTAGAGGAACCTCAGAGATCATTTGGTTTCAACCCCCTTGCCACAGGCAGGGACTTCTCCCACCAGCCCAGGCTGCTCCAGGCCTCACCCAGCCTGGCCTTGGTACACCTCCAGGGAGTGGGGATGCATGACTTCCCTAGGCAACCTCTTCCAGTGTCTCCCTACCCTCACTCTAAAGGATTTCTTCCTCATCCCCAGTCTTAATCTCCCCTCTTCCAGCTCAAAGCCACTGCCCCTTGTCCTGTGAGCAGTCCCTCCCCTCCCCAGCTTTCTTGGAGGGCCCCTTCAGGGACTGGAAGGCAGCTATGAGGTCTCCCTGGGGCCTTCCCTCCCTTCAGCTCCTGCCTTCACACAGGTGATGGCAGATGGGGAGAAGTCAGAGGGGAGGATCTCCAGTTTCAAGTCTCCCCTGGGGAAGGGAGAGCACAGGAGAGCACAGCACAGCTGTGCCCCCACCCCCATTACCTCAGCCATCTGCTGCTTCCTCTGGGCCTTGGTGGCCTCAGTGTAGGCATTGTGGTCTGTCTCAATGATGATCAGGTTGTTGCTCTCTGGGTGAATGACAAACTTTCGGGGTGTGTACTGCAAGGGGAAGGCAACCTGGTTGAAGACTGCCCCCAGCTTCTCCAGAGCCAAAATCCTGCGGGACAAGAAGGGGCAACCGTGGTGAGCAAGGTGCAAGAGCAGCCCTCTAAAGAGAAACTGGAGCTGAGCTTTGTGTGTGGGACCTGGGCTGGCATTCAACAAGTCCAAGTGCCAGGGGCTGCACTTTGGCCACAGCAACCCCAGGCAGAGCTGCAGGCTGGGGGCAGAGTGGCTGAGAGCAGCCAAACAGAGAGGGATCTGGGGGTGCTGATTGACAGCTGGCTGAACATGAGCCAGCAGTGTGGCCAGGGGGCCCAAGAGGGCCAGTGGCATCCTGGCCTGCAGTGTGGCCAGCAGGAGCAGGGAGCTCATTGTGCCCCTGTACTCTGCATTGGTTAGGCCACACCTTGAGTCCTGTGTCCAGTTCTGGGCCCCTCAGGTTAGGAAGGACACTGAGAGACTTGAAGGTGTCCAGAGAAGGGCAACAAGGCTGGGGAGAGGCCTTGAGCACAGCCCTGTGAGGAGAGGCTGAGGGAGCTGGGGTTGCTTAGCCTGCAGAAGAGGAGGCTCAGGGGAGACCTTGTTGCTCTCTCCAACTCCCTGCAGGGAGGTTGGAGCCAGGTGGGGGTTGGGCTCTTCTCCCAGGCAGCCAGCACCAGAACAAGAGGACACAGTCTCAAGCTGTGCCAGGGGAAGTTTAGGCTGGAGGTGAGGAGAAAGTTCTTCCCAGAGAGAGTTGTTGGCCCTTGGGATGTGCTGCCCAGGGAGGTGGTGGAGTCACCGTCCCTGGAGGTGTTCAAGAGGGGACTGGATGTGGCACTTGGTGCCGTGGTCTAGTCCTGAGGTCTGTGGTGCCAGGTTGGACTGGATGATCTTTGAGGTCTCTTCCAACCTTACTGAGACTGTGATACAAGCAGCACCTTTCTGAGAGCCACCAGCAGCGTCTGGGGACCGCACCACACGGCTCTGAAGGCGACGCAGACCGGGACACGAAATCAAAAGCTCCTCACAGGCACTCGGGTTGAAAGAAGAGCATGAAGGAGGCCATGCCAAGTCTTTCTTCCTGTGACTTGCCAGCTGAAATACCAGCTCTTCTGGCATCTGGGGACTACAAGCCACAAGGCTCTCCCAGAAAGAATGCCTCCTTCAGAAAGCCCTGAATGCTGGAGCGTCGCAGCGAGGGCTGCCCTGAAACGGGCGCCTGTTCCAGCGCATAAAGCAGAGCTGCTGAATTTGGGTGCCCCTATTCTTCACCACTGCTGCCTTTTGCTCCCTAAGCTTTGCACTGGGAAAAGGCAACAGCTGCCCCCCCCTTTCATGCCTCTGGTTCCTCTAAATCACGTGGCCAGCTCAGACCACCAAGCCCCAGATGCTAACCCCGCAGCAGGTTTGTGTTTATCAGAAGCTTCCCTCGCCGAGGAGCAGAGAGCTGCAGGATCCTTTGCAGCTGGATGAGCACTTCCAAAAAATCAGAAGGGCTGCTCCCTGCTTTGTTTTCCCACAGCAGAACCATCCCTGCATCCCACTGGAGTTCTAAAAAAAAAACTTCACAGCATGCTTTAGGTTGGAAGTGACCTCAGAGGTCACCCAGTTCCAAATCCCCCCTGCCACGGGCAGGGACATCTCCCCCCACCAGCCCAGGTGGCTCAAGGCCTCATCCAGCCTGGCCTGGAACACCTCTAGGCAGGGGGCAGCCACAGCCTCCCTGGGCAGCCTGTGCCAGGCTCTCCCCACCCTCACTGCCAACAATTTCTTCACAGAATCACTGAGGCTGGAAAAGACTTCTGAGATCATTGAGGCCCAGCCTGACCTAACAGCAGCACATCAGCTCAACCCTGCTCCAGCTGCCACATCCAAGCTTCTCCTAAAGACCTCCAGGGAGGGCAACTCCACCACCTCCCTGGGCACTCCATCCCAGTGCCCACTCAGCCCCTTCCATGAGCAAGTGCTTCCCAACACCCAGCCTCAGCCCTTTCCATGGGGAAGTGCTTCCCAACACCCAGCCTCAGCCCTTTCCATGAGCAAGTGCTTCCCAACACCCAGCCTCAGCCCTTTCCATGAGCAAGTGCTTCCCAACACCCAGCCTCAGCCCTTTCCATCAGGAAGTGCTTCCCAACACCCAGCCTCAGCCCTCTCCGTGGGGAAGTGCTTCCCAACACCCAGCCTCAGCCCTTTCCATCAGGAAGTGCTTCCCAACACCCAGCCTCAGCCCTCTCCGTGGGGAAGTGCTTCCCAACACCCAGCCTCAGCCCTTTCCGTGGGGAATTGCTTCCCAACACCCAGCCTCAGCCCTTTCCATCAGGAAGTGCTTCCCAACACCCAGCCTCAGCCCTTTCCATGGGGAAGTGCTTCCCAACACCCAGCCTCAGCCCTTTCCATGGGGAAGTGCTTCCCAACACCCAGCCTCAGCCCTTTCCATGGGGAAGTGCTTCCCAACACCCAGCCTCAGCCCTTTCCGTGGGGAAGTGCTTCCCAACACCCAGCCTCAGCCCTTTCCGTGAGGAAGTGCTTCCCAACACCCAGCCTCAGCCCTCTCCGTGGGGAATTGCTTCCCAACACCCAGCCTCAGCCCTTTCCGTGAGGAAGTGCTTCCCAACACCCAGCCTCAGCCCTTTCCGTGAGCAAGTGCTTCCCAACACCCAGCCTCAGCCCTTTCCATCAGGAAGTGCTTCCCAACACCCAGCCTCAGCCCTTTCCATCAGGAAGTGCTTCCCAACACCCAGCCTCAGCCCTTTCCATCAGGAAGTGCTTCCCAACACCCAGCCTCAGCCCTTTCCGTGGGGAAGTGCTTCCCAACACCCAGCCTCAGCCCTTTCCATCAGGAATTGCTTCCCAATACCCAGCCTCAGCCCTTTCCGTGAGGAAGTGCTTCCCAACACCCAGCCTCAGCCCTTTCCATCAGGAAGTGCTTCCCAACACCCAGCCTCAGCCCTTTCCATGAGCAAGTGCTTCCCAACACCCAGCCTCAGCCCTTTCCATCAGGAAGTGCTTCCCAACACCCAGCCTCAGCCCTTTCCATCGGGAAGTGCTTCCCAACACCCAGCCTCAGCCCTTTCCATCAGGAAGTGCTTCCCAACACCCAGCCTCAGCCCTTTCCATCAGGAAGTGCTTCCCAACACCCAGCCTCAGCCCTTTCCATCAGGAAGTGCTTCCCAACACCCAGCCTCAGCCCTTTCCATCAGGAAGTGCTTCCCAACACCCAGCCTCAGCCCTTTCCGTGGGGAAGTGCTTCCCAACACCCAGCCTCAGCCCTTTCCATCAGGAATTGCTTCCCAATACCCAGCCTCAGCCCTTTCCGTGAGGAAGTGCTTCCCAACACCCAGCCTCAGCCCTTTCCATCGGGAAGTGCTTCCCAACACCCAGCCTCAGCCCTTTCCATCAGGAAGTGCTTCCCAACACCCAGCCTCAGCCCTTTCCATCAGCCTCCTCCAGCCTGAGCCTCCTCTTCTCCAGGCTTCCTCATCTCCAGCTTCAGTCTCCACTCCCCCAGCTCCAAGCCATTCTCCCTGCTCCTGGCACTCCCAGCCCTTGTCCAAAGTCCCTTCCCAGCTCTCCTGGAGCCCTTTCAGGTGCTGAAAAGCTGATCAAAGGTCTCCCCTGAAGCCTTCCCTTCTCCATCCCAAGTGTTTCCATCAAATCATTATCTGCCATCAAATAGCCTCACACCTCCCAACCCTGAACTCTTCAGGTTTAAATCACTTTACCTCTTCCCCTTCGAATGTCCACCGAGAAGTCCCCACCCCTCTCCCTGCCACCCTGGCCCAGGAGAATTCACCTTGCCCCAGGGGTCCTTACCTCAGTGTGTTTGTGGAGATGGCTACAATGCCTTCTGGGCACTGCTCAGAAGCAAAGCCAGATGCAAACTCCAGGGTCTCATAAGAGAGGGGGGTCAGGTGGAAGCGGGACTGGTAGGAGTAACTGAGCCAGGATCGGCTCGACATGGCCAGCACCTGGGAGAGAGAGAGAGAGAGAGAACAAATCCAGGGGGGCTGGGGACACAGCCAAACTCCTGCTTGCACCAGGAGTCTCCAGAGGAGGAGGCTCCACAACCTCCATCAGCAAGACCAATCTTTCTGGGCTCCCCAGTTCAAGAGAGACAGATGCTGAGGGGCCTGGAGCAGCTCTGTGAGGAGCAAAGGCTGAGAGCCCTGGGGCTGAGAGCCTGGGGAAGAGCAGCCCCAGAGGGGAGCTGAGCAATGCTCAGCAGGAGCTAAAGGAGCTGTGGGGGGCAAGAGGCTGGGGCCAGATCCTTGTCAGTGGTGCCCAGGGACAGGACAAGGATCAATGAGCACAAACTGGAAGCCAGCAGGTTCCATCTGAACAGGAGGAGAAACTTCTTTACTGTGAAGGTGCAGGAGCCCTGGAGCAGGTAGCTCAGAGAGG
This sequence comes from Dryobates pubescens, assembly GCF_014839835.1. NCBI lineage: Eukaryota > Metazoa > Chordata > Aves > Piciformes > Picidae > Dryobates > Dryobates pubescens. The sequence continues at coordinate 1,755,435 of NC_071630.1, forward strand.
TTGTGGAGCCTCCTCTAAAGAGCTTCCAACCCCTCCTGGCCATTGTGTTCCTGGCCAAGCTGCTGTGGGTGCCCTGCCTGAGCAGAGGGGGTTGGACTGAATGATCTCCAGAGGTCCCTTCCAACCCTCACCACGCTGTGACCATTCTGTCAATGAGTGGCTGTGCAGTGCTGGACTCCTACCCCCTTGCTACAGCTGAACTCTTGCAGGAGGGCTGCACCCAGCAGCCCAGAGCACACCTCCAGAGATGGTTTTATCTGGAAACAGCACATGGCACAGAGGAACTTCAAAGAGCCAGCAAGACAAGGAATGCTCAAACTAAGGCACAATAAAAACTGTTATCTGTAAAAGCCAAGACCAACAAATACTTTCATATAGCTCTTTTTCCTCCCCCCCCCAACCCCTTCTTTTTAAACAATAACCTTTTCTGATGGAAACAGCTCTCTGAAAACAAACATTAGCTGCTCTGTCATAATCCAAATGCTTTATGTGGCATTTCACTTCAAATAATCAGCCCATTTGTCCAGCAAGTTAAAGGAAATAGAAGGCAGCAGATGGACTTCTGAACTCTTCACTTAGGTAGGACAGAGCAGAAGAGAACAGAACTAATCAGGCTGGAAGAGACCTTTGAGATCATCCAGTCCAACCTATCCCCCAGCACCATCTGAGCAACTCAACCATGGCACCAAGTGCCTCAGCCAGGCTCTTCCTAAACACCTCCAGGGATGGGGACTCCCTGGGCAGTCTGGCCCCAGCCTCTTGTCCCCCACAGCTCCTTTAGCTCTTGCTGAGCATTGCTCAGCTCCCCTCTGGGGTTGCTCTTCTCCAGGCTCAACAGCCCCAGGGCACTCAGCCTTTCCCCTTCACAGACACTTCAGGTCCCTCAGCAGCTTTGCAGCCTCTGCTGGACTCTCTCCAGTAATTCCCTGTCTCTCTTGACCTGGGGAGGCCAGAAGGACTGGACCCATTACTGCAGATGTGGCTTTAGGGGCAGCCTGCTCCAGGGCTCCAGCACCCTCACAGTGGAGTGGAATGGAATGGACCAGGTTGGAAGAGACCTTTGAGATCATCAAGTCCAACCTCTCACCCAACACCATCTAATCAACTAAACCATGGCACCAAGCACCCCATCCAGTCTCTTCCTAAACACCTCCAGGGATGGTGACTCCCTGGGCAGCACATTCCAATGGCCAATCTCTCTTTCTATGAAGAACTTCTACCTAACATCCAGCCTAAACCTCCCCTGGCACAGCTTGAGGCTGTGTCCTCTTGTTCTGGTGCTGGTTGCCTGGGAGAAGAGACCAATCCCCTCCTGGCTACAACCTCCCTTCAGGGTAAATCAATGGCAGTGCAACCTTACTCCTTGCCTGAGTGACAGGAGCTGGAATGTCAGTCAGAGGTTACCTCCAGCCCATCACTGACTGGCCACAAGTAGGATGTCCCAAGGTAATAAGCAGGATGAGAGGAAACAGCCTCAAGGCTGCACCAGAGGTTTGGGCTGGATACTAGGAAAGATTTCTTCACTGAAACAGTGGTTTAAGTCCTAGGCCAGGCTGCCCAGGAATCCCTGGAGGGGTTTCAAAGCTGTGGAGACGTGGTGCTGAGGGACATGGTGTACTGGTGGCCTGGCAGTGCTGGGTTCACAGTGGGACTCAAGGGTCTTTAAAGTCTCTTCCAACCTCAAAGATTCTATGATGGTTTTTCTCCCCACGCTGTGAGCCAAGGACCCAAGCTTAGTCCCCCAGCATCACAGCACTCAGCTGCCCTGCAAGCACTCCCTGCTAGAGCTGCAGAGCACACCTCAGCTCCAAGCTCCAGCTGGCAGACTGGCACGAGCAGGCTGAAGAGCCTGAGCCAGAGTGAATCAACTAAAGCAGAGATGGGAGTGCCAGATCCAACCCCCAAGGCTGACCAGCAGGATTTCTCAACTCCTGAAGGTGTCATCCAAAAATGAGGCAAGCAGGGGGTGGCTGATCTCCCCAGTGCCACATCAGAAGGGCTGGAAATGGCACTTCTGATGATACACATTCTTCCCTCCGTGCCAAATCCTGCAACTATTTCCCTGGAATGATACACAGCAGCCAGCCAGCCCCCCTCAACAAGATCAGGAGACAACCAGCAACTGCAGCAAGCAGCCAAAGGGGAAAGAAGAGTTCTGCCCTGGGCACTAAGGGCTGGCAAGATGAGGTTTTTGCAGTGTCTCCAAGCCCAAGCAGCTGCCTCTGACCTTTCCCAGCACACTGCAAACGCAGCCTGAGGGTCAGTCAGGTGAGTTCTAGCTGGAAGAAAGCAGGGCAGTCCTACAAGCTGCTTCCTCAGAAGGGGAACAACAGCCAAGGACAAGGCTGCTTGTGACAATGAGCTGTGAGCCAGGCAGCTCCATAACAGAGCCATGGAATCACAGAGTGGTAGGGGTTGGAAGGGACCTCTGGAGATCACTGAGGCCAGCCCCTCCTGCCAAAGCAGGGTCACCCAGGGCAGGCCACACAGCAATGCATCCACACAGGCTTGGCATCTTCAGAGGAGACCCCACAGCCTCTCTGGGCAGCCTGCTCCAGGGCTCCAGCACCCTCACACCAAAGAAGCTGGAACTTCCTGGGTTTCAGTTTGTGTCCACTGCCCCTTGCCCTATCACTGGGCACCAGTGGAAGGAGACTGCCCCCTTCTCCCTGACACCCACCCTTAAGGCACTGATCACATCTCAGCCTCCTCCAGGCTGAACAGCCCCAGGGCTCTAAGCCTTTGCTGCTCACAGAGATGTTCTATTCCCTCACTCATTCCTGTAGCTTCTGATGGGACTCTCTCCAGTTGTTCCCTGTCTCTTTTGAACTGGGGAGCCCAGAATCAGACCAAATACTCCAGATGTGGCTTTGCTAGGGCAGAGTAGAGGGGCAGGACAACCTCCTTTGACCTGCTGGCCACACTCTTCTGAAAGCACCCCAGGAAACCCTTGGCCCTCTTGGCCACAAGGGTGCAATCCAAGAGGCAAGGGGCATGCCAACCATCAGGAAGTCATTCAACTTCCCAACCCTTACCCACAGGGTTCTGCTGTGCTGCAAGGATGCTTGCCCACCCACAAGAAAGGAAAGTGGGCTGCTGAGGGAGTGCACCCTGTGGAGAGCTCCTCTCACTCACTGCCTCCTGGGCATGGCTTTAAAGTAGAGCAGAGCAGATTTAGATTGGAGGTGAGGACCCAATTCTGCACCAGGGAGGGTGAGGACCCAGTTCTGCACCAGGGAGGGTGAGGACCCAGTTCTGCACCAGGGAGGGTGAGGACCCAGTTCTGCACCAGGGAGGGTGAGGACCCAGTCCTGCACCAGGGAGGGTGGTGGAACACTGGAACAGACTGCCCAGGGAGGTGGTTGAGGCCCCTTCCTTGGAGCTATTCAAGGTGAGGCTGAATGAAGCCCTGGGCAGCCTGCTCTAGTTGGGGATGTCCCTGCTGAGTGCAGGCTGAGCTTTGGAGGTCCCTTCCAGCCTGGCTGATTCACCACACGAAAGCTTCGAGAAGACCTCCCGAGCTCATCGAATCCAACCATCAGGAGGTCATCCAACTTCCCACTCTCGCCCAGAGGGTCCTGCTATGCTGGAAGGATGCTTGCCCACCCACAAGAAAGGGAAGTGGGCTGCTGAGGGGGTGCAGCCCATGGAGAGCTCCTCTGACTTACCGCCTCCTGGCCTTGCATGCGGACGCGGAAGAGCTTGACGGGCCGCGAGCCGAGGTACCTGGTCCTGGTGTCCGACAGGTCGCCCGTCACAGGGTCCAGGACGGTCCGCAGCAGGACACCGTTCTGCACACCAAGCAAAGCACAACAGTTAGCTCAGGAAGAAGCAGCTAAGAGCTCTTGAGGGCACAGAAGCTGTTTCTGAAGAGCCAGGTGTTTTGCTCCTGGGAGAAGTCCCTCCCACAGCCACCACGCTGCGGCTGAACTGGCCTGTCCGCACCCGGCGGAGCTCCTGCCGGACAGGAGGGAGCTGCTCTCAAGCCAAACAAATCAACCAATCTCCTCCAAAACAAACAAACAAGAGATGAACACCAAGAAGCCTGGTGCCTCAGGCAAGCCCAAGGGTTGATTCCAGGCTTCTTCTCCCTCTTGGTGCAAAGCATGCAGCTGCAAACTCGGGGCTGCCCAGACAAGAGGCTGCCATCAAACCCGAGGCACGGGGAAGAGTCTAGAGAGCTCTGCTTTATCCTGGAGTTGTCTTGGGTCAAGGATCAGAGAGCCAGGACTGGGCAGAAGAGAAAGCTGCACAAAAGGGGAGCTATCAAAGCAGAGCCTGGGGCTGTGGGCAGCTGCTTCTCTGATACTCTGCCCCAAGGGCAGTTTCTAAGCAGCTGCACAACATTTCATAGAATGACTCACAGAATGCTTTAGGCTGGAAGGGACCTTGAAAGCTCAGCCAGTCCAACCCCCCCCTGAACTCAGCAGGGACATCTGCAACCACAGCAGGTTGTTCAGAGCCCCAGATCTGACCTGGAATGGGTCATCTACCACCTCTCCAGGCAGCACAGGCCAGAGCCTTCCCACCCTCAGCATCAAACATTTCTTCCCTCTCTCCGGTCTGAGCCTCCCTCAGTTCAAACCATCACCCCATGTCCTGTCACAACAGCTCCTGCTCCAAAGTCTGTCCCCAGCTTCCTGAAAGGCCACCAGAAGGTCTCCCTGGAGCCTTCTCTTCTCCAGGCTGAACACCTCCAACTCTCCCCTCAGCCTGGCCTCACAGCAGAGGGCTTCCAGACCTCCAATTGCTGCTCCAACAGGTCTCAGTCTGTGCTGTGATGAGGACTCCAGAGCTGCCCCAGCAGAGCAGAGGGGCAGAATCCCCTCCCTGCCCCTGCTGCCCACAGCCCAGGACACAGCAGCACTCAGTGGCAGCTCATCTCCAGCTTTGAACCCTCCAGCACCCCAAAGTCCTTCTCCTCAGGCCTGCTCTCCAGTCCTTCAGCCCCAGCCTGGATTGATACCAAGGATTGCCCCAACTTATGTGCAGGACCTTGCCCTTGGCCTTGTTGAACTTTTCACCTAGAAAACTGAAGAACTTCACTGGAAGGTGAGAAGGCTAACTTGCCCTCTCTGAAGTTTGGCACAAAATGTGTTTTGATGCATCTCAAGCCTAGGAAAGCACAGAGGAATTTGCACCTCTGCTCAGCCAGACAGTGAATTCCCCAGTCAAGGCTGGGAAGGCTTTGTGTTGTGCTGCTGCAGCAGCAACCTGCCTTCCAAGTGCCTGCTCTCCCAGAAAGGCCTGTCAGAAGCAGGCAGCTCTCACCTGCAGGCCAATGTTCAGATAGAGGAAGCCAATGGAGCCTCTCTCCCCCAGCTCATCCTGCTTCTCCGTGCCTCCCATCTCCACGATGCAGAGCGACTCGGGCTGGGCAGGCAGGGCCTGCATGCTCAGGGGCTGCAGGCAGTCCTGGGGGAGACAGAAAAGAGGTGCCACCAGTCAGCAAGGCTTGGCATGGCAAGAAGGGATCCAACCTCTACCTAAAGGAGCTTACAGATGCCCTTGTGCATCTCCAAACAAACACTCAGCACAGGAACAACAACAACAACAAAAACCCAGACCCTGCCTCTGTGGATCTTGGTTGGTGGTTGCAACTCTGGGGTCTGAGGAAGAGAAACTGGATCCTTCCAAACTGCTCTGGTCACAGGCTGTAGCTATGAGAGGCCTGAGCAAAGTTTGTGGTCCTTCAGTCATCCTCTGAACACTCATCTGCTGCTGGGAGAGGAGGAATAATCATGCTGGTTTGCTGCTGACCTGTTTGCAGAGTCTGCTTTGAGTACAGATATAAAGAGTGAGACTGGGGGGGATGAAAAGGCTCCAAATAAACACAACAAAGAAGAAAATGTCTTCATCAGCTGAGCCTCCAAGCAGCAAGAGAACCTCCTACACTTTAGGACCACAGAATGGCTTAGGTTGGAAGGGAGATCATGCACTCCAACCCCCCTGCCACGGGCAGGGATAGCTCTCAACTAGACTCAGCAGCTCAAGGCCTGATTCCAACCTGCCCCTGAACATCTCCAGAGAGGAGGATCAAGGGTCACAGAATAGCAGCATCACAGAATCAGTAAGGTTGGAAGAGACCTCAAAACATCATCAACCTGTCACCTAAGACCTCACTTGCTCCCAACCAACAGGGAATAGCCATGCAAGATACCTGTCCATTCCTGGTTGTGAACAGACAAAGGCAGCTTGGATGGACACAGCCCACCCCTGGAGTGCCCTTTGGAACATGTCATAGGATCAGACAATTGTTTGGGTTGGAAAGGCCCTCCAAGATCAGCCAGCCCAGCCCAACCCCACCATGGCCATCAAACCCTGTCCCCAAGTGCCACGGCCACACATTTCTTGAACACCTCCAGCCATGGGGACTCCACCACCTCCCTGGGCAGCCTCTGCCAATCCCTGACCACTCTGGCAGCAAAGACCTTTTCCCTCATCTCCAACCTAAGCCTCCCCTGGCACCACTTCAGGCCATTTCCCCTCCTTTTACCACCTGATCCTGGGGGAGAAGAACCCAGCTCCCACCTCACTGCAACGTCCTTTCAGGTTCCAGTGCCTCAGGACTCTTGCAGCAAAGACATTTCAGGGGCAACCCAGAGGCAGAGGCAGCAGCATTGAGTCACTCACCGAAGGGTCGAGGGAGATGATCCTGACCGTGTTGTCCACCAGCCCCACAGCGAGGAAGCGAGAGCGCTGCTCCCCGGGGGGCACGTTGGCCAGGCTCATGCACACCACGTCAGCTGACATCTCCTTCCTCTCTGTGTACTCATTGAGCTGCCCTGACTGAAGACAGAAGGCACAGGAGGGCTGCTAAGGAGCCAGCAGCAGGCCAAAGCCAGCACACCCAGCTGTCTCTCCACGCCTCCTTTTGGAAGCTTCAGCTGTTCTGTGAGGTTTCCTTTACGACCTTCAGTTCTTAGCAGCACAGAATTCTTTGGGTTGGAAGAGAACTTCAAGATCATCCACTCCAACCAGCACCACTCTGGCCCCCAGCACCACGTCTCCAGAGCTTTTCAGTCCCCGCCCCGCCCAGGGATGGAGACTCCACCACTGCCCTGGGCAGCCTGTTCCAGGCTTTGACAACCCTTCTGGGGAAGAAATTGTTCCCCATGTGCAACTTAAACATTCCCTGGCACAACTTGAGGCTGTTACCTCTCACCATATGGACCAGAGGACCTCTAGAGATCCCTTTCAGCCACTTTTTCCTTGTGAGATGAGACTGACTCCCCACCTGGCTCCAGCCTCCTTTCAGAGAGTTGTAGAGAGCAATGAGGTCTCCCCTAGGCCTCCTCTTTTCCAGGCTAAACAATCCCAGTTCCCTCAGCAGCTCCTCACCAAACTTGTTCACCAGACCCTTCACCTACCTATCCTACCACTCAGCTACTACTGGAAGAACTAAGAAGTAGGACCAATAACTAATTTCCAGTCAATTATGAACAGTAGAGGCTTTAGTTAGCCATTAAGTCATTTAACTCAGAGTCCAGCTTTGGTCTGGCTGTTCTAAGAGGGAAGCTTCACTACAGAACCCTTTTCACAGAGTCACAGAGTGCCAGGGGCTGGAAGGGACCTCCAGAGATCAGCCAGTCCAACCCCTCTGCCAGAGCAGGAGCACCCAGAGCAGGGCACACTAGCCACACACCCAGCTGGGTCTTGAGTATCTCCAGAGAGGGAGATTCCAAAGCCTCCCTGGGCAGCCTGCTCCAGTGTTCCATCACCCTCACAGGGGAAAAAATTCTTCCTCCTCTTTCCATGGAACTTCCTCTGCCTCAGCTTCCCCCACTGCCCCTTGTGCTGGCATTGGGCAGCACCCAGCAGAGCCTGGCTCCAGCCTCTGGGCATCACCACATACAGCTTTATCAGCAGCAATGAGGTCACCCTCAGGCTCTTCCTCTCCAAGCTCCAGAGCCCTCAGCTCCCTCAGGCTCTCCTCCTAAGGCAGATGGTTCCACTGCCTTCATCATTTCTGTGGCTCTGTGCTGGACTCCCTCCAGCAGTTCCCTGAGGCCCTTCTTGACCTGAGGGGCCCAGAACTGGACACAAGACTCCAGATGCAGAGGGGGAGGAGAACCTCTCTCAAGTTCCTCACCTCAGCCCTTCTAATCCACCCCAGGGTGCCCTTGGCCTTCCTGGCCACCAGAGCACATTGCTGGCTCATGCTCAACCTCCCATCCCCCAGGCCCTCCAGGTCCTTTTCCCCTTCACTGCTCTCCAACAGCTCAGTCTCCAACACAGGCTCCATGAGGTTGTTCTTTCCCAGGTGCAAGCCTCTCCCCTTGCCCTTGCTGAGCTCCTTTCCCTCTCTCCCTGCCCAACTCTCAGCCTGGCTGAATGGCAGCAGAACCCTCCCAGCATGCCAGTTTGGTGTCCTCAGCACACCTGCTGGCAGGGTAACCTTCTCTGAAGGTCTGATCAGGGATCCCTCTCTGGCAGGCTCCCTCCTCTGCCCTGCCCTTCCCAGCTCCTCCCCAGCCAGCCCACCTACCGGGTCCATCTCAAAGTAAACCAGCTCTCCTCCAGTCAGTGCTATCACCACCTGTCTCTGGTTCACAGCACACTTCACAATGGTTTTCTTCCCTGGTGTCTTCCACTCGTTGACTCTCTTATCCGCTCGGATGTGCCGGATCCCATCCGGATAGACCTGAGGGAACACAAGCTCGCCTGAGGGCTGCGTTTACCACCCCTGCACCACTCCCACTGGGGCTCCCCTCACCACTCCCACCCCACCAGGGCTCCCCTCACCAGTCCAGTCCCCACCCCACTGGGGCTCCCCTCACCAGTCCCACCCCAACGGGGCACCCCTCACCAGTCCCCACCCCACTGGTGGTTCTGACAGAGGAAAAGCCAAAGCTGAGCGCCCCTCCTGCCAGCACTGACCCAGTGTGGCCTTCCAGGCCCTACAAGAAAGCTGGGGAGGGACTTTGGAGGGGGTCAGGGAGGGATAGGACTGGGGGGAAATGGAGCAACCCTAGAAGTGGGGAGATTCAGATTGGCTGTGAGGAAGAAGTTGTTGGCCAGGAGGGTGGTGAGAGCCTGGCCCAGGTTGCCCAGGGAGGTAGTGGAAGCCTCCTGCTCAGCCCTGGAGGTGTTTGCAGCCAGGCTGGAGGTGGCTGTGAGTAGGGGGGGCCCAAGCAAAACCTAGGCAGGTCCAAGCCTAACCTGGGCAGGTCCAAGCCCAGGACTGAGCTGGTTCCAACCCAACCGAGTCAGAGGGCCTAACTGGTGGCCCAACTGTGAGAGAGTTGGGGTTGTGCAGGCTGGAGAGGAAAAGGCTCCAGGGAGACCTTCTGGTGGCCTTCCAGGAGCTGCAGGGGGCTGCAGGAAAGCTGGGGAGGGACTTTGGAGGGGGTCAGGGAGGGATAGGACTGGGGGGAAACTGAGCAACCCTAGAATTGGGGAGATTCAGATTGGCTGTGAGGAAGAAGTTGTTGCCCAGGAGGGTGGTGAGAGCCTGGCCCAGGTTGCCCAGGGAGGTGGTGGAAGCCTCATCCCTGGAGGGTTTTAAGGCCAGGCTGGAGGTGGCTGTGAGCAACCTGCTGTGGTGTGAGCTGTCCCTGGCCATGGCAGGGGGCTTGGAGCTGGCTGAGCCTTGAGCTCTCTTCCAGCCCTGACAATTCTACGATTCACTATGGAATGGGCTGAACCAGCACAAAGTCAGGTGGAAGCATTCACTCTACACTACACCAAGAAACTACTGAGCAGGCACTGAAGAGATCAGGACCATCTTCAGGTGCTCCATTTCCACCTCACAGGATATGGAAGTGAAAGGCTGAGCAAGTGCCATTCTCTGCCCACCCACACCTTCCAGCATGACACTGGAAGCACTCCAGAAACCAGGGCCGTGCAGCAAGCAGGGAGCAGAGCTCAGGTGAGCAGACACACCAGAAGTAGCTTTCCATTACCTGTACCAAAGCATCATCCCCAAGAAGGGAGCAGGACAAGGTAGGTGTTGTACCCAGGAACCCAGAGTCAGTCACTTCTTCCACAGTCTCTCCAATGGACAGCACCAGCGTGGCGTTGACGAAGGACACGATGATATAGGCATCGAATTCATCTGGTCAGGGGAGAGGGGGGGTGGGGAAACAAGAAAGAGGGTGCTGATTCAGTAAGTGCAAGGCTCCCCCACAACACCAGCAGCCTGACAGATGTCTAGCAGTGACTCTTCAGCAGAACTGGTAACTACATCTGCTGGTGGGACTGCACAAGTTCATTCTAGGACACGCCGTCCAAAAGCCAGCCACGACTGGACTCCAACCAGTGCAGGGCTGAGCCAGGGATCAAAAGATGATCCAGAGAAGGCTCAATCCACCAGACTCTGCATTCTGGAAAGCAAGACTCCTGCCTGCTTTCTGCAGAGACAGCATGAGGTCTAGAAGCCTTTAAGACACTTGGTCCTAGCAGCCTTTAAGACACTTGGTCCCAGCAGCCTTTAAGACACTTGGTCCCAGCTCACAGGAGGGGCTGAACCCAGATTTAACACCCAGGGAACTCCAACAAAATGCTCTGCTCTCATCAACTTGAACACATGGAGGCCATCTGCAGAAAGTGCAGCAGAGGTGCTGCAGGCAGGATGGGGCAGGACATCTCTCTCGGTGCAGCCACGCAACAGAAGGCTGCAGAGAAGGGAGAGGGAGCAGTGCAGCAGAGGAGCTCAAGGTTAGGCTGCTCTACCCCCATCCAAAAGCTCCACTAGCTTGCCACAGAATGGTTTCAGTTGGAAGAGACCTTTAAGATCATCCACTCCAACCACTCTCCAACTCTACCAAGCCTGGTGCTAAACCCTCAGCACCACATCTACACAGTTTTGATGTCCCTCCAAGGAGGATGACTCAACCACTTTCCTGGGCATCATGTTCCAGGGCTTGACAACCCTTTTGGGGAACAACTTGTTTCTCACATCAAACTTAAACCTCCTCTGGCACAACTGGAGGCTGTTTTTTTCCCTTCTCCTATCATTTGTTCCTTGGGAGAAGAGACCAGAGACCAACCCCCACCTGGCTACAACCTCCTTTCAGGGAGCTGTAGAGAGTGAGGAGGTCTCCTCCCCGCCATAGCCTCCTCTTCTCCAGACTAAACAACTCCAGCTCCCTCAGCTGCTCCTCACAGGACTTGTGTTCTAGACCCTCCACCAGCTTCCCTGCCCTCCTCTGGGCCCATTCCAGCCCCTCAACGTCCTTCTTGGAGTGAGGGGCCCAAAACTGGACTCAGGATTTAGAGTGCAGCCTCACCAGTGACCAGTACAGGGGGATGATCCCTGTCCTAGTCATGCTGGCCACACTATTGCTGATCCAGGCCAGGATGCTGGTGGCCTTGTTGGCCACTTGGGCACACACTGGCTCATCAACTCCAGGTCCTTTTCCACTGGGCAGCTCTCAAGTCATTCTGCCCCAAACCTGACATTCACCCAGCACCACACAGGCTGTGGGATGAGAAACACTCACATTTTTGAGACAGAGCAAACAATGACCTTTACTTCTACTGGAGTAAGTGGCAGTATGGCAACTACCATCTCTAGTACTGGCTTCTCCCAAAGAGGACAGCTTAGGAGAGTCCAGCAACTGAGAGATGGAAAGGCTCAGGCAATCTAAATAGAGTCTGCACAGGTGGTTTGGGGACAGAGGAACAAGGGGAGGGAATGCTTCAGTTTACTGCCTGATTTCACTCTGCAAAGTGCCAGGCAGCAGAGAGGGGGAGAGGAGAGGCTCACTAAACCAGAACAAGAGCAGCAGAAGCAATGAAACCTGTTGTGGGAAAGAGCCAGGAACCTCGGTGGAGAAAGCAGATTGCCTCAGAGAAGCAACTCCACTGCTGCTGCTGTCATGCAAGTGCTGTTACTTGTAAGGTACAAAAACAATCCCCCCCCTTTTACCCAACTCAACCCAGAGCTCAGGCTTAGGTAAGAAAAATTAGTGGAGGTGAAGGTGTAAGAGAGGCCTTGAGTAGGGTTTCTCCACCATGGCAGGAGGCATGGAGAAGCATCTAATTGTGCACAAAGGAAGAGAGCAGAAGTCTCCTGGTGACAGGTTGGACTTGATGATCTTTGAGGTCTCCTCCAACCTTGGTGATCCTGTGAATACAGGGGCCCAGGCAACAGCTTCAAGAGACTGCATGGGGTTAAGAGAAAGAAATGCTCCAGGAGCTGACCCTTCTGCTTACCCACCCTGTTTAGAGGGAGGTGCTGCCAAACCTGCTGTGTCACGTTTGTAACAGAAAGCCCTTACACACAGCTCAAAATATGCAAGGGAGAAAAGAACCCCAACAAAACAGCATTCTTCTCTCCAACATCTGGTCTACAGAAGACAGCTCAGATCAAACTGAAGAGGCTTTGTGTCAGTCGAGCAACTCCGGCAGCAGGCCTGTGGCCGTGGGCACCGCTGCTGCTCTCCAGTCAGCGGCCACAGCCTGCGGCCTCCAACACGTGCTCCTGAACTCCACAGGGAGGAGAGGGTCCCCTTGGGGGAATGGACCAAGAAGAACTGAACCTGGGCACAGCATTGTTTTGGTTGAAAAGGCCTTTGAGAATGGCAAGTCCAACCATTAGCCAGCTCTGCCTAGTCCAGCGCTAAGCCAGAGCCCTCAGCACCACAGCTCTGAAACACCTCCAGGGATGGGGATTCAACCACTGCCCTGGCTAGCCTGGTCCAATGTTTGGGATCCCTTTCAGAGAAGCTATTTCTTCTAATGTCCAGTCTAAACCTCCCCTGGTGCAATTTGAGGCCACTTCCTCTTGTCTCACCATTTGCTCCTTGAGAGCAGACCCCCCCACCTCACCCCAACCTCCTTTCGGGGAGCTGCAGACAGCAATGAGGTCTCTCCTCAGCCTCCTCTGCTCCAGGCTGAACAACCCCAGTCCCCTCAGCTGCTCTTCCCCAGCCCTGTTCTCCAGACCCTTCTCCAGCTTTGCTGCCCTTCCCTGGATCTGCTCCAGCCTCTCCATGTCCTCCTGGGAGTGAGGGCCCCAAAAGAGACCCCAGCATTGAAACCCATCAGTAACACCAATTATCCTACAGCCTTGGCTCAGCACAACACTCTCTCTAGGGTGACCAGCAGAGAAGGAGAGCTCAGCAGGACTTGCAAGGTGACACACTGGACATTTCCTCCACTGAACAGCAGGAAGCTTCTCTCCTAGGAAGCTGCAGCAACTTTTCAAGCCCAGGAACCTACCAGGATTCCTCGACTGTTTCCAAGGGAGACTCTAACAGCTCACAGGAGAGGTATTTGGTTCAGAAATATCTTGCAGACAGGATGTTCTCCAAATTCCATTTCAAAGGCCACTGCTGCTTTCCAAACTTCTGGAGTGCAGCAGCCTTCCTCCCTGGGGGGCTGTCATTCTCCTGATAAAGCACCACCAGGTCCCAGCTGGAGGCTTAGCCACGTCAGGGACCGCTTGAAGCAACCATTCGCTGGTGGATGAGAAGCTGGACCCGAGCCAACAGTGTGAGCCTGCAGCCCAGGAGGCCAACAGCATCCCAGGCTGGGCCAAAAGCAGATGGAGAGAAGGGATTCTGCCTCTCTGCTCTGCTCCTGCTGTGGTGAGACCTCACCTGGAGTCTGCCTCTGCAGCCCTCAACACAGGAAGGACATGGACCTGATGGAACAGGTCCAGAAGGGGGGCTGCAAAAAACGCTCGGGGGGTTGGAGCACCTCTGCTGCGAGGACAGGCTGAGGGAGCTGGGGGGTGTTCAGCCTGAGAAGGCTCCAAGAAGACCTCAGAGCAGCCTTCCAGTACCTGAAGAGGGCTACAAGGAAGCTGCAGAGGGACTGTTTCCAAAGGCCTGCAGTGACAGTACCAGGGGCAACGGTTTGAAATGAGAGGAGATTTAAATTGGATGTTAGGAGGGAGTTCTGCACTGTGAGGGTGGTGGAACCCCAGAACAGGTTGCCCAGGGAGGTGCTTGAGGCCCCATCCCTGGAGACATTCAGAGTCAGGCTCAACAAGGCTCTGGGCAACCTGATCTAGTGGGGGATGTCCCTGCAGACCGCTGGGGGGGTTGGACTGGATGACCTTAGGGGGTCCCTTCCAACTCAAACTGTTCCATGATGCAGAGCTGGACAAAGAACCCCCATTTGAAAGCAAACCAAGATTCCCTGAGTCCTACTCTCAAGGAAAGCTCACTCCTACCCCTTCATATCCTTTCTCTTCCCTGGCTTTAACCACACCAGAGCATGCCTGGAAGCCTGTGTCAAACCCAGGGACAAGTGCATTTCTGCTTCAGGCCCAGGGGTGCTGCTTTTAGTGCCTCCCTGCTGGAGCCGCGGAAAGAATAGGTTTGATTTACCACAATTAAGCTGGTGAATAGAAGACACATTCAGCCAGCTTCCAACAGCACAATTTGGGGTCAGCAGCCCAGCTGAAATGAAGAGGGCCAAGGGAAAAAGTCCCCTGGGGCACACCAAGGAGTAGCCTCAGTTAGGAGAAACGATTTTCATCTGAAAAGATCTCCCCTTAGCTCTCGCAGCAGCCCAAGCACAACCATCAGGCCGCTCAAGTTTTGAACAGGCAGGCATTTTGTCTGCAGACACAGGCCCTCAGAGATGGTTATTAAGCTTCTAATTGCTCCAGTCAGCTCCTTTCAGCCAGAGGAGACCGTTCCAAAGGCTCTGAGGAACCACAGCTGGGACTCATCCTGCTGCAAGCCTGCTGCAGCTTCACCCACACGTCACAACCAGTTACGAAAGCAGCCCAGCTCAGGCCCTGAACTCTGTGCTACTGTCCTCCTTGGTATCCATCATGGATTCACTGCCACTCAGCCCAGGAGAATTCCACTCCTCTGTGCCCCTCCAAGCCTGACAGAGTTCTCTCATGCTCCACAGCACCTGAACTTGCACCGATGAAAGCAGTGCCCAGCAGCTCAGAGTTCAGCGAGCCGGCAGATGAGCAGTGACTAAGCTGAGGATTATTCTCACTTCAAAGACACTGATGGGATGACAGCACCAGTAATTGCCTGGGCTTCTGCTTTACTACTGCAGGGAGGTCTGCAGCTGTGACTCACTGCACAGCTTTTGGGGCAGGAGTGCCAGGTAGGGAAGCAGGCTCCTTGCTTTCAGCTCAGGGCTGGCTCCCCAGCAGGGCACCAGGAGGTCTCCTGGAGCCTGCTCTTCCCCAGGCTGAGCAACCCCCAACTCTCTCAGCCTGGCCTCACAGCAGAGGGCTTCCAGCCCTCCCAACATTGCTGTGGCCTCCTCTGGCCCTGCTCCAAGAGGTCCTTGTCTGTGCTGTGGACTCCAGAGCTGGCCCCAGCACTTCAGGGGGGGTGTCTCAGCAGAGCAGAACAGAGGGGCAGAAGCCCCTCCACTGACCTGCTGTCCACTTGTCCTGAAGCTGTGACTATGTGCAGTCACATTCCTCAGCCAGAACACCATTTGATACCCTATCAGAACTGGGAATGGGAGCTGCTTTCTACTCCTCAGCTACCAAAGTACAAAGGCAACAACCCCAGAATCCCACCATGGCAGGGGTTGGAAGGGACCACTGGAGATCATCCCCCTGAAGCAGGGGCACCCCATGGCTTGCCCAGTATCACAATGGCCAGGTGGGGCTGGAATCCCTCCAGAGGAGACTCCACAAGCTCTCTGAGCAGCCTGCTCCAGCAGCACCCTCACAACAACGAAGTTTTTCCCCTCCAGCTACACAACAGCTGCCAGAACTCACGGAGTGAAAAGCTTAGCATGAAAAAAACCCAACAACACAACAGCCCCACGATCTGGGGACCCTGTGGTTTAACCTGTGGGATGGCAGAGCAGCCCCTAGCAGTAGGTACACACCTGTGGGGATCAGCACCTCCACCACCAGCCACCTGTGGAAGAAAAAAAAAGGCTTGGTATTGGTAGTGAGTATCACCACGTACCAGCCAAGGTTAGTATCTGCTTCGGGGAGCTGCAAACCTCCACGTGTCCTAGAGAGGCCTCCCAGCACACCAAATGCTGCCACATCCAGGCAGCTTTGACACCACCAAGGGACACCCCAAAACCCAGCACTTGGGTGGCAGCAGCAGTTTGGATGGGTTTTGAATGGTGCTTGAAGAAGCTCTGCTTAAAACCCCCTCTAAATGGCTTCTGAACTCGAGAGAGCTGTAGGTCAGGGGATTGCTTTCACAGAGCTGTGGGACGACAAGAAGTCAACACAGCTGACAGCAGCTACAGGTTGCAGCCTGTCTGGGAAGAAATCTTCATGCTGGAACCAGGACAATTTGGAAGGAGGGAAGGAAGGAAAAAAGAGGAGGCAGTGATATTGGTCTGTGTGATGGAGGTGAGCAACAGTCCTCCCAGCTCCTGAGAAAGTCAAAGTTAGCCCTTGGAGCTCCAAGGTGGTGTCAGAAGCCTCCATCTCTCAGCAGGAACAAATGTCACCAACTCCTTTGCTCATCCCTTCTGGCAAAGGTTTGTCTTTACAACTGGAATGCCTCTTGGAAGAAGAGAGCTTATTTTTGGTAGGAAGTGTGGAAGTTCTTTCCTTCTGACCCCCTTTCTTTCCCCCCCCCCCCCCCCCGGGGAACATGAAGGCACTTTGTGCTCAAAGCTCCTCCCATGCTGTGCAGCCTCAGAACACGAGCATGGGAATTGACAGCAGGCTCCCCCACGGCAAGGAAATTCCCACAGGGTTACTGGGAAAAAGCTGCTCTGAGAGTGCTTCAGGACAAGACACCACATCCCCACAGCAGGTTGAGGAGCTGGGCATTGCTGCATCCAGTGGCATAAACCTACAGCAAGTCTTGACGAGGTTTATCCAAAGCCCTGCCTTGGAAAGCATCCCTGAGGCTGTCAGCAGCCAGGACAGATTCATTTGGTGCTTTTTAGGTGCTTCTGAGGAACTCTGCTCTTGCTCTCCAGAATAAAAAAGCAGGACAGGGGATTACATTTCTTTGTGTTTCAGTAAGGCAAACTCCTTAGTTCAGATCAGGACCAAAAGAAGGCAAAACAACCTAAAAAAACCCTAACCCAACCCCAACTCCAAGCACGTTCTGCCAACTCCCAACCCTGACCTTCCTGGAATCATCATCAGCGTTCTCCACACTGCTGGGTGTTTGAAGAGGGAGTGTGTCCCAGCCCAAACACTGTTTTCTTTGTAGATCTGCAGAGAGGGAAGTCATCAAATAGAGACACTGTGGCTGATTTATCTTCCCTGTTCTGTCATTTGCATCCTACCCTCTGACAAAGAGCTGAGAACTGCGGCTGCCAACAGGCACGTGAAGAGCAAGCAGGCTCCCACGGAAAGCACGGCCCTGGGCTCCTGATGTCAGAGCTGCAGCTCGTGGGAAAGCATGAGGAGGAGGTGAGCAGCTTCAGGCTGCAAAGCCCCAGCTGAAGCAGCAGGCTGAGGTGATGGGTGCAGCTGAAGGCAGGGGTGGGGGGACAATTCTAAGGGACCAAAAAGGTGGCTCAGAAGTACAGAGAGCTCCTTGCCGACTCAAAACGCAGCTTTGGGGGAGGGCACACAACCAGCATGCAGCAGCAGCAGCAACCTCTCCCTACCTCCTTGCACAGAAAAACCAAAGCCAACCACACCAGAGCTCTGTGGTTTAGGAAAAGGCTGCATACCTTCAACGTGTCTCCTGACAGTCCATACAGCGTTGGGGTTCCCGGGCAGCTCTGAGACAGCCATTTCAGAGACCTAGAGGGTAAACAGGAAGAAGGTTCTTCAGCAAACACAGCTGGAGGCTTCTCCAAACATGCAGCAGTTTGCAAGCTGTCCCTCCAACGGGCAGGAAAAGTCAGTACTGGGAGCAGGGCTGCTTAACACCTTTGTCAGTGACAGGAGACAGCGGGACTGAGGCTCCCTCAGCAAGCCTGCAGGGGACACCAGGCTGCGTGGTGTGGTTGGCAGGCTGCGGGGAAGGGCTCCGGCCAGAGGGGCCCAGGCAGGCCTGGAGAGGGGAAGGGCTCCGGCCAGAGGGGCCCAGGCAGGCCCGGAGAGGGGAAGGGCTCCGGCCAGAGGGGCAGCCGGGCAGGCCCGGAGAGGGGAAGGGCTCCGGCCAGAGGGGAGCCGGGCAGGCCCTGAGAGGGGAAGGGCTCCGGCCAGAGGGGAGCCGGGCAAGCCCGGAGAGGGGAAGGGCTCCGGCCAGAGGGGAGCCGGGCAGGCCCGGAGAGGGGAAGGGCTCCGGCCAGAGGGAGCCGGGCAGGCCCTGAGAGGGGAAGGGCTCCGGCCAGAGGGGAGCCGGGCAAGCCCGGAGAGGGGAAGGGCTCCGGCCAGAGGGGAGCCGGGCAGGCCCGGAGAGGGGAAGGGCTCCGGCCAGAGGGGCCCGGGCAGGCCCCGAGAGTGGAAGGGCTCCGGCCAGAGGGAGCTGGGCAGGCCGGGGGGGGAAGGGCTCCGGCCAGAGGGGAGCCGGGCAGGCCCCGAGAGGGGAAGGGCTCCGGCCAGAGGGGAGCCGGGCAGGCCCGGAGAGGGGAAGGGCTCCGGCCAGAGGGGAGCCAGGCAGGCCGGGGGGGGGAAGGGCTCCGGCCAGAGGGGAGCCGGGCAGGCCCCGAGAGGGGAAGGGCTCCGGCCAGAGGGGAGCCGGGCAGGCCGGGGTGGGGGGTGGGGGGTGGGTAAGGGCTCTGGCCAGAGGGGAGCTGGGCAGGCCCGGGGGGTGGGGAAGGGCTCCGGCCAGGCTGCAGAGGTGGGGCCAAGCCAACCTCATGAAGTTCAACAAGGCCAAGGGCAAGGTCCTGCAGCTGGCTCAGGGCAATACCAAACACAAATCCAGGCTGGATGAAGAGTGGCTCCAGAGCAGCCTGGAGGAGAAGGCCTTGAGCGTGTCAGCTGGTGACAAACTCTCCTGGAGCCAGCAATGGTCACTGGCAGCCCAGCAGGCAGCCGTATGCTGAGCTGCATCCACAGCAGGGAGAGCAGCAGCACAGGGAGGGGATTCTGCCCCTCTGCAGCACTGCCTCCAGTCCTGGTGCCCTCAGTGTAATAGGGATACGGATCTGCAGGACAGGGTCCAGAGGAGGGCTGGAGAAACACCCCTATGGGGACAGGCTGGGAGAGCTGGGGCTGCTCAGCCTGGAAAAGAGAAGGCTCCAGAGCGAGCTTAGAGCAGCCCAGCTCCTACCTGAAGGAGGCTCCAGGAGAGCTGGGGAGGGACTTTTGACAAGGGCTTGCAGTGGCAGGATGAAAGGCAATGGCTTTAAGCTGGAAGAGGGGAGGCTGTCAACAGTTCAACCCTTCTGTTTCCAAGCCCAGAGAGAGCTGTCTCCAGACAATGGCAAAAGGAGAATCTCTTCATTTCAGCACCCTCCTTGCAAGGGTCTCCTCCCACTGTCCTCACCTCTCAAGCTCTCCTGAAGTGCTGGAAGGCTGTGATGCCATTTAGTGAGACAGGGACAGACTGGAGAGCTGAGAGGGACTTCATGAAATTCAGCAAGGAAGTGGAGGGTCCAGCACTTGGGGAGGGAGGAATAAGCCCCTGCAGCAGTACAGGTGAGGGGTTGAGCTGCTGGAAGGCAGCTCCATGGAGAAGGACCTGGGAGTGCCGGGGGACGAGTTCCCCACAAACCAGCTATGGGCCCTTGGGGCCATGAAGGCCAGTGGTCTCCAGGGGAGCCTGCAGGTCAAGGGAGGGTCTCCTCTCCCTCTACTCTGCCCTGCTAAGGCCACATCTGCTGTAATGGGTCCAGTCCTTCTGACCTCCCCAGGATAAGAGAGACAGGGAATTACTGGGGAGAGTCCAGCAGAGGCTGCAAAGCTGCTGAGGGGCCTGGAGCAGCTCTGTGAGGCCATGGGGCCACTGAGCCTGGAGAATAGCAGCCCCAGAGGGGAGCTGAGCAATGCTCAGCAAGAGCTAAAGGATCTGTGGGAAGCAAGAGGCTGGGGCCAGACTCTTGTCAGTGGTGCCCAGGGACAGCACAAGGGGCAAGGGGCACAAACTGGAAGCCAGGAGGAGAAACTTGTTTGGTGTGAGGGTGCTGGAGGCCTGGAGCAGGCTGCCTATCTCTAGAGAGATTCCACTTCCCCACTGGCCACTGTGCTCCTGGGCCAGCTGCTGTGGGTGCCCCTGCTTTAGCAAGGGGGTTGGACTGCAATGATTGCCAGACCCCACCACGTTGTGACTCTGAGTTCTTACCTCCAGTCCATGCCTTAGAACCCTCAGGGACGACCGTGGCCCCCGCCCACAAGCCACGTAGAGCTGGGGTGTGTCTTCATTGGCCAGATCAGCAATCTGCATGGGGAAAGAAGGGTCAGCAGGTCTTCACAGGAGGACAAACCAAAACCAAGCTGCATGTGCCACGCTGCTGCTCTAAGAATGCATCTTTCAGACCCTGCAAGGGGTGAAGGTGCCACAGGGCGACCCTCTGCTGCCACGACGTGATGCCCAGTTTGAAACTAAACTCAGTGCAGAGAAGTGGGCAGAGGGGCTGAGGGTGGGCAGAGGAAGAGCAGAGCTCTGTGTCCAGACACATACTCATTACCACACAAAAAAAGTAATCAAAGGCTGCCAGGCCAGGTAGGTGCCTGAGAATGCAGCAGAGCTGTTTCAATCCCAGGCATTTAGAAGAGAGGAGTTATTGCTGGAAGTTGAAGAGAATGCAGCTTTGGTGACTCCACTTTGGAGACCAACAATCCAGGTAAAAAGCAAGGAAAGCAAAAGCAAAGGTGTATCTGTGATCAGCTCCCCTGCACAGGAGACAGAAATGCTGTGGAGAATGAGAGCCTGCTGATGGCAACAAACCTGACAGCACAGAATGGGAGATAAGCTGTCCAACTCATCCACCAGCACCAGGTTCTTCAGAGGTCGTGGCTGGAAGAAGAATGTATCTCCTTCCTCCAGAGGCATGGCAGAAGAGAACTCTGGCTCCTCATCATCATCCCCCAGGTGAGCTATCTGGTACAGGTAACTGGAGACAGAAAGAGAGAGCAAGAGCACGGTGAGTGCAAAGCTTGTGTGGACTCCTCCAAGGGAGGCTCAGCCAGATAGCCAGGCAGAGGGGAGGAGAGGAACCCTGCCCTGTGTTACACAGCAATTAGCTGCTAAGCTCTTCTGGGAGACCTCAGAGCAGCATTTCAGTATCTGAAGGGGACCTACAGGAAGGCTGGGGAGGGAGTGTTCAGAAGGGCTTGGAGTGATAGGATGAGGGGCAGCGGTTTGAAACTGGAGCAGGGCAGGTTTAGGTTGGACATCAGGAGGAAGCTCTTTGCTAGGAGGGTGGTGGAACACTGGAACAGGTTGCCCAGGGAGGCGGTTGAGGCCCCATCCCTTGGAGGCATTCAAGGTTAAACTTGCTGGGGCCCTGAGCAACTTCATCTAGCTGGAGATGTCCCTGCTAACTGCCAGGGGGCTGGAACAAGATGAGCTTTGAGGGTCCTTTCCAACCTGATGCCTTCTGTGATAAAATGGCTAAAGGGAATCAGAGGCCTGCAGCAACAACAAACCCAACACAAAACCCTCACCACAACCTCCCCCCTCCAAAGCCTCTCCTTTGTAGCTATCACTGATGAGACATCCCAGGGTTTCAGCATTTTCTCTCTTTACCCTGGAGCCTCCCAGCTCTTCTGGTAGAGCCAAAGCACCAGCTGACAGCTGAGGCCAAGATTAAGGCCAACAGCTGAAAGGGCCACTCCAGGTCTATGTTTCAGTGGAATACTGTCACCTCACCTTGTCATCCTATTCCCTACAGCATCTTATGAGCCCAAATATCACAAAAGAGAGGTTAAGACTCAGAGGAAGAAACAAAGAGGCAAAAAGCAAAGCAGAAAGGGAGGCTGATGTACTTCCTGGTCTGGTAAAGCTCCCATGAAGGTGGCTTCCTCGAGGGCTTGGTCTATGCAACACAGTCCAAATCCACCCCAGTTAAACCAGCTGGAGCTCCCTCAGCTGGCCGACTGCAGAGTAAGGGAAGGGTGTACAATTCCAGGCCTGGAATGGCTTTGGGTTGGAAGAGACCTGAGAGAGCATCCAGTTCCAACCCCCCTGCCATGGGCAGGGACACCTCCCACCAGCCCAACTTGCTCAAGGCCTCATCCAACCTGGCCTTCAACACCTCCAGGGAAGGGGCAGCCACAACCTCCCCGGGGCAACCTGTGCCAGAGTCTCCCCACCCTCACTGCCAACAATTTCTTCCTCATCTCCAGTCTCAATCTCCCCTCTTCCAGCTCAAAGCTCTCAAGCCTTATCAAAAGTCCCTCCCCAGCTCTCCTGAAGCCCCTTTGGGTCCTGGAAGGCTGCTCTAAGATCTCCCTGGAGCCTTCTCCATGCTGAACAGCCCCAACTTTCTCAGCCTGTCCCCACAGGAGAGCTTCTCCAGCCTTCCAATCATCTTTGTGGCCTCCTCTAGATCCACTCCAGCAGCTCCCTGTCCCTGCTATGGTGCTGAGGGCCCCAGAATTAGACCTCTGACCCTGCTGCCATCACTAAAGGTGTGCAGTCCTCTGAGTCTTTAAGAATGCTTTACAACCCCAAACAAGAATTGAGAATGCCCTCAAGCATCCACGCATCAAAGAAAGGACCAAAGCTACTGACAAGAATAGAATTACAGAACTGTTAGGCTTGGAAAGGACCTTTAGAAGACATCTAGCTCAACTCCCCTGTCAGCAGGGACATCTGGCAACCCACAGCAGGTTACTCAGAGCCCCAACCAACCTGACCTGGAATGGTTCCAGGGATGGGGCACCTGCCACCTCTCTGGGCAACCTGGGCCAGGCTCTCCCCACTCTCAGTGTCAAACATTTCTTCCTTCTCTCAATCTCCCTCTTTTAGTTGAAGCCATCACTCCTTGGCCTGTCACAAGAGCCCCTCCTCAAAAGCCTGTCCCCAGACAAAACCCACCTATATTTGAGGGGGCCATGACACACAGAAGTTCAATGAAAACTATCACACTCCTTGAAAGAGAGCTCATCTGGATCTGTGGTGGACTCTGGATGAACTGGAAGTGCTCAGCTCAACTAGAAACCCATGGAATCTTTCTATAGATTCATAGAATTCTCAGAGTTGGAAGGGACCTCAAGGCTCAGCCAGTTCCAACCCCCCCCTGCCATGGGTAGGGACACCTCACATTAGAGCAGGTTGCTCACAGCCACGTCCAGCCTGGCCTTAAAAACCCCCCAGGGATGAGGAAGCTTCCAGCACATCCCTGGGCAAACTGCACTGCAGTATCTCATCTGGGTTGAAACAACAAGAGAATTCCCCTATTCCATCACAGTCCAAACCCAATTGTTCTGCTCAAACCACATAAACACAGCACTGATGTGCCTATTAAAACAGAGCTTTTGTCTTTATACCTCCAGTAAGTTCAAGGGGCAGTTTGCAGTTTCCCTTTTAAGTGGGGAGGGAAATGCTGATGGCAAACTTGGGTTTGGTGGTTGTTTTTTTTTACTCACTGGTTTCCAAACTCAGATGCCACAAAGAGAAAGCCTGTCTTCAGCACACACATGGCAGCAGCCACAGGAACAGTGTCAAAGTACTTCAGTCGAATCTCTGTCACCTGCAAGCAGAGGGAGACGTGACCATGCCGGCGGAGCACCTCAGCTGGACACAGCACTGAACACTTTGGGTTGGAAAGGAACCTTAATGACCATCTAGTTCCAACCCCCCACCACCCCCCCAGGTTGCTCAAGGCCTCATCCAACCTGGCTTTGAGCAATTCCAGGCTGGGAGCCACCACCACTTCTCTTGGCAACCTGTTCCGGTGTCTCGGCATCGTCATGGGGAAGAGTTTCCTCCTGATGTCCAACTTAAATTGCACTTCCTCCAGCCCGAAGGCCTTGGTAAAAAGGCCCTTTCAGGCTCTCCTGCAGCCCCCTTTAATCACTGAAAGGCCACCAGCAGGTGTCCCTGGAGCCTTCACCTCTCCAGGCTGAACAACCCCAACCCTCTCAGCCTGGCCTCCCAGCAGAGGGCTTCCAGCCCTCCCAGCATTGCTGTGGCCTCCCTTGGCCCCACTCCAACAGGTCCACGTCTGTGCTGAGGACTCCAGAGCTGCCCCAGCACATCAGGGTGGGGGTCTCAGCAGAGCACAGCAGAGGGGCAGAATCCCCTCCCTGCCCCTGCTGCCCACACTGCAGGGGATCAGCCCAGGGCACAGCTGGGGCAGGGCTGGCAGCGCTCGGGGCTGCCTCATCCCCAGCTTTTCACCCTCCAGCACCCCCAAGTCCTTGGCTGCAGGGCTGCCCTCCAGCTCCACCACACCTCTGATTCAGTAACCAAAAAAAAAGCTGCCTAGATACCCTCTCCAAAGAGAGGAAGCTGGAGAATGGACCAGGCTGAATCACAGCAGCAGTTTGGGGCAGCAGGTGGGTAATCACAAGAGCCAGAGGACTGACCACAGAAGTCAGGCTGCCTGCTGTACTCTCAGACTTTCTGGCTTTGGCAACCCTGAGTCGGTGTAACACAACACTGAGCAGCTGCAGAAATAGCAAGCTGTCTGAAAAAGACAGGTGATAATCTGCTGCACTGACCACCAGCTACTCCCCACCATCTGAGCAAGTTTCTGCACACAGCAGAGCTGCTCCACAACCAACCCTGATCATCTGAGTACCATCCTTCTGAGCTTCCCAGGGCTGACATCCCCAGCTCAAGAGAGACAGGGAACTACTGTGGAGAGTCCAGCAGAGGCTGCAAAGATTGCTGAGGGGTGTGGAGCAGCTCTGTGAGGAGCAAAGGCTGAGAGGCCTGGGGCTGAGAGCCTGCAGAAGAGCAGCCCCAGAGGGGAGCTGAGCAATGCTCAGCAAGAGCTAAAGGAGCTGTGGGGGGCAAGAGGCTGGGGCCAGGCTCTGCTCAGCAGCGCCCAGGGACAAGACAAGGGGCAGAAGGCACCCAAGAAGTTCCAACTGACCAGGAGAACCTTATTTGGTGTGAGGGTGCTGGAGGCCTGGAGCAGGCTGCCCAGAGAGGTTGTGGAGCCTCCTTGTGTGGAGAGCTTCCATACTGCTCCTGGCAAGCTGCTGTGGGGGCCCTGCTTGAGCAGGGTGGGGTTGCACTGGGTGACCTCCAGAGGTCCCTGGAGGGGATTCTGAGACTGTGTCATCTTAAAACCACTTCAGAGATGCCAAATCTGACATGCAGACAGAGAAGGAAGTAAAATTCAACCTTTACTCAAAAACTCCTCACTGATTCACTGCATCAGAGAGCTTTTCCCTGCAGAGTACCAAGGCAGGCAGCAGGAAGCCACCCCAAGCCTGTAATTCCAACTCATGGAGCAGCTGGACCAAGCTGGCTACCTCAGTTTGCAAATAAAGTCTGATTGCAGCAGGTCAATACTCAATTAAGAGATTAACAGCAGCCTGTGATCAAGAGATACTCAATCAAGGCTCTCTCTGCAACTCCCTCAATAGAGGCTGGAGCCAGGTGGGGGTTGGTCTCTTCTCCCCTAGTCTCAGGTGATAGGAGAGGAAATGGACTGAAATCGTGTCAGGGGAGGGTTAGGCTGGACACCAGGGAAAAATGACTGCAGGAGTGGTCAGGGATTAGCACAGGCTGCCCAGGGAGGTGGTGGAGTCCCCATGTCTGGAAGGATGATCTGGATGAGGGCATTGAGTCAATCATCAGTAAATTTGCAGCTGACAGCAAGCTGGGGGCAGAAGTTGATCTGCTGGAGGGACCTCGACAACAGATGGGCAGAGGCCAAGGGCAGGAGATTGAACACATCCAAGTGCCAGGGGCTGCACATTGGCCACAACCACCCCAGGCAGTGCTACAGGCTGGGGGCAGAGTGGCTGAGAGCAGCCAGGCAGAGAGGGACCTGGGGGTGCTGGTCAATGATAGGCTGAACATGAGCCTGCAGTGTGCCCAGGCAGCCAAGAGGGCCAAGAGTGATTTCCCATTGGAATGGGCTGCCCAGGGAGGTGGTGGAGTCCCCATCATTGGAGGTGTTCAGGAGGAGACTTGATGGGGTGCCTGGTGCCATGGTTGAGTTGTTTAGGTGGTGTTGGATTGGCTGATGGGTTGGACTTGATGATCTTGAAGGTCTCTTCCAACCTTTTCTATTCTATTCTATTGGTTCAGGAGCTGTGTGGCCATGGCACTGGGGGCCATGGTGGGGCTGGGTTGATCTCAGAAGGCTTTTCCAACCCAAACCATTCTCTGATTCTAAATTCCACACAATTAGTTTCCTGGAGCAGGGTCACAGACCACACTTTAGTAGATCTTCTGAAGAAAGGACCACCTGGAGAACATCTAAACCATGCCTAAGTGTCTCTGCAGCATGATTCTCACAGGGCTTTGCAAGCACTGTGTGATGCCTGGATGAGTCAGCAGCAGTTACAACTGTGAGTGTCAACAGCTGTGTGTATCCCAAACCACATCCAGCTGAGGCCATCCCACAGCTAAAACCACAACATCAAATATTTACCCCTTCAGGGAATCAAACCCTGAGGTCTCCCCTCAATGCATCCCTCTGTTATCCTTCACATGATGCTCACCATGTCCTCATCAGTCTCCAGAGTGATTTTGAAGATGTCTCCCTGCTCTGTCTGGGCCAGGAAGAAGAACATGGACTTGGTCTTGTGTGTGGCAGAGCAGACAAAAATCATTCCTCTCTCTGGGTCATCCAAGTCATTCTGAAAGGGAAGAGAGTGGCCATCACTGGTGGAACAACCTGAGGATTGCAGATGTGGTTTCACTGACTGAACTATCTCCATTTCAGAGGTACCTTAAGAGCTGGCAGCACGTGAGGAGGCTTTCAACACACAGCACATCCCTACTGTTACACCCATAGTTACCCTCAGCACCCCTCTGCCCCAGAAAGAAAGATGCTTCAAGGACACTGTGCCTAAAGCCATCCCCCTTTCCATCTCTTTTTGCTCTCTCCCCCCAAGACAACTCAAAGCCAAACCAGGAGGAAAGGGCTGCACACCATCCCCACACAGCTGGTTTTGAGCACCTGAACCTTGGCAGATGTTCAAGCCACTGTGAAATCATACAACCTGCAAGGCCAAAGGAGGAGGCAGCAGCCTTAACTGCAACACAGCAGCTGTTGAACTCATCTAGGTACAGGATGGTGACCACAACTCAAGTGAGACAACCTACACACCAAGAGTGCTGCCACTGTGGTGCCTGATCAGAGTATTTGGAGTATCTCCAGCATCAATCTCAGAGAAGAGACATGAACTAAGCTCATCACTTCAGGCTATGCCCAGCACCACCTGCCCATGAAGCCAGGAGGGCAGATGACCACTGAATGCTAGGGGTTGGAAAGGACCCTGCCAAAGCAGGTTTCACCTAGAGGTGGTCACACAGGAACATGGCCATGTGGGTTCTGAATGTCTCCAGAGACGGAGACTCCACCACCTCTTTGAGCATCCTGCTCCAGTACTCCATCACCCTTAAATTAAAGGAGTTCCTCTTCATGTTTAAATGGAACTTCTTATGCTCCCCACTTTCAACTCCTTTTTTCCTTCTCACTTTAAAACCTCCCTGAAGCCTTTAACCTGGCAAAGCTCACACCAAGGATCCACTTAGCACTTGAAGACTCTCCAAATTCTCACCCTTCTCCTGGGAATGGGGCATCTGATGTCAGGCTGGTCACCAAAGTTCTTGTAAGTAATGTAGTTCTCAGAACAGATCAGCACCCCACTAGGTCCATCAGAACCACCAGGAACTGAAACACAGAAAAGAACTATTATGGGAAAGTCCCTTACCACAGACCTTACTGCCTGAAGAACATCTCTTGGCCCTCTTCAAAGCAACAGTTTCCATCACTCTTCACACACAAACCTGCTCTTATTAGATGGAGACACAAAAGGCTGGAGCACAGCTGCCTGCATCAGGGTGAGACCAGAGCACCCACAAACCTTCTGGCCTACTTCCAGGTGTGAGGCAGCACTCATTACTTGACCCTAAGGTCAATTAGTTTACACCAGTGGCTCAGACCACCACTGAAACAACTCCTGAAGGAGATTATCCTGTTTCCATGGGGAACAGGAAGCAAGCAGATCCAAGGGCAAATGGCCAGTACCTGTTATAAGGAAGTTGCCATGCTCTTCCAAGGGCTCACTGTACTTCCTAACAACATGGTTCAAGCCCAGGTCCAGCTCATAAAAAGTCAAAGTCTGCTGTGTGTTGGCTGCTGCTTCTCCTGTTGGATCATTGTCTGCTTCCTGCAACAGAAGACATGAAGGTCCTTCAGGAAAGGTATGTTAAAGGAGCAGCAAAAGATGACACATGGGGAAACTGTGTTGAGCAACACTAGAATGAAGTCCAGAAGGTAATTTGCTGGAAGATGCACATTAAAAGGTTCAGAGGAAGGAAAAGGAATTTTTTTTGGACAGCAAGGATTTGAGAACCACCAAGGGAGAAGCAGCTAACACTCCCCCACCTCCACAGACAGCTGAAGGACAGAAGAACATGAAGCTCCAACAGCAGAGGGAAATCAAGCTTTTCCTCACCTCATAATCCATCTCCAGACAAGCAAACATTGGGTTTTCAAATCCCACATCAACTCCCACCACGTGGTAAACCAAGGTGTTGGCCTTGTGGGCTTCCAGTGGGGAGGAAATGGTGAGGCGAGCAGCAGCATCCCTGTTGAGGATGTACACCAGCTTCTGCTTTTCAATGGCACCTGCAAGCAAAGGACACCAACCCTGATCCCACCTGCACTCCAAGGCAGACAGGTAACTCAGGAAGAGGACCACAGAAACATTCCACCTCTGCATGAATCATAGAATCAACAGGGTTGGACAAGACCTCAAGGATCATCAAGTCCAACCTGGCACCCAACACCTCATGACTACTAAACCATGGCTCCAAGGGCCACCTCCAATCCCCTCTTGAACACCTTCAGGGATGGGGACTCCACCACCTCCCTGGGCAGCACATCCCAAGGGCCAACAACTCCCTCTGGGAAGGACTTTCTCTTTGCCTCCAGCCTAAACCTCCCCTGGCACAGCTTGAGGCTGTGTCCTCTTGTTCTGGGGCTGGGGGCCTGGGAGAAGAGCCCAACCCCCACTTGGCTCCAACCTCCCTGCAGGGAGTTGGAGAAAGCAAGAAGGTCTCCCCTGAGCCTCCTCTTCTCCAGCAACCCCAGCTCCCTCAGCCTCTCCACCCAGGGCTGTGCCCAGACCCCTCCCCAGCTTTCTTGCCCCTTACTGGACATGTTCAAGAGTCTCAATGTCCTTCTTAAACTGAGGGGCCCAGAACTGGACACAGGACTGAAGGTGTGGCCTAACCAGTGCTGAGTACAGGGGCACAACGACTTCCCTGAAACATCTTTGGTGTGAGGCTGCTGGAGGCCTGGAGCAGGCTGCCCAGAGAGGTTGTGGAGTCTCCCTCTATGGAGAGATTCCAACCCCTCCCTGGCCCTTGTGATCCTGGGCAAGCTGCTGTGGGTGCCCTGCTTTAGCAGGGGGCTTGGGCTGGATGATCCCTCGAGGTCCCTTCCAGCCTCTACCACACTGGGATTTCATTTAGTTTGAACAAAACCATTATCAAATCCAGCAGTTAAATGCCAGCATTATTTCTGCTGAAGTTCACCACTGGTATTTAGCTCCATGCCTCAATTAACTTTTGAGTGTCTCATTCATGAATGTTTCAGGCCACAAGCACAAGGACAGCTCGAGCTCTTGAAAGCCAAAGATCACCCCCTTGGGCTACAACCGTCCTGCCTGATGTCCAGCTAGAGGCAGATCTACTTCCATCACATGAGTTGACAGACTGCAGGGAAGCAAACAGAGACTGAAAGCACAGCCAGATCTTCCACCACTGAAAGCCTTTAAGATCACCCGGTCCAACCGTTGACCCAGCACCCCCAGGTCACCACTAAACCATGGCCCTCAGCACCACACCTCCACAGCTGTTCAATCCCCCCAGAGATGGGGATTCAATGGCCATCCTCTCTGGGGTGGAATTGTTCCCCATGTCCGATCTAAATCCCCCTGGTGCAACTCCAGGGCTTGACAATCCTCTCTGGGGTAGAATTGTTCCTCATGTCCAATCTAAATCCCCCTGGTGCAACTCCAGGGCTTGACAATCCTCTCTGGGGTAGAATTGTTCCTCATATCCAATCTAAACCCCCCTGGTGCAACTCCAGGGCTTGACAACCCTTTCTGGGGTGGAATTGTTCCCCATGTCCAATCTAAACCCCCCTGGTGCAACTCCAAGGCTTGACAACCCTTTCTGGGGTGGAACTGTTTCCCATGTCCAATCTAAATCCCCCTGGTGCAACTCCAAGGCTTGACAATCCTCTCTGGGGTAGAATTGTTCCTCATATCCAATCTAAACCCCCCTGGTGCAACTCCAGGGCTTGACAACCCTTTCTGGGGTGGAATTGTTCCCCATGTCCAATCTAAACCCCCCTGGTGCAACTCCAAGGCTTGACAACCCTTTCTGGGGTGGAACTGTTTCCCATGTCCAATCTAAATCCCCCTGGTGCAACTCCAGGGCTTGACAATCCTCTCTGGGGTAGAATTGTTCCTCATATCCAATCTAAACCCCCCTGGTGCAACTCCAAGGCTTGACAACCCTTTCTGGGGTGGAATTGTTCCCCATGTCCAATCTAAACCCCACTGGTGCAACTCCAGGGCTTGACAACCCTTTCTGGGGTGGAATTGTTTCCCATGTCCAATCTAAATCCCCCTGGTGCAACTCGAGGCCCTTTCCTCTTGTCCTATTGCTTGTTCCTTGGGAGAAAAGACCAATCCCCATCTGCCTCCAGCTTCCTTTCAGGGAGCTGTAGAGAGCAATGAGGTCTCCCCACAGCCTCCTCTTCTCCACACTAAACAACCCCAGCTCCCTCAGCTGCTCCTCACCAGCCCTGTTCTCCAGGCTTTTCACCACCTTCACTGCCCTTCTCTCAACCTGTTCCAGCACCTCAATGTCCTTCTTAGAGTGAGGGGCCTAAAACTAACCACAGAATTTGAGGTGAGGCCTCACCAGTACCAAGCACAGGGGTACAATCCCTGCCCTACTCCCACTGGCCACACCACTGCTGATCCAAGCCAGGACTCTGCTTTCTTGGCCACCTGGGCACACACTGATTAAAAGAGACCAGCCAAGCATCCTTCTACCCATGAAGCCTGATCAGAAAGACCTGTCTGTCTCCATGACATATCTCAGAGAAGAGACATGAAGTCGTAACATCATTTCAGGCCATGAGAGCTGCCTGACAGTGTTGTACACAGACCCCCTTCAACCCCAACTTCTCTCCAGACACAGAGGTTACAAGGTAGCCTCTTCCAGGATTTCTTTGGCCCAGCTGTTTGTGCAATCAAGATGTGCATTCTCCGGGGCTGGTCTCACAGCCTCAATCAGCCAGGTTGGAAGAGACCTCCAAGATCATCCAGTCCAACCAATCACACAACCCTATCTAACCAACCAGACCATGGCACTAAGTGCCTCATCCAGGCTTTTCTTAAACACCTCCAGGGATGTAGACCCCCACCACCACCCTGGGCAGCCCATTCCAAAGGGCAGCCTCTCTTGCTGGGAAGAACTTTCTCCTCACCTCCAGCCTAAAACTCCCCTGGCACAGCTTGAGACTGTGTCCTCTTGTTCTGGGGCTGGGTGCTAGAGAGAAGAGCCCAATCCCCACCTGGCTACAACCTCCCTTCAGGGAGTTGCGGAGAGCAAGAAGGTCTCCCCTGAGTCTCCTCTTCTCCAGGCTAAGCAACCCCAACTCCCTCAGCCTCTCCTCCCAGGGCTGTGCTCCAGACCCCTCCCCAGCTTTGATGCCCTTCTCTGGACCCATTAGAATAGAATTGAACTAACCAGGTTGGAAGAGACCTTCGAGATCATCAGGTCCAGCTTATCACCCAACACCATCTGATCAACTCAACCATGGCACCAAGGACCCCATACAGTCTCTTCCTAAACACCTCCAGGGATGGGGACTCCACCACCTCCCTGGGCAGCACATCCCTAGGGCCAATTACTCTTTCTGTGAAGAATTTCTTCCTCATCTCCAGCCTGAACCTCCCCTGGCACAGCTTGAGACTCTGTCCTCTTGTTCTGGTGCTGCTTGCCTGGGAGGAGAGCCCAACCCCCACCTGGCTCCAACCTCCCTGCAGGCAGTTGCAGAGAGCAAGGCCTCCCCTGAGCCTCCTCTTCTGCAGGCTAAGCAACCCCAGCTCCCTCAGCCTCTCCTCCCAGGGCTGTGCCCCAGACCCCTCCCCAGCTTTGTTGCCCTTCTCTGGACACCTTCCAGCAGCTCAACCTCTTTCCTGACCTGAGGAGCCCAGAGCTGGACACAGGACTCCAGCTGTGGCCTGAGCAGTGCTGAGCACAGGGCAGGATGAGCTCCCTGCTCCTGCTGGCCACACTCTGCCTGCTGCCAGGCCAGGCTGCCCTCGGCCTCCTCCAGAGCCACTCCC
Source organism: Dryobates pubescens (assembly GCF_014839835.1). NCBI lineage: Eukaryota > Metazoa > Chordata > Aves > Piciformes > Picidae > Dryobates > Dryobates pubescens. The sequence continues at coordinate 1,787,653 of NC_071630.1, forward strand.
CCCTGCGCCTGGCTAAAGCTCGCCCCAAGAAACCAACAGAGGGATGAGCGGCAGGGCGAGGAGCTGGCAGGGGAGCGACTCACTGATCATGACGGCGCGGCCCTTGGGGTCCACAGCCAGGTACTGGCCCGGGACGATCCGGCGGCAGCCGCTCTTGCCGAAGGTCTCCTGGTGGATCTTCTCGAAGACGTTCTTGGAGGGCTGGTACTCCAGGATGACGATGCGGCCCGAGTCGCTGCCCACCACGATGTAGTCCTTGGTGCCGCCCGTCAGGCGGAAGGCCATCAGGGAGCGGATGACGCCGAACACCTCCACCGTCAGCAGGGTGTGCACCTTCCCCGTGTTGGGATCCGGCCGCAGCAGCTCCAGGATCTTGCCGCGGGAGACGACGATCTCCTGCTGCTTGGTGCCTGCAGGAGCCAAAGCGCCAAGTGAGCGACCAGGCGGCAGAAGGCTCAGCCTCGGGAAGCACTTGGGAGTAGGATAGAATTAACCAGGTTGGAAGAGACCTCAGAGATCGTAAGAGTCCAACCTGTCACCCAGCACCACCTGATCAACTCGACCACGGCACCAAGGGCCTCAGCCAGGCTCTTCCTAAACACCTCCAGGGATGGGGACTCCACCACCTCCCTGGGCAGCACATCCCAAGGGCCAACAACTCTCTCTGGGAAGAACTTTCTCCTCCCCTGCAGCCTAAACCTCCCCTGGCACAGCTTGAGACTGTGTCCTCTTGTTCTGGGGCTGGGGGCCTGGGAGGAGAGACCAACCCCCACCTGGCTCCACCCTCCCTGCAGGCAGTTGCAGAGAGCAAGGAGGTCTCCCCTGAGCCTCCTCTTCTCCAGGCTAAGCAACCCCAGCTCCCTCAGCCTCTCCTCCCAGGGCTGTGCCCCAGACCCCTCCCCAGCTTTGTTGCCCTTCTCTGGACACCTTCCAGCAGCTCAACCTTTTTCCTAACCTGAGGAGCCCAGAACTGGACACAGGACTCAAGGTGTGGCCTGAGCAGTGCTGAGCACAGGGCACAATGAGCTCCCTGCTCCTGCTGGCCACACTGTTCCTGCTGCAGGCCAGGCTGCCCTTGGCCTTCTTGGCCCCCTGGGCACACTGCTGGCTCACGTTAAGCTCTGTCACCACAGAGTGCCAAGGGCTTATGTGATTAGTCCAGAGGAAGTCGAAGCAACTTATCAAGGGCCACTATGGTCTGAACAGCTTATGACAGGCCAAGGAAGCATGGAAAATGCCTCCCTCTTAAGGGTTTTCAAGCCCTGGACATGACTGTCCAGTGGTGGAGTCATAGAATCATAGAATTGTCAGCGGTGGAACAGACCTCAAGGCTCAGCCAGCTCCAACCCCCTGCCATGGGCAGGGACACCTCACACCACAGCAGGCTGCTCACAGCCACCTCCAGCCTGGCCTTAAAAACCTCCAGGCATGAGGCTTCCACCACCTCCCTGGGCAACCTGTGCCAGGCTCTCACCACCCTCCTGGGGAAGAACTTCTTCCTAACATCCAATCTGAATCTCCCCATTTCTAGTTTTGCTCCATTCCCCTCCAGTCCTATAACTCCCTGACACCCTCAAAAGTCCCTCCCCAGCTTTCTTAGAGCCCCCTTCAGATCCTGGAAGGCCACAATTAGGTCTCCTCAGAGCCTCCTCTTCTCTAGACTGAATAGCCCCAAGTCTCTCAGAGTCTTTCCTCATCCCCATCCCTGGAGGCATTCAAAAGCCATGGAGATGTGGTGCTGAGGGACATGGTGTAGTGGTGACCTGGCAGTGCTGGGTTAAGGTTGGATTTGAGAAGCTTAAAAGGTCTCTTCCAACCAAACCCATTCTACAATTCAATTAAATCTGAAGATAATTCAAAACAAACTTCTCTTACCTTTTCAAAACCTGCCTGGCTATGCTCTTGTGTGGCCTGTTCTAGGTGATCCTCCTTTGGCAAGGGGACTGAGCTAGCTGACCTCCAGAAGTGCCTTCCAGCCCCTACCATTCTGTGAAGCTCTCATTTGCTCAAGACCAAATGACAGCATCACAGGACACTGGGGGTTGGAAGGGACCTCCAGAGATCATCCAGTCCAACCCCCCTGCCAGAGCAGGAGCACCCAGAGCAGGACACACAGCAACACATCCAGCTGGGTCTTGAGTATCTCCAGAGAGGGAGACTCCACACCCCCACTGGGCAGCCTGCTCCAGTGTTCCATCACCCTCACAGGGGAAAAATTCCTCCTCCTCTTTCCATGGAACTTCCTCTGCCTCAGCTTCCCCCACTGCCCCTTGTGCTGGCATTGGGCAGCACCCAGCAGAGCCTGGCTCCAGCCTCTGGGCACTCACCCTGCACAGCTTTAGCAACAGCATTAAGGTCACCCTCAGGCTCCTCCTCTCCAAGCTCCAGAGCCCTCAGCTCCCTCAGGCTCTTCTGAGGGCAGGGAGATGTTCCACTGCCTTCATCATTTCTGTGGCTCTGTGCTGGACTCTCTCCAGCAGTTCCCTGAGGCCCTTCTTGCCCTGAGGGGCCCAGAACTGGACACAATATTCAAGATACCAGTAAAAAAACACCACACCAATGCAGCTGAGCTTCAGCAACTAAATCCAACAAAAAAAAAAAACCAGCACCTTTTTTTGCCTCTACTACCCAAAACCTCAAGCCCTGAAGTGCAAAGGGAGGAAAAGTCACCTGAGAAGTTGCCATGGATAGCATAGCTTATGCCAGTGGCACGCTGCAGGGTCAGGTTGTAGAGGAACATGATGGCCACAGGTTTGCTTCCACCTTATGGTAGCTCCAGAGCCTGCAACAAGCAGAACACATTAACCCCACTCCACAAACCCGAAGCGTTCCCCAGAACACAGAGGTCTGCCGTCCCCATCTGGCTGTACCATACCACTTCAGGCTAGAACATCGACTGTCAAGCAGCAGAAGTTGTTCTGGAGGAGAAAAAAAAGCTCCGAAATAGAAGCAGGCTGCCGCACATCTAAGCACGGCTTCCAGCTAATTATCCCGCAACTGATTACGCCTCGGGATTTCGGCTGGTCAGAAACCACACACGCTGTTAGGAACCGTTTCGGAGGTGCCCCGCGTCGTTCCACCTCCTCCCCGCTCCCGCCGTTTTATTCAGCAAGAGCCAAACCGCCCACAAGCGCCCGGAGCGGGCTCCGGAGCAGCATCCCTGCCCCCGGGCTAAGGCGGGCTGAGCGCAGGCCGCCGCGGCTGCAGGCCGCAGGCCACGGGGACGGCCTATCAGCACCCCCAAGACCATCCCAGAGCCCATCGGCCAGCACCGCTCCGAGTAGGCCTTCCCAGGGCTGCAGCCTCCGGGAACCGTCCATGGACCAACGCCCGGCCCGATCATCCCCGCCAGGCCAGGCCCAAGGGGTCGGCGGTCGCTGCTCCCGCCAAAATGGCGGCCCAACCCGCGCCCCCCGCAAGCCTTAGGGCCGCCGCCGGGCGTGTGCGGCGCGACGGGGCCGCCCTTACCGGGTGGATGGAAACGGATGGAGGCAGATGGCGGCGGATGCTGTTCCTGCCTTAGGCGGGCGCGCCACCAGACCCCTCCGCCATCAGCCCCGCGCCTGCGTGCTGCCCTCCCGCTCCTCCTCGGCGGGGCTTTCGCCGAGGCCCGACGCGCGCGCTCCCTGTGCCGGGATGGGATGCCCAAAGCAAGCGCCTGAGCGATCACGGAGAGATGGCAGCTGCTTGCCCATACGAAGAGACTCCGAAACACCCCCACCTCAGCCTCTTTCCATCGTAGAGCTTCGGGATAGCAGGAGCCGGAGAATCCCACGCTACCAGGTGGAACTGATTGGCAGAGAGCCTTCAGGCACCGTCATGGACAGCCCGCAGGGGGCCTCACGGCGGTATCGGCCGCGTCAGCTGAATTGCAAGATGGCGGCGGCCACCGCATCGGGCTCCAGAGCGCCGGGGGGAGAAGGTAGCAGCTCCTCGGCTGCTTCTGCCCTTTCCATGGAGCGGATTCAATCGCTCACCGACCTGGCAGACCTGGAGGCCGCCTATAGCCGGCTGTGTGAGGAGGAGGTGTGTTGGGAGTGGGCCTGTGAGGCAGCGGGGCCTCCAGTGGGCGCAAGGAGAGCGAATGCGTCGCTGTCAAGGCTTCCCTAGTACGGATCCGTTGCAGGGTTATTAAATCCCTGGAAAAGTTGGAGAAGTGGGTCCCTTTAAAGCTCCTGGGGCTCACCACGGCCAAGTGCAAGGTCCTGCACCTGGATCGGGACAACCTCTTGTATTAACGCAGGCTGGGGATGAAGGGCTGGAGAGCAGCCTTGGGGAGAAGGAGTTCGGAGTGCTGGTGGGTGAACAACTGGAGATGAGCCGGTACCGAGCGCTGTCAGCCCCGAGCCAGCAGTGTCGTGGAGCTGATCCTCAGCAGCGTGGGAAGCAGGGGCAGGGAGGGGATCCTGCCCCTCTGCTGTGCTCTGCTGAGACCTCCCCTGCAGTGCTGGGGCAGCTCCGGAGTCCTCAGCACAGACGGGGACACATTGGAGCAGGGCCAGAGAAGGCCACAGCAATGCTGGGAGGGCTGGAAGCCCCCTGCTGTGAGGCCAGGCTGAGAGAGTTGGGTTTGGTCAGCCTAGAGAAGGGAAGGCTCCAGGGAGACCTTCTGGGCCTCTAAGGAGGCTGGAGACAGACCTCTGTAGGAGGACCTGTTGTGACAGGACAAGGGGTGGTGGTTTGAACTCCCAAGAGGGAGGACTGAGACTGGAGAGAAGGGAGGAATGTTTGACACTGGTGGCAGTGAGACACTTGCCCAGATTCCTCTAGCACCTTGCTAGCTGCATGGCCTGGGCTTGCCTCTTTGATAAGTTGGTGGCCTGGAGAGGTGAGCTGAAGTCCCAGGAGAGTTCCTTTGGCCTTTTCTTTCAGAAAGTCGTGCAGGAAGAGCTGGATGCCCTCCTGGAACAGCAAAGTACCATAGAGAACAAGATGGTTGCATTGCATCGCATGGGGTTAGTGGTGTGTCGTCCCCCCCCCCCCCTTCTTCCTGCTTCTGCCCCTTCCTTGGTGTGAAAATTGGTTTCAGCATTGTGAGAGAGGTAGATTAATCCTCTGAGAGTGTTAGGCTTTGGATCAGTGGGTGGTAAGGAGCAGAAGCTGGATCTTCATGGCCGCCCACCTGATTCTTCTCAGCAGCATTTGCAGAGGGAACTGCTGCCCCCTGACACAGGCTGAGCCCCTTTGGTGTGGGCTGAGCAGTTCTTTGAAGGTCTCACCCCAAACAGGGTTGATTTTCAGCATCAGTGTCTGGATTGGATATCATGTGCCAGGGATGGACAGATGTTACTCTGCCTCTTTGTGAGGACCTTGTGCAGGGGGTCTGGAAAGTCGTCCTAAGTGGGCTCACGAAGCTTAGAGCACAATTTGCAGCCTTCATCTTCTACTTCAGAAGTGAAGAGTGTCCCAGAAGCCTCAGAGGCTTCTTCATGCCCTTTCTGGTAGCAAGAGAGTGCATCCTCTTCCAGATTTGCTGCCCCCAGCACAGGAAGGACATCAAACCCCTGCAAGGGGTCCAGAGGAGGCCACAAAGATGATCAGGGGGCTGGACACAGGCTGGAAGAGTTGGGGCTGTGCAGCCTGCAGGAGAGAAGGCTCCAGGCAGACCTCAGAGCAGCCTTCCAGTGCCTGAAGGGGCTCCAGGAGAGCTGGGGAGGGACTTTGGCCAAGGACTTGCAGTGCCAGGATGAGGGACAATGGCATTGAGCTGGGAGAGGGCAGATTGAGAGTGGAGAGGAGGAAGGAATTGTTGGCAGGGAGGCTGGGGAGAGCCTGTCCCAGGCTGCCCAGGGAGGCTGTGGCTGCCCCCTGCCTGGAGGTGCTCCAGGCCAGGCTGGATGAGGCCTTGAGCAGCCTGGGCTGGGGGGAGGGGTCCCTGCCCATGGCAGGGGGGTTGGAACTGGATGATCTTGAAGCTTCCTTTCAACCCAACCCATTCTGTGTCCGTAAGAACACAACCTGGACCTCTGAGTCTGTGTTCCTGTAGGAGAGGCACGAAGCAGGAGAGCTTGTTGCTGACAGGAGCAGCTGGGCTTGGAGGAAGAACCACCCTCCCTCTGAGCTGCCTGTGATGCTTGGTTTGGTTGTGTTCCCAGCCCTAACCTGCAGCTCATCGAGGGGGATGCCCAGCAGCTGGCAGGGATGATCACCTTCACCTGCAACCTGGCCGAGAACGTCAGCAGCAAAGTCCGACAGCTGGACCTCGCCAAGGTAGACTGCACCAAGGGGCTCACCCTTGCCACCACCCCACTCTTGTCTCCTCACAGCTCAATAAAGCAAGCTGCTCTTTGCCTTAGCAGGCAGGCTGGGAGCTCTGCTTTGTTTTAGCAGTGTAAGCTGCCACCCAGCTTCCACCTCAACGCGAGGAGAAACTTCCTCAGAGGGCACAAGCCCTGGGAGGAGAGGCTGAGGGAGCTGGGGTTGCTTAGCCTGCAGAAGAGGAGGCTCAGGGGAGACCTTCCTGCTCTCTGCAACTCCCTGAAGGGAGGCAGCACCACAGAGACCTGCAGGTTGGGAGAGACCCTCGGGAGCACCGAGTCCAACCCCCAGCCTGACCCTGCTAAGGGTCACCCCTGAACCACAGCCCCAAGCACCACAGCCAAACCACCCAGGCTTGGGGACTCCAGCACCTCCCTGGGCAGCACTTTCCAATCCCTGACCACTCTGGATGGGGAAAAGCCTTTCCTAATGTCCAGTCTGAAGCTCAAGGCCACACCTTGAGTCCTGTGTCCAGTTCTGGGCCCCTCAGTTTAAGAAGGACATTGAGAGACTTGAAGGGCAACAAGGCTGGGGAGGGGTCTGGAGCACAGCCCTGGGAGGAGAGGCTGAGGGAGCTGGGGTTGCTTAGCCTGGAGAGGAGGAGGCTCAGGGGAGACCTCCTTGCTCTCTCCAACTCCCTGCAGGGAGGTTGTAGCCAGGAAGGGGTTGGTCTCTTCTCCCAGGCAGCCAGCCCCAGAACAAGAGGACACAGTCTCAAGCTGTGCCAGGGGAGGTTTAGGCTGGAGGTGAGGAGAAAGTTCTTCCCAGGAAGAGAGATTGGTCCTTGGGATGTGCTGCCCAGGGAGGTGGTGGAGTCCCCATCCCTGGAGGTGTTCAAGAGGGCATTGGATGTGGCCCTTGGTGCCATGGTTTAGCAGCCAGGAGGTGTTGGGTGCCAGGTTGGACCTGCTGATCTCTGAGGCCTCTTTGATTCTCTGCATTCCCTCTTCCTGCTGCGGCCCTCAGCAGGAAGCCTTTCCTGGTTGTTGCCTTTCTTGCAGAATCGACTCTATCAGGCCATTCAGAGAGCTGATGACATCCTTGACCTGAAGTTCTGCATGGATGGAGTGCAAACAGCCCTGAGGAGTGAAGACTACGAGCAGGCAGCAGCTCACATCCATCGCTACCTCTCGCTGGACAAGTCGGTGATCGAGCTCAGTCGCCAGGGCAAGGAAGGTGAGGAGGAGCTGCTGAGTCACCTTGGCAGCAGACCACAGAGTGCCAGGGGCTGGAAGGGACCTCCAGAGATCAGCCAGTCCAACCCCCCCTGCCAGAGCAGGAGCACCCAGAGCAGGGCACACTAGCCACGCATCCAGGTGGGCCTTGAGTACCTCCAGAGAGGGAGACTCCACAGCCCTGCCCTGGGCAGCCTGCTCCAGGCCTCTGTCAGCCTCACAGGGGGAAAAAATCCTTCCTCCTCCTTCCATGCAACTTCCTCTGCCTCAGCTTCCCCCACTGCCCCTTGTGCTGGCATTGAGCAGCACCCAGCAGAGCCTGGCTCCAGCCTCTGGGCATCACCACACACAGCTTTATCAGCAGCAATGAGGTCACCCTCAGGCTCTTCCTCTCCAAGCTCCAGAGCCCTCAGCTCCCTCAGGCTCTCCTCCTAAGGCAGATGGTTCCACTGCCTTCAGCATTTCTGTGGCTCTGTGCTGGACTCCCTCCAGCAGTTCCCTGAGGCCCTTCTTGACCTGAGGGGCCCAGAACTGGACACAAGATTCCAGATGCAGAGGGGGAGGAGAACCTCTCTTCCCCCTCCTCACCTCAGCCCTTCTAATCTACCCCATGGTGCCCTTGGCCTTCCTGGCCACCAGAGCACATTGCTGGCTCATGCTCAACCTCCCATCCCCCAGGCCCTCCAGGTCCTTTTCCCCCTCACTGCTCTCCAACAGCTCAGCCCCCAACCTCTGCTGCTCCATGGGGTTGTTCTTTCCCAGGTGCAAGGCTCTCCCCTTGCCCCTGCTGAATTTCATAACCAGAAGCTGCTTGATTTCCCACAGCAGATAAGCCTCAGCCCAGAGCAGAAGGTTTCATGCTGGCCAAAAGAGCTTAATCTGCTAGACAGCAACACAGAGATGAAGGTGTCTGAATCACCAAGGTTGGAAGAGACCTCAAAGACCATCAAGTCCAACCTGTCACCACAGGACTCCTGACTAAAGCAGTGTCCTTAGGTTTGAATTAGCATTGAAGGAGAGCTCTTGGCACACAGCTTTAATAGCATGCAAGCTGCTAACCAGGTGAAGGACACAATGTTCAGGGGGAAGGCTCTGTCAGGGAGGACTCTTGTAGCCTTATCACAGTATGCCAGGTTGGAAGGGACCCCAAAGATCATCTGGGCCTCACCTTTCTAGGTGCTGGTGCTATGGTGTGCTAGCAGGCAGAGCAACTGGAACTGAAGGAGTCAGTTGCCTGCTCCCTAGAGGGTAGGGATGCCATGCAGAGGCACCTTGAGAGGTGGGCCAGTGCCAGCCTCAGGAAGTTCACCAAAGCCAAGTGCAAGGCTGTGCACCTGGACTGGGGCAATGCCAAGCACAAAGCCAGGCTGGGAGGAGAATGGGTGGAGAGCAGTGCTGAGGAGGAGGAGGACTTGGAGCTGCTGGTGGGTGAAAAGCTGGGCATGAGCCAGCAGTGGCCACTCCCAGCCCAGCCCCAGCTGTGTCCAGGCCTGATCCATAGCAGCAGGTGGAGGGAGGGAGTTCTGGCCCTCTGCTCTCATGAGATCCACCCCTCCACGACCCCACCTGAGGTACTGTGTCCACCTCTGGAGCCCCCAGCATGAGAAGGGCATGAAACTGTTAGAGGGGTCCAGAGGAGGCCATGGAGATGATCAGAGGGCTGGAGCACCTCTCCTGTGAAGAACAGGCTGAGAGAGTTGGAGTTGTACAGCCTGAAGAAGGCTCCAGGGAGACCTTGGAGCAGCCTTCCAGTAACTGAAGGGGGGCTACAGGAGAGCTGGGGAGGGACACTGTAAACAGGCATGGGAGGACAGGCTGAGGGGCAATGGCTTCAGGCTGGAGGAAGCTGGGTTTGGATTAGATGCTAAAAAGAGTAGAATAGAATAAACCAGGTTGGAAGAGACCTTTGAGCTCAGCCAGCCCAACCTATCACCCAGCACCATCTGATCAGCTCAACCATGGCACAAAGGGCCTCAGCCAGGCTCTGCCTAAACACCTCCAGGGATGGGGACTCCACCACCTCCCTGGGCAGCACATCCCAAGGGCCAATCTCTCTCTATGAAGAATTTCTTCCTACATCCAGCCTAAACTTCCCCTGGCACAGCTTGAGACTGTGTCCTCTTGTTCTGGTGCTGGGGGCCTGGGAGAAGAGCCCAACCCCCACCTGGCTCCAACCTCCCTGCAGGGAGTTGCAGAGAGCAAGAAGGTCTCCCCTGAGCCTCCTCTTCTGCAGGCTCCAACCCCAGCTCCCTCAGCCTCTCCTCCCAGGGCTGTGCCCCAGACCCCTCCCCAGCTTTGTTGCCCTTCTCTGGACACCTTCCAGCAGCTCAACCTCTTTCCTGACCTGAGGAGCCCAGAGCTGGACACAGGACTCCAGGTGTGGCCTGAGCAGTGCTGAGCACAGGGCAGGATCAGCTCCCTGCTCCTGCTGGCCACACTCTTCCTGCTCCAGGCCAGGCTGCCCTTGGCCTTCTTGGCCCCCTGGGCACACTGCTGGCTCCTCTTCAGCTGCTCTCCACCACTCCCCCCAGCTCCCTCTCTGCCTGGCTGCTCTCAGCCACTCTGCCCCCAGCCTGCAGCACTGCCTGGGGTTGCTGTGGCCAAAGTGCAGCCCCTGGCACTTGGCTGTGTTCAATCTCCTGCCCTTGGCCCCTGCCCCTCTGCCCAGCCTGTTGAGGTCCCTCTGCAGAGCTCTCCTCCCCTCTCCCAGCTCAGCTCCTGCCCCCAGCTTGCTGTCAGCTGCAAACTCACTGCTGATGGAGATTCTTCCTGACCTGGACCAGGCTGCCCAGAGCATTTGTGGAGGGGTTCAAGGCCAGGCTGGTTGTGGACTTGAGCAGCGTGGCCTAGTAGGAAGTGCCCCTGCCCATGGCAGGGGATTTGCACTTAGCTGACCTTTAAGTTCCTTTCCAACCCAAGCCATTGCATGATTCTGTGTGTTTGCACCCTCCATGCAAGAGCAGAGCACAGCTGTGTGCCCCTCATGCATGTACCTGGCTTCTGCTGCCTGCAGGGGAATCCCAGGCTGCCTCCTGCCTTCTCCCCCCTGGGGCTTGCACTCTCTCCTGGGGAGTGGAGAGAGACAAAAAAACCCAGCAGCCCTTAGTCCAGCAATAACCTGAGGCTGTCACTTTGGCCTTTCCTTTGTGCCCTTGTGAGCAGGGGGCATCATTGATGCCAACCTGAGGCTCCTGCAGGAGGCAGAGCAGCGCCTCAAGGCCATCGTCGCGGGGAAGTTTGAGGCAGCCACGAGGCAAGGAGACCTGCCCCAGGTGGAGCGCTTCTTCAAGATCTTCCCTCTGCTGGGCCTGCATGAGGAGGGCCTCAGCAAGTTCTCAGAGTACCTCTGCAAGCAGGTAAGGGCTGCTGAGGCAGCACCACAGAGGCCTGCAGGTTGGGAGAGACCCTCGGGAGCACCGAGTCCTGCTAAGGGTCACCCCTGAACCACAGCCCCACGCGCCGCAGCCAGGCCTGGGGACTCCACCACCTCCCTGGGCAGCACTTTCCAATCCCTGACCACTCTGGATGGGGAAAAACCTCCCCTTATGTCCAGCCTGAGCCTCCCCAGTGGCAGCTTGAGGCCATTCATCCTGTCAATAGTTTAAGGAGGACATGGAGTCTATTGAAGGGGTCCAGAGAAGGGCAACAAAGCTGGGGAGGGGTCTGGGGCACAGCCCTGGGAGGAGAGGCTGAGGGAGCTGGGGTTGGAGCCTGGAGAAGAGGAGGCTCAGGGGAGACCTTCTTGCTCTCTGCAACTGCCTGCAGGGAGGTTGTAGCCAGGTGGGGGTTGGGCTCTTCTCCCAGGCAGCCAGCAGCAGAACAAGAGGACACAGCCTCAAGCTGTGCCAGGGGAGGTTTAGGCTGGAGGGGAGGAGAAAGTTCTTCCCAGCAAGAGAGAGTTGTTGGCCCTGGGGATGTGCTGCCCAGGGAGGTGGTGGAGTCCCCATCCCTGGAGGTGCTGAGGAAGAGCCTGGCTGAGGCCCTTGGTGCCATGGTTGAGTTGCTCAGATGGTGCTGGGGGAGAGGTTGGGCTGGGTGAGCTCTGAGGTCTCTTCCAACCAAGAGGTTAATTCTCTTTCTCTTCCATGCAGGTGGCCAAGAAGGCAGAGGAGAACCTGCAGGTGGTGCTGGGGACAGACCTGAGCGACCGCCGCGCTGCTGTCATCTTTGCAGACACCCTGACACTCCTCTTTGAAGGTGATCCTCCTTTCCCCTTTGCTGGTGGCTTGAAACTAGTCCCTGAGGACCTTGTCCATGTGCAAAATGCCTTGACTTTTGGCTCCCCAGGCTCATAAAATGCCTCCTTCCCCTTTGGGCTATGGGAGTGTCACAGCAGAGGGACAGCTTGTAGGCTTTTGGAGAGCTTACAGACTTGAGCAGCTCCCCAGGAGCCAGCAGTGCCCTCCTGCAGCCCAGCAGGCAGCTGTGTGCTGGGCTGCAGCCAGAGGAGTGTGGGCAGCAGGGCAGGGGAGGGGATTCTGCCCCTCGATTCTGCTCTGCTGAATCCCCACCTCCAATCCTGCCTGCAGGTCTGGTGTCCCCAGCAGGAGGACCCAGAGCTGCTGGAGTGAGGCCAGAGGAGGCCACAGAGATGCTCCCAGGGCTGGAGCAGTTCTGCTGTGAGCACAGGCTGAGGGAGCTGGGGGTGTTCAGCATGGAGAGGAGAAGGCTCCAGGGGGACCTCAGAGCTGCAGGGCAGTGCCTGAAGGGATCCTGCAGGGAGGCTGCAGAGAGACTTCTCCTGAGGGGGTCTAGAGCCAGGCCAAGGGTTTGAAGCTGAGGCAGAGCAGGGTTAGATTGGAGCTTAGGAAGAAGTTCTTGAGTATGAGGGTGGTGAGAGTCTGGCACAGGCTGCCCAGGGAGGCTGTGGCTGCCTCCTGCCTGGAGGTGTTCCAGGCCGGGTTGGGTGAGGCCTTGAGCTGCTGAGTCTAGCTGAGAGGTGTCCCTGCCCATGGTGGGGAGGTTGGAGGAGAGGATCTCTGAGGTCCCTTCCAACCTGAGCCATTCTGTGATATTTCCCAGCCAGGAGAGGGCCTCACAAGAAGCAAAGTTTCCTCCCTGCAGCCTGTGCTGCCACAGGGTGGATTTGTGAAGGCTTTGTTGGCTTCCTCCAGGAGCAAGGAGCCTCTTCCTGTCCTCTTGCATCCTCAGACCAAATGGCTGCTCCCTGGAGGCTTCTTCAGCTGTGCAGCTCCCCCAGACAAACCCACTGGATCCCTTGAGGCTGCTGATGCCTCCAGGCCTGGCTCTTCAAGGAGGACCATGGCAGCTTGAAAGGGAAGAGGAATTCTCTGTGGGGAATGCAACCCAAGGCAGTCATTGAGCTCCTGTGGTCATTAACCAGCTGCTCTAATTAAAGCCTGCTATCATTCCAGGCTGCAGCACTGCCAAGTCACTCTCCCAGCCTGGCAGCCTTGCTGCTGCAGGGCTTGCCCAGGCTTTCTTGGCAGGAGCCTCAGAAGGGGAAGAGCTTCCCTCAGTCTTGGAGGGGAGGCAGTTTGTGAGAAGAAAGCAATGTTGTTGAGAGAGAGCTCCTTGGAGAGGAGCTGCTTCAGCAAGGAGGTCTTCCCTTCACTGGTGCTTGCTCTCTGTGTGCCACAGAGCAGGGCAGAGCTTTCCCTAGGCTGATTCTCCTGGCAGGGTTTGGGTGGTAGCTGTGTCCCTTCCCTGCTTTAGCTTCTGTGGAAGCTTCCTAGCTTGTGTCTTGCTGGGCAGGAGGGCAGCTGACACACAGGAGAAAGGTGGGAGAGCAGATGAGAGATCTCCTCTGCACTGCAGCTTCACAGTGAGCAGCAGAGAGGAGGGAAGGTGTAGTATCACCAAGGTTGGAAGAGACCTCAAAGATCATCCAGGCCAAGCTGGCACCACAGACCTCATGGCCAGACCATGGCACCAAGTGCCACATCCAATCCCCTCTGGAACACCTCCAGGGATGGGGACTCCACCACCTCCCTGGGCAGCACATCCCAAGGGCCAACAACTCTCTCTGGGAAGAACTTTCTCCTCCCCTCCAGCCTAAACCTCCCCTGGCACAGCTTGAGACTGTGTCCTCTTGTTCTGGGGCTGGTTGCTAGAGAGAAGAGACCAACCCCTTCCTGGCTACAGCCTCCCTTCAGGGAGTTGCAGAGAGCAAGGTCTCCCCTGAGCCTCCTCTTCTCCAGGCTAAGCAACCCCAGCTCCCTCAGCCTCTCCTCCCAGGGCTGTGCTCAAGGCCTCTCCCCAGCCTTGTTGCCCTTCTCTGGACACCTTCAAGTCTCTCAATGTCCTTCCTAAACTGAGGGGCCCAGAACTGGACACAGGACTCAAGGTGTGGCCTGAGCAGTGCTGAGCACAGGGCACAATGAGCTCCCTGCTCCTGCTGGCCACACTCTTCCTGATGCAGGCCAGGATGCCCTTGGCCTTCTTGGCCACCTGGGCACACTGCTGGCTCCTGTTCAGGCAGCTGTCAATCAGCACCCCCAGGTCCCTCTCTGCCTGGCTGCTCTCAGCCACTCTGCCCCCAGCCTGCAGCACTGCCTGGGGTTGTTGTGGCCAAAGTGCAGCCCCTGGCACTTGGACTTGTTGAATGCCATCCTGTTGGCCTCTGCCCCTCTGCCCAGCCTGGCAAGGTCCCTCTGCAGAGCCCTTCTGCCCTCTAACTGACCAACATCTGCTCCCAGCTTGCTGTCAGCTGCACATTTGCTGATGGCTGACTCAATGCCCTCATCCAGATCATCAATGAAGATGTTAAAGAGGCTGGGGCCCAGCACTGCTCCTGGGGCACACCACTGGTGCCTGGCTGCCAGCTGGCTGTGGCACCATTCACCACCACTCTCTGGGCTCAGCCTCCAGCCAGTTCCTCACACAGCTCAGAGCTGCTGTCCCAGCCAGGGGCTGACAGCTTGGCCAGGAGTTTGCTGTGGGGGATGGTGGCAAAGGCCTTGCTGAGGTCCAGGCAGACCACATCCACAGCCTGCCCCACAGCCACCAGGCAGTGCCCTGGGCATGGAAAGAGATCAGGCTGCTCAGGCAGGACCTGCCCTTCCTAAACCCATGTTGGCAGAGGGGAGATGCAGAGGGAAGCAGGGGTGCTAGTGACAGCCCTTCAGCCAGCCTGGACGGCCTCAAGTGATCATCTAGGGAGGGAATGAGCACCTGCTGGGGGCTGCCTTTGGACCTGCAAGGCTGAGCTGTGGGTTCATCTGGAATGGGAGCTCCTGGCTGAGTCTCCTCCCTGCTGCCCCTCTGCCTGCAGGCATTGCTCGTGTTGTGGAGACCCACCAGCCCATTGTGGAGACCTACTATGGGCCAGGCAGGCTCTACACCCTCATCAAGCACCTCCAGGCAGAGTGTGACAGGCAGGTGGAGAAGGTGGTGGACAAGTTCATGAAAGAGAGGGACTATCACAGGCAGGTAAGAGGGGGGTGGTGCTACCTGGTGCCACCCCCTGGCACCTCCAGCAAGCTCCCTGGGGCTCTGACTGCCACAGGGGTGGCAAAGTTTGACCTTGTGTACTGGGAGGAGCCTGGCTTTACTCCTCCTGTGCCCTGGGTCCAGCCTGGAGCTGTCCCTTCTGTTGCAGAGGATTCCCTGGGAGCATGGGATCAGAGAACCACGGGGTGGTTGGGGTTGGAAGGAGCCTTCCTAAGTCATCTAGTCCCAGCCCCCCTGCAGTCAGCAGGGCCCTCTTCAACCACAGCAGCTTGCTCAGAGCCCCAGACTCGACCTAGAGTGTTGCCAGGAAGGGGTTCACTGCTCTGCAGGGCTGTGGGATGCTTTCAGTGCACCCTGCCCACTCTCCTGGCCCTGATACCTCTCTTGGAGTTCTCATCCCACCACCCTTCCAAGCAGGCTGAGCTCTGCCTTGGAGGAGAGGAGGTGAACTGATGCAAGCTGCCTTCTCTGGCAGTGCCTCTTGCAAAACATTTCCTCTCTGAGCAAGCATCTCCCTAGGCTGCAGCAGGAGAAATGTCACCCCCAGCAGCTCTCTCTCTCTGCCCTTTTTGTGTGTGTGTGATTGCAGTTCCAGCAAGTGCAGAGCAGCATGATGAGAAGCTCTTCTGCAGAGAAGATTGAACCAAGGTACAAACAAACCTCTCTCTGCTCTCTAACCTTCCCCTCTTGAGCTGTCATTAACACTGCTTAGCATTTAGATAACTCCCCTGATCTTCCAGGGGCTTTGTGGCTGCCAAAGCACAGGAGGCAATTCTTGGGTGCCCTTCACTGCCCTTCCATCAAGGCAGCTTCTGAGCTGGTGCTTTATTTTGCTTACTCATTACTCCCTCAGCCTTGGCCCCCCCCTAAAGCTTGCTGGGAGAGCTGGCACAGCAAGGGCTGAGGCTTTAATTGCCTCTGGATGGGCAGAGTGCAGCCCCTCCAAGCAGAGCAGCTCCCTGGGCAGATAATTTCTGACAGAATCAGGACTAAATCTTTGGGGGTTGTTTAATCTGCTGCTGCAGCCACTCTGCCTCATCAGTTTCTTCCTCTTCAGCTGACCTGCTTGGAGAGCAGTGAAGGGGAAAAGGACCTGGGGGGGCGGGGGGGGGGTCCTGGTGGATGAGAGGTTGAGCATGAGCCAGCAATGTGCTCTGGTGGCCAGGAAGGCCAAGGGCACCCTGGGGTGGATTAGAAGGGCTGAGGTGAGGAACTTGAGAGAGGTTCTCCTCCCCCTCTGCATCTGGAGTCTTGTGTCCAGTTCTGGGCCCCTCAGGTCAAGAAGGGCCTCAGGGAACTGCTGGAGGGAGTCCAGCACAGAGCCACAGAAATGATGAAGGCAGTGGAACATCTCCCTGCTGAGAAGAGCCTGAGGGAGCTGAGGGCTCTGGAGCTTGGAGAGGAGGAGCCTGAGGGTGACCTCACTGCTGTTGCTAAAGCTGTGTGTGGTGATGCCCAGAGGCTGGAGCCAGGCTCTGCTGGGTGCTGCCCAATGCCAGCACAAGGGGCAGTGGGGGAAGCTGAGGCAGAGGAAGTTGCATGGAAGGAGGAGGAAGGATTTCTTCCCCTGTGAGGCTGACAGAGGCCTGGAGCAGGCTGCCCAGGGGGGCTGTGGAGTCTCCCTCTCTGGAGGTACTCAAGGCCCACCTGGATGTGTGGCTGTGTGCCCTGCTCTGGGTGCTCCTGCTCTGGCAGAGGGTTTGGACTGGCTGATCTCTGGAGGTCCCTTCCAGCCCCTGGCACTCTGTGACTCTCTGAGGTGCTTTCCATCTCCCTCCTTTCTTTCTTATCTGAAGTATTTGCATAGCCCTTGAGGAAGGCCACTTGGAAGTCCACCCAGCCCTCCTGGCACTGCAGAGCCTTCAAATCATTGCCTTCAAAGAACAGTTCCTCAAGCCAGCTCTTGTCTGCCAGCCTGCACCACTCATTATCTCAGCAGAGAGCCACTTCCTCCTTTGCTCTGACTCACTGCATGCTCCCCAGGTTTCCTCTGCTGTTGCTTTGTCATCCCTGAAATGAAGCTCAGAGCTTCCTTGGCCCACTCAAGTGTGGTGAAGCTTTGAGCAGGGATTTGTAAGGGCCTTCTGTGGAGGAGAGTCCATCTCTGGCCACTCTGCTCTGCATTGTCTGAGGTTTTCTTGGTCTCATGTTTAAGAGTCAGAGAATTGGAAGGGACCTCAAGGCTCAGCCAGTTCTGACCACCCCCTGCCAGGAGAGGAGAAGGCTCTGAGGAGACCTAATTGTGGCCTTCCAGGATCTGCAGGGGGCTGCAAGAAAGCTGGGGAGGGACTTCGGAGGGTGTCAGGGAGGGATAGGACTGGGGGGGATGGAGCAAAAGGAGAAGTGAGGAGCTGGAGATTGGCTGTGAGGAGGAAGTTGTTGGCCAGGGAGGTGGTGGAAGCCTCCTCCTCAGTCCTGGAGGTGTTTGCAGCCAGGCTGGAGGTGGCTGTGAGCAACCTGCTGTGGGGTGAGGTGTCCCTGCCCAGGGCAGGGGACTTGGAGCTGGCTGAGCCTGGAGCTCCCTTCCAGCCCTGACAATCTAGTGCTGATTCTATGCTTCAGTGGTGCTGGGTTGCTGGGTGGGCTGGATGATGAGGCTCTCTTCCAACTGGGGAAGTTCTATGATCTGCAACACCTCAGGTCACTTAGAAGCTCAGTGAGATCCCCACAGCTCCAGATGGAACAGGAGGAGGAGGAAACAAGACTGTGCCAAGGAGAAGAAAGCTTATCCAGAGGAAGTTTCTCCAAACTAGAGGAGGGGAGATTGAGATTAGACCTTAGGAAGAAGTTGTTGCTCAGGAGGGTGATGAGAGCCTGGCCCAGGCTGCCCAGGGAGGTGGTGGAAGCCTCCTCCTGATGCCTGGAGGTGTTTGCAGCCAGGCTGGAGGTGGCTGTGAGCAACCTGCCCTGGTGTGAGGTGTCCCTGCCCATGGCAGGGGGGGGAGGTTGGAGCTGGCTGAGCCTTGAGCTGCCTTCCAAGCCTGACAATTCCAGCAAAGGGGCAGGGGTCACCTCAGAGGAAAACAGCAGGGCACACTTTCAGCCTCTCCTTTTGTGGTCTTGAGCCTTGCTGCTGTGTCCCTCCCAGGGAGCTTGACCCCATTCTGACAGAGGTGACCCTGATGAACGCCCGCAGCGAGCTCTACCTGAGGTTCATCAAGAGAAGAATCACTGCTGACTTCGAGGTGGGAGACTCCATGGCCTCAGAGGAGGTAAAGCAAGGTAACAGCTTGACTGGCAAGCTCCCTGCTCCTTGCAGCTACAAGTGGAGGTATCCCTGGGCTCAGTGGCAGAGCAGAGTAACCCAGGCTGTGCTTTGGGGGAGCTCTGTGGAAAGAGGATTGTGGGAACGTGGCCTCCTCCACCCCCAAAAGCTCTCTTTCAGCACTGATTGTTGCCTCTAGCAGGGAAAACCAATGTTAGGAGTGACTGCAGAGCACAAGGAAAGAGGTCCCTGAGGAAAGGTAGGGCCCTTTGGTCACTGCAGGCACAGGTGAGGAGAAAGCTCTTCCCAGGGAGAGTTGTTGGCCCTTGGGATGTGCTGCCCAGGGAGGTGGTGGAGTCCCCAGCCCTGGAGGTGTTCAAGAGGGGATTGGAGGTGGCACTTGGAGCCATGGTTTAATAGTCCTGAGGTGTTGGGTGCTAGGTTGGACTTGGTGATCCTTGAGGTCTCTTCCAACCTTATTGATTCTATGATAATTACCTGGGAGGAGAGTCCAGCAGCAGCCTCTCCACCACCTCCTCTCAGGGAGCTGCAGGCAGCAGTGAGGTCTCCCCTCAGCCTCCTCTGTCTCTCCCTGACCATCCCCAGCTCCTTCAGGCTCTCTCCAGCAGATTTCTTCCCCAGGCCCTTCCCAGCTTCCCTGCCCTGCTCTGCCCTGGCTCCAGCACCTCCACAGCTCTCTTGGATTGAGCTGCCCAGCACTGGGCACAGCACTGCAGGTGTGGCCTCCCCAGAGCTGAGCCCCAGGGCACAATCCCCTCCCTGCTGCTCTGGACACAGCATTGCTGAGCCCAGCCAGGAAGCCTTTGGCTCTCTTGGCCCCCTGGGCACACTGCTGGCTGCTGTTCAGCTGCTTGGCCATGAGAGCCCCCAGGTCCCATCCTGCCAGCAGCTCTCCAGCCACACTGCCCCAAGCCTGCAGCACTGCTTGGGGTTGTTGTGCCCCAGGTGCAGGCCCTGGCCCTTGGCCCTGGTGGAGCTCATCCTTGAAGCCATGGATCCAGTCTGTCCAGGTCCCTCTGTAGAGCCTCCCTGCCCTGGTGCAGCTCAGCACTCCACCTAACTTGGTGTCCTGTGCCAGCTTACTGCTGACACAACTCTCTGCCTTCATCAAGGTCATCAATCAAGATGTTAAACACAAGTGGTAGTCAGGAGGTGTTGAGTGACAGGTTGGACTTGATGATCCCTGAGGTCTTTTCCAACCTCATTGAATCTATGATGGCCCAAAAGGTAGTGGTCAGTGGTTCCAGATGGGGCTGGCTGCCAGGTGCTGTCCCTCTCTTGGGTCTGTGTTGGGCACAAGTGCTCTTCAGTATCTTCCTCAGTGATACAGGCAGGAAAATTGAGGGCACCCTCAGCAGGTTGGCTGAGGATACCAAGCTGGGGGGTGTGGTTGGTAAGCCTTGAAGGATGAGATGTCATCCAGAGGGACCTGGGCAGGCTGGGGAGGTGGGCTGAGCAGATCTTGAAGAGGTTTGATAAGGCAAAGTGCAAGGTCCTGCACCTAGGTCAGGGCAACTCTGGACATCAGTCCAGGCTAGGGGGTGATGAGCCTGAGAGCAGCCCTGCAGAGAAGGCCTTGGGGGTGCTGGGGCTGGGGGAGCAGCTGGGCAGGAGCCAGCACTGGGCACTGGCAGCACAGGAGGCCAAGGGCAGCCTGGGCTGCAGCCAGAGCAGGGTGGCCAGAGCTGGAGAGAGAGGATCCTGCCCCTCTGCTCTGCTCTGGGGAGACCTCCCCTGCAGGGCTGGGGCCAGGTCTGCAGCCCCCAGCACAAGAGAGACCTGGAGCTGCTGGAGAGGGGCCAGAGGAGGCCACAGAGATGAGCAGAGGGCTGCAGAACCTCTGCCCTGGGGCCAGGCAGGGAGGGTTGGGGCTGTGCAGCCTGCAGCAGAGAAGGCTGCAGGCAGAGCTGAGAGCTGCAGCTGCAGAGCTGCAGGGCAGCTGCAGGCAGGCTGGGCAGGGACTGCTGAGAAGGGGCTGTGGGGATAGGCCCAGGGGCAATGGTTTGGAGCTGGAGCAGGGCAGAGTTAGGTTGGAGCTGAGGAGGAAGCTGTGCAGAGGGAGGCTGGGGAGAGCCTGGCCCAGGCTGCCCAGGGAGGTGGTGGAGGCTCCATCCCTGCAGCCCTTCCAGCTCAGCCTGGCTGTGTCCCTGGGCAGCCTGCTGCAGCTGGAGCTGCCCCTGCTGCCTGCAGGGGGGTTGGACAGGAGGCCCTTGGAGGCTTCCTCCCAAGCCAATGCAATCTGTGAAGCTCTGAATCCTCAAGGTGAAGGCTCAGGGTTCTGATACCCCAGGGAGCTCTGGAAATGGCTTTTGTCACCTGCAAGAGTCAGCTCAGCACTTCCAGCTCCACAGCTGAGGCTGTGATTTGTTCCAGCTTGGGCTCTGCAGGTGGGTGTCCTTTGGGTGCCCAGGAGACAGGCAGCAAAGGGGATGAGGTGGAGCTGCTTTCTGGTGCTTGGGCCCTGCTGAATGCTCCCTGTTGTGTTCTGCAGAGCATCAGAAATACCTGGACAAGCTCCTCAACAATTGTCTGCTGAGCTGCACCATGCAGGAGCTCATTGGCTACTACATCACCATGGAGGAATACTTCATGAGGGAGACTGTCAACAAGGTAGGGCTCAGACCTGCAGTCTCTGCTGGCAGCTGAGACCTCTGCTTGTGCTCCACAGTCCTCTCTGAGCTTCCCTAGGGAGGGAGGGTGTGGGGGTAGAACAACTTCAGCAAGGCCTTTGACACCATCCCCCCACAGCAAACTCCTGGCCCAGCTGTCAGCCCCTGGCTGGGACAGCAGCTCTGAGCTGGGTGAGGAACTGGCTGGAGGCTGAGCCCAGAGGGTGGTGGTGAATGGTGCCACAGCCAGCTGGCAGCCAGGCACCAGTGGTGTGCCCCAGGGAGCAGTGCTGGGCCCCAGCCTGATCAATCTCCTCATTGATGATCTGGAGGAGGGGATGGAGTCCCTCAGCAGTGAGTTTGCAGCTGGCAGCAAGCTGGGGGCAGGAGCTGAGCTGGGAGAGGGGAGGAGAGCTCTGCAGAGGGACCTCAACAGGCTGGGCAGAGGGGCAGGGGCCAAGGGCAGGAGATTGAACACAGCCAAGTGCCAGGGGCTGCACTTTGGCCACAGCAACCCCAGGCAGTGCTGCAGGCTGGGGGCAGAGTGGCTGAGAGCAGCCAGGCAGAGAGGGAGCTGGGGGGAGTGGTGGAGAGCAGCTGAACAGGAGCCAGCAGTGTGCCCAGGGGGCCAAGAAGGCCAAGGGCAGCCTGGCCTGCAGCAGGCAGAGTGTGGCCAGCAGGAGCAGGGAGCTCATCCTGCCCTGTGCTCAGCACTGCTCAGGCCACAGCTGGAGTCCTGTGGCCAGCTCTGGGCTCCTCAGGTCAGGAAAGAGGTTGAGCTGCTGGAAGGTGTCCAGAGAAGGGCAACAAAGCTGGGGAGGGGTCTGGGGCACAGCCCTGGGAGGAGAGGCTGAGGGAGCTGGGGTTGGAGCCTGCAGAAGAGGAGGCTCAGGGGAGACCTTCTTGCTCTCTGCAACTGCCTGCAGGGAGGTTGGAGCCAGGTGGGGGTTGGGCTCTTCTCCCAGGCCCCCAGCCCCAGAACAAGAGGACACAGCCTCAAGCTGTGCCAGGGGAGGTTCAGGCTGGAGGGGAGGAGAAAGTTCTTCCCTGAGAGAGTTGTTGGCCCTGGGGATGTGCTGCCCAGGGAGGTGGTGGAGTTCCCATCCCTGGAGGTGTTCAAGAGGGGATTGGATGTGGCCCTTGGTGCCATGGTTTGTAGTCAGGAGGTGCTGGGTGCCAGGTTGGACTTGGTGATCCTTGAGGCCTCTTCCAACCTGACTGATTCTCTGAATTCCCTCTTCCTGCTGCAGCCCTCAGCAGGAAGCCTTTCCTGCTTGCTATTGCTTCTCTGATTCTGTGAATAGAGCACATGGCAGGTTTGCAGCTGTTGGGAAGGTCTTTTGTCTCCATGGCCTGGAGAGGCAATTGGTTGGGTGTGAGCTCTGCCTCCAGGCACACCCCAGGGGCTCTCCCAGAGTCAAATCCTCCAGGCCCGTGGGCTGCTGGGAACCGTGGTGCCAGCTCACAGCCCTGGTACAGCTCAGCTGAGGGGGAAAGGGCCAGGCTGGCAGTTAGCTCTCAGTGCTGCTGTGAGGGGGGGGCCCTGAGGCAGCTTCCTTTGCAGGCTGTAGCCATGGACAGCTGTGAGAAGGGGCAGCTCACCTCCAGCATGGTGGACGACGTGTTCTACATCGTGAAGAAGTGCATCGGGCGTGCTCTGTCCAGCTCCAGCATCGACTGCCTCTGTGCCATGATCAACCACTCCACCACTGAGCTGGAGTCTGACTTCAGGTAATGGAAGCACACCTTTGGGGCCTGCCTCCACCTGCCTTCCCTCCAGGGTTTGCTCTCAGGGGATCTTCCCTTTGAGCCTCTGGCTTTGCCCTCTCGCAGGAAGCAGCAGCAGGTGTGGTGTGGCAGGCTGCAGCTGGGCTGAGTTTTTCCTCACAGGGGTGGGGTGATCACCTGTGAGGCAGACAGAACAAGGAATTGCATGGCCCCCCCCCAAATCCCTGGGGCACCACAGAACATTGGGGTCCTACCCTGCTTGGTGGTACACAGTCCCCCCCCCCGCCCCCACCTCTGGATTGCGACCTGAGCTCCGTGGGGTGAGCTGCAGAGCTTGTCCTGCCCCTGATTCTCATCCCAGCATGGAAGTGGGAAACAGGCTGAAGACAGCAGGCAGCTGCAGCAAAGTCCATGCTCTTTATTGATGATCTGGAGGAGGGCATTGAGTCCATCAGCAGGAAATTTGCAGCTGACAGC
Source organism: Dryobates pubescens (assembly GCF_014839835.1). Lineage (NCBI taxonomy): Eukaryota > Metazoa > Chordata > Aves > Piciformes > Picidae > Dryobates > Dryobates pubescens. The sequence continues at coordinate 1,810,539 of NC_071630.1, forward strand.
AAGCTGGGGGCAGGAGCTGAGCTGCTGGAGGGTAGAGAGGCTCTGCAGAGGGACCTCAACAGGCTGGGCAGAGGGGCAGGGGCCAAGGGCAGGAGATTGAACACAGCCAAGTGCCAGGGGCTGCACTTTGGCCACAGCAACCCCAGGCAGTGCTGCAGGCTGGGGGCAGAGTGGCTGAGAGCAGCCAGGCAGAGAGGGACGTGAGGGTGCTGGTTGATGGTAGGCTGAACAGGAGCCTGCAGTGTGCCCAGGCAGCCAAGAGGGCCAAGGGCAGCCTGGCCTGCAGCAGGAAGAGTGTGGCCAGCAGGAGCAGGGAGGTCATTCTGCCCCTGTACACTGCACTGCTTAGGCCACACCTTGAGTCCTGTGTCCAGCTCTGGGCTCCTCAGGTTAGGAAGGAGGTTGACTTGCTGGAAGGTGTCCAGAGAAGGGCAACAAAGTTGGTGAGGGGCTTGGAACACAGCCCTGTGAGGAGAGGCTGAGGGAGCTGGGGTTGCTTAGCCTGGAGAAGAGGAGACTCAGGGGTGACCTTCTTGCTCTCCAACTCCCTGAAGTGAGGTTGTAGCCAGGTGGGGGTTGGGCTCTTCTCCCAGGCCCCCAGCAGCAGAACAAGAGGACACAGTCTCCAGCTGTGCCAGGGGAGGTTTAGGCTGGATGTTAGGAAGAAGTTCTACCCAGAGAGAGTGATTGCCCATTGGGATGTGCTGCCTGGGGAGGAGGTGGAGTCCCCATCCCTGGAGGTGTTCAGGAGGAGACTTGATGGGGTGCTTGGTGCCATGGGTGAGTTGTTTAGGTGGTGTTGGATTGGTTGATGGGTTGGACTCGATGATCCTTGAGGTCTCTTCCAACCTGGTTTATTCTAGTCTAGTCTAGTCTATTCTTTGGGGATCACAAAAGGGGTTGGGTTGGAAGGGACCTTCAAACTCAGCCAGTCCCAACCCCCACTGCCATGGGCAGGGACACCTCCCACCAGCCCAGGCTGCTCAGGGCCTTGTCTAACCTGGCTTTAAACACTTCCAGGGAGGGGGAAAGCTCAGAAGGTGGGGGGGGATGAGGTTGTGTTTCTCTTTCAGCCTTTGCATGGTGTCAGGAGCTGAGTGCTTAGCCCTCCCCTGTTGCTGTGAGCTTCCTCTCACCTCCTTGAGGTCACAGCTCAGCCGCGCTGCTGCCTCCCGGCCCGGAGCGCAGCTCTGCTGGGGCTCGCTCTGAGCCCCTGCTGTCTTCTCTTTGCCCTCCCAGGGAGGTTCTGCACAACAAGCTGAAGCAGGGCTTTCCAGCCACCACCTTCCAGGACTTCCAGAGAGGGGTGACCAGTGCTGTGAACATCATGCACAGCAGCCTGCAGCAGGGCAAGTTCGACACCAAAGGCATCGAAAGCACCGACGAGGCCAAGCAGTCTTTTCTGGTGGGTTTGGTGGATGCTCTGGTGGAGGATGGGTTGGGGTGAGGGGAGAGGCAATGGGGGGGCCTCTTGGGAACAGGATTGGTGCAGCTAGCACAGCTTCAGAGCCCCTGAAAGCCTCCTCAGGTGTGCTGGGTGGCCTGGCTTCTTGGCTGGCTGGTAGATGCTTCTACCTGGCCTGGTGTTTGTAGGGCTTCCAGACCAGGCCTGTGCAAGCATCATGCTGGGACTGCCTCCCAGGCTGCTGCCATGATGCTTTCCCCAAGGCTGGGGAAGAGCCTGGGCTCTTCTGAGGTGTGCATCAGTCCTGTTCTTCACAGGCTCTGTGCAGAGGTGGTGAGAGAGCATCTCCTCCATACCTTCCTGTGGAGGAAAGTTTCCTGGCCCAGGCTCAGGGCTCCTTCATTCTCACTTGTCAGAGGGAGTTTCTGTTAGAGCAGGGTTGTCTGCCCTGCTTGGCCTTGCAAGATCCTCCTCTTGCCTTGCCCTCTGAATGCTGGGGCAGGCCAGAACGTGGCAGTGTGCTTTAGAGACCCCTTGGAGAGCATCTGGAGGGCTGTCACTGCTGTCCTCTGCAGCACAAAGCATCCTTCTCCCTGCCGGGATGCTGTAGAGATGACCTCGGTGGGTGAGCAGCTCTGGATGTGGTCTCTCCTCTCAGCCAGCCCTGCTGGGTTGAGCAGATCTGAGAGGTGCTGGCTGACCCTGACTTGTCTCCATGAGCCTGCTGTGAACACCCAGTGCTGGAGGCTCCTTGAGACTTTGTGCAAGGAGAGCTGGCAGCAGAGGGGGGAGGAGGAGGGACTGAATTTTTCCATTTCATTAACTTCTTGGTTGCAGGTTTCTGGGTTTCTTGAAGCAGGAGTGCTTAAAGTGTCAGTTCTCCTGCTGGAGCTCCTCAGTCACCTGTCAGCTTGCCTCATTTCCTTTGCCTTCACAACCTCCCACCCCCCCCAGCCTTGCCCTGACATTCAGTTCAAGCTTCAGCAGGTAGAGAACAGCCTGTTCCATGCAGAACAGATGCTCATGTGGCAGGAGGGGTGCTGGTTCCTCCTGCCTAGAGAACAAAAACCACCTTCCTCCCATGCTGCTGCTTAAGAACCATCCCCCTCCTGCCACTCCTGGGCTGCTGCTCTTCATCACACTGCCACAGAAGGCTGAGGCTGCAGCCTGTCTGCCACAGGCAGGGTTGGAAGCAGAATGACCATGGAATGGTTTGGATTGGAAGGGACCTTCAAGATTCAAGCCTCCTGGCCAAGATGTTAGCCCCTGGCTTGGATGGGAGCACACTGCAGTGGGTTAGGAACTGGCTGGAGGCTGAGCCCAGAGAGTGGTGGTGAATGGTGCCACAGCCAGCTGGCAGCCAGGCACCAGTGGTGTGCCCCAGGGAGCAGTGCTGGGCCCCATGCTCTGTAACATCTTCATTGATGATCTGGACGAGGACACTGAGTCCATCATCAGTAAATTTGCTGATGACAGCAAGCTGGGGGCAGGAGTTGAGCTGCTGGAGGGTAGAGAGGCTCTGCAGAGGGACCTCAACAGGCTGGGCAGATGGGCAGAGGCCAACAGCATGAGATTGAACACAGCCAAGTGCCAGGTTCTGCACACTGGCCACAGCAACCCCAGGCAGTGCTACAGGCTGGGGGCAGAGTGGCTGAGAGCAGCCAGGCAGAGGGACCTGGGGGTGCTGGTTGATGGTAGGCTGAACAGGAGCCTGCAGTGTGCCCAGGCAGCTAAGAGGGCCAATGGCATCCTGGCCTGCATCAGGAAGAGTGTGGCCAGCAGGAGCAGGGAGGTCATTGTGCCCCTGTACACTGCACTGGTTAGGCCACACCTTGAGTCCTGTGTCCAGTTCTGGGCCCCTCAGTTTAGGAAGGAGGTTGACTTGCTGGAAGGTGTCCAGAGAAGGGCAACAAAGCTGGGGAGGGGTCTGGGGCACAGCCCTGTGAGGAGAGGCTGAGGGAGCTGGGGTTGCTTAGCCTGGAGAAGAGGAGACTCAGGGGAGACCTTATTGCTCTCTGCAACTCCCTGAAGGGAGGCTGTAGACAGACGGATGTTGGTCTCTTCTCCCAGGCAGCCAGTACCAGAACAAGAGGACACAGTCTCAGGCTGTGCCAGGGGAGGTTCAGGCTAGATGTTAGGAAAAAGTTCTACACAGAGAGAGTGATTGGCCATTGGAATGGGCTGCCTGGGGAGGTGGTGGAGTCACCATCACTGGAGGTTTTCAGGAGGAGACTTGCTGGGGTGCTTGGTGCCGTGGGTTAGTTGTTTAGGTGGTGTTTGATTGGTTGATGGGTTGGACGTGATGATCTTGAAGGTCTCTTCCAACCTGGTTTATTCTATGTATTCTATCATCCAGTTCCAACTCCCCTGCAGGTGCAGGGAGCCCTCCCACTAGCCCAGGTTGCTCAAGGCCTCATCAACTAAATAAGGAGGAAAAAAGGAGGCAGGTGTCTCAAACCCTGCACTGGAATCCCAGAGCTGTTTGGCTTGGAAGGGAACTTCTAAGCTCCAGGGGCAGGGACCTGAGCTAGCTGACATCAGGGACTCAGGGTTGGAAGGGACCTCAAGGATCAGCTAGCTCCAACCCCATCCTGCCATGGGCCAGGCACATGTGAGTCCCTGTGCTTCAGCCTCCTGCAGCTCTGTGCCTCTGCAGGGCTTTGAGCACACGGTGTCCCCTCTGTCCCCATCAATGGCTGCACTTGGAGCTGAGTGTCTGAGCTGCTGGGGAAGTCCAACCAGGTCTGCCTGGCTTTAGTTTGGTTTGGTTTGCTTTGTTTCCAGGTGACATTAAACAACGTGGAGGTCTGCAGTGAAAACATCATGACCCTGAAGAAGACTCTGGAGGTGCAGTTGGACTTCTGTTACTGCTGTTTCCTTAGCCAAATTGGTAATGCCTTCCCTTGGGGGGTGGGGGAGGGGGCCCAGGTGAGCCAGCTGGACTTCCCTGTGCCCAAAATTCCTGAGGCCTTTGCCTTAGGAAAGCAATTGTAGGGCTGGCCTGATGCTAACAGCTGGCAATAGCAGTTCCTCCAGCATGCCCAACCTGGCACAGGCTGGGAGGCAGTGGATGGCCATGGGGATCACTCAGAGGTTGTGGTGCTTCAGTGCTGGTAGCCCCTGCCTTCCTTTCCTTCCTTTCTGATGTGCCTGTTAGGAGAGCACTGCAGGGGAAGGGGACCTGGGGGTCCTGGGTGGCCAGAAGGATGTCTATGAGCCAGCAATGAGCCCTTGTGGCCAAGAAGGCTGAGGGCATCCTGGGGTGGATTAGGAGGGCTGTGGTTAGTAGGTCAGAGAGGTTCTCCTGTCCCTCTGCTCTGCCCTGCTGAGGCCACATCTGGGATATTGTGTCCAGTTCTGGGCCCCTCAGCTCAAGTAGGACCTCAGGGAACTGCTTGAGAGAGTCCATCCCAGAGCCACCAAGCTGCTGCAGGCAGTGGAACATCTCCCTGTGAGCACAGGCTGAGGGACTTGGAGCAGAGGAGCCTGAGGGCTGCCCTCATTGCTGGGGGTCAAGATGTGCAGGGCTGGAGCCAGGCTCTGCTCAGGGATATCCAAGCACAGCACAAGGGGCACTGGGGGCAAGCTGGAGCAGGGGAGGTGCCACAGGACCAGAAGGAGAAACCTTTTCACTGTGAAGGTGGCAGAGCCCTGGAGCAGGCTGCCCAGAGAGGTTGGGGAGTCTCCTGCTCTGCAGACACTCAAAACCCCTCTGGGTGTGTTCCTGTGTGGCCTGCCCTGGGTGCTGCTGCTCTGGCATGGGGGGTTGGACTGGATGATCTCTGGAGGTCCCTTCCAACCCCTAACATTCTGCTTCTTGCTGGCCTCTGCCCCTCTGGAGCAGCAGCTTCTGATTTCACAGGCTCAGGAGTTTCTCTCCTGTCCTGGGGGCAGAGCTCAGTGACTGGCAGGGCAGGGCAGGGCACTCCCTGGGTTATTCATCTGCAGCTTGCTGATCTCTTCCCTGCAGAGTGACTGCAGCAAGCTGCTGAGCCAAGGCTTTGGGGGTGAGCAGGCCCAGGCCAAGATTGAGAGCTGCCTGTCTGACATGGCTGCTGTCTCCAGCAAGTTCAGGGACCTGCTGCAGGTGAGTCTCCTGCTGACCTACTCCTGGCCTCCAGCACTGCCTGGACATTGTTTTCAGGGAGAGCTCAGGCAGGAAATCAGAATGCAGAATTAACCAGGTTGGGAAAGACTTTTGGGATCACCCAGCCCAACCTCTCCCCCAGCACCACCTAATCAACTCAGCCATGGCACCAAGGGCCTCAGCCAGGCTCTTCCTAAACACCTCCAGGGATGGGGACTCCACCACCTCCCTGGGCAGCACATCTCAATGGCCAATCTCTCTTGCTAGGAAGAACTTCCTAACATCCAGCCTGAACCTCTCCTGGCACAGCTTGAGACTGTGTCCTCTTGTTCTGGTGCTGGCTGCCTGGGAGCAGAGCCCAACCCCCACCTGGCTCCAACCTCCCTGCAGGCAGTTGCAGAGAGCAAGAAGGTCTCCCCTGAGCCTCCTCTTCTCCAGGCTCCAACCCCAGCTCCCTCAGCCTCTCCTCCCAGGGCTGTGCCCCAGACCCCTCCCCAGCTTTGTTGCCCTTCTCTGGACACCTTCCAGCAGCTCAACCTCTTTCCTGACCTGAGGAGCCCAGAGCTGGACACAGGACTCAAGGTGTGGCCTGAGCAGTGCTGAGCACAGGGCAGGATCAGCTCCCTGCTCCTGCTGGCCACACTCTGCCTGCTGCAGGCCAGGCTGCCCTTGGCCTTCTTGGCCCCCTGGGCACACTGCTGGCTCCTGTTCAGCTGCTCTCCACCACTCCCCCCAGCTCCCTCTCTGCCTGGCTGCTCTCAGCCACTCTGCCCCCAGCCTGCAGCACTGCCTGGGGTTGCTGTGGCCAAAGTGCAGCCCCTGGCACTTGGCTGTGTTCAATCTCCTGCCCTTGGCCCCTGCCCCTCTGCCCAGCCTGTTGAGGTCCCTCTGCAGAGCTCTCCTCCCCTCTTCCAGCTCAGCTCCTGCCCCCAGCTTGGTGTCAATCCTTTCAGCCCAGGGCCTGGGCCACATCTGGCTCCAGTTGGGGGTGCAGAGGGGAGTAAATGAGGGAGGGCTGAGGCATGGAAATGGATGCAGCCTGTTTGCACAGCCACAGCAGCTGGCAGCTACCTAAACTGCACTGAGAGCAGCTGCAGAGCCAGAAGGAGCATTGCTCCATTTGTCTGCTCTCAGCACAGGGCTGTATTTGGTGCAGCACTTTCAGGGGAAGAAATGCTCATGGTGTCTCCATCTCCCTCAGAATGACTTGGTTGGAAAAGGCCTGAAGAGCACCAAGCCCAACCCCAACCCAGCATCTCCCTCTGCACAACTCTTGGACCCTGTCCTGAAGCTCCTCAAACCCAACAGCTTTCAAACACCTCCAGGGATGGTGACTCCACCACCTCCCTGGGCAGCCTGGGCCAGTGCCTGGTGACCCTTTCAGTGAGGAAGCTCTTCCTAATCTCCAACCTGAACCTCCCCTGGTGCAGTTGGAGGCCATTTCCTCTCCTCCTATCACCTGGGAGAAGAGACCAACCCCCACCTCACCCCAGCCTCCTTTCAGGGAGCTGTAGAGAGCAAGGAGGCCTTCCCTCAGCATCTTCCTCTCCAGGCTGAACACCCCCAGCTCCCTCAGCTGCTTCTCCCCAGCCCTGTTCTCCAGGCCCTTCCCCAGCTTTGCTGCCTTTGTCTGGGCATCTTCCAACTCCCCAATGTCCTTCTTGGAGAGAAGGCCCCAAAACTGAGCCCAGGATTCAAGCTGTGGCCTCACCAGTGCTGAGTAGACCTCCTCCTGCATCCTCCCCCCTGACACATCACATTGCCAAGTTGTCCAGAGCCTTGCTAGGTAGCAGTCAGGACAGGCTGGTGGTAGAGAAGAGTTGCTCTTCTCTCAGCTTTCACCTCCTTTCCCAAAGGGAAACACTCCTTGGCATGGAGCAGAAGACTCTCTGGCTAATTCCACTCTTGTGTGGCATGCTGGGGCCTGGGGCCTTGAAACTTCACAGTGCTCTGTGGCAGAGAGAGGAGCAGGAGGACCTAGGACTCCTGCTGGGGGGGAGGGGAAAAGCCAAGCACTCAGCCAGCTCTCCACTGGAAGGGTTGTCCAGACCTGGCAGAGGGTTGAATCATCATCCCTGGAGGGGTATAAAAGCCACAGAGATGGTGGTGCTGGAGGGTGTGGTTGGATTGGATGAGCTTAAAAGTCTCTTCCAGCCTGCTCTGGTCAGGCAGTGGAAGGGGGAGGTGGGAGAGACACCATCCCTGGAGGTGCTCAAGAAATGTGTGGCCATGGCACCTGGGGGCAGGGTTTGAGGGCCAAGGTAGGGTTGGGTTGGATGATCTTGGAGGTCTCTGCCAAGCCCAACAGTGCTGTGATGCTGATGGTCTAAAAGGGACTATTTGGACCCAGGCTTGCCATCAGCTTTGTACTTCAGAGGGGCCAGCCTGGTTTTGCTTGGCTCTGCAGCTGCCTGCAGCCAGGTGCCTCCATGCTGCTGCTGCTAGCAAACCCTCTTGAGGCCTGTGGTCAGCAAGGAAACCAAAGAGCTCATCAATAAAGGAGTAAAACCCTCCAGCCAGGCTCCACCAGCTGCAGAGCAATCAAGAGGCTGAGCAGCAGAGCTCCTCTGCTGCCTGAGTCACACACACACACATTCAGTTTGCCTTGGGAAAGGACAAATGCCAGCAGGGCCTGCTCAGAAATGCCAGTTTGAGTTAAAACCTCCCAACAAATGCCAGGCAGCAGCAGGTACCTGGAGAGCTTCATGCTGGGGAAGCTTTCTGGGCCTCCTGCTGAGCCACAGGGGGGTGGGTGGCAGGAGAAGGCTTTCAATGAGCTCTCTCAGCACTGAAGCAGCCAGAGGCAGCCTTTGCTGACACCCTGCTGCTGGGGGGGCAGCTGGGATGTGCTGGGCTCATGATTAATGCAGGGGACCAGCTGTGGTTCCAGCTTTTAGCCTCCTTTTAGCTGAGCTGGAGGTTGAGTGCAATCACTGCCTCCCCCTGGCTGTTGTCTGTGTGTCCTTCTCTGCCCTGGTGGGAAGGGAAGTGGAAGCCTCTCTCCTGCCAGGAAACCTCTGGGAGCTGTGTGGGCAGGGAGCCCTTCAGGGCAGGCTGCAGATGCGCACAAGGGCAGCTGCTGGGCCAACATCCTTCCTCCTCTTGCTGCTGTGGTGCCCTCAGAGGCACAGAATCACAGGAGGCATTGGGTTGGAAGGGACCCTCAAAGATCATCTCCTCCAACCACCCTGCAGTCAGCAGGGACACCTCCAACTAGTGCAGATTGCTCAGAGCCCCATCAAGCTTGACCTTGAATGTGTCCAGGGATGGGGCCCCCACCACATCTCTGGGCATCCCCGGTCCCCTGGCAGAGATCTGGGGCTTGTGGGCTCAGCCTCCTGTCCCCAGCTTGCATTGAGGATGGGAGGCAGAGTCAGGACAGCCTGGCACAACCCTCTCTTCTTCCTGTCCCCGCTCAGGAAGGGCTCAACGAGCTGAACAGCACAGCCATCAAACCCCAAGTGAAGCCCTGGATCAACCTCTTCCTCTCCGTCTCCCACAACATCGAGGAGGTGAGGCTCAGCATGCTCTGCTCCCAGCCCGGCTCTGCCTCCCCGCCCCGCTCCCGGCCGGGCTGAGCCCTCCCCGCCCCGCTCCCGGCCGGGCTTTGCCCTCCCCGCCCCGCTCCCGGCCGGGCTTTGCCCTCCCCGCCCTGCTCCCGGCTCTGCTTTGCCCTCCCCGCCCGGCTCCCGGCCGGGCTGAGCCTTCCCTGCCCTGCTCCCGGCCGGGCCGAGCCCTCCCCGCCCCGCTCCCGGCCGGGCCGAGCCTTCCCCGCCCCGCTCCCGGCCGGGCTCTGCCCTCCCCGCCCCGCTCCCGGCCGGGCTCTGCCCTCCCCGCCCCGCTCCCGGCCGGGCTCTGCCCTCCCCGCCCCGCTCCCGGCCGGGCTTTGCCCTCCCCGCCCCGCTCCCGGCCGGGCTCTGCCCTCCCCGCCCCGCGCCCGGCCGGGCTTTGCCCTCCCCGCCCCGCTCCCGGCCGGGCTCTGCCCTCCCCGCCCCGCTCCCGGCCTGGCTCTGCCCTCCCCGCCCCGCTCCCGGCCGGGCCGAGCCCTCCCCGCCCCGCTCCCGGCCGGGCTTTGCCCTCCCCGCCCCGCTCCCGGCCGGGCTTTGCCCTCCCCGCCCCGCTCCCGGCCGGGCCGAGCCTTCCCCGCCCCGCTCCCGGCCGGGCCGAGCCCTCCCCGCCCCGCTCCCGGCCGGGCTTTGCCCTCCCCGCCCCGCTCCCGGCCCGGCCGAGCCCTCCCCGCCCCGCTCCCGGCCCGGCCGAGCCTTCCCCGCCCCGCTCCCGGCCCGGCCGAGCCTTCCCCGCCCGGCTCCCGGCCGGGCTGAGCTTTCCCTGCCCTGCTCCCGGCTCTGCTTTGCCCTCCCCGCCCGGCTCCCGGCCGGGCTGAGCCTTCCCTGCCCTGCTCCCGGCTCGGCTTTGCCCTCCCTGCCCTGCTCCCGGCTCTGCTTTGCCCTCCCCGCCCGGCTCCCGGCCGGGCTGAGCCTTCCCTGCCCTGCTCCCAGCTCGGCTTTGCCCTCCCTGCCCTGCTCCTGGATCTGCTTTGCACTCCCTGCCCTACTCCCAGCCCTGCTTTGCCCTCCCTTCTTCTCCCTTCTCCTCTGCTCAGCTGCACTGCTGGAGCAGCCACTGCCTCCTTTCCCCTCAGTCCTCCACTGTTTCCTCAGCACAGAGCAGCAGCACCATACCCACACCTTGAGTCCTGTGTCCAGCTCTGGGCTCCTCAGGTCAGGAAAGAGGTTGAGCTGCTGGAAGGTGTCCAGAGAAGGGCAACAAAGCTGGGGAGGGGTCTGGGGCACAGCCCTGGGAGGAGAGGCTGAGGGAGCTGGGGTTGCTTAGCCTGGAGAAGACGAAGCTCAGGGGAGACCTTCTTGCTCTCTGCAACTCCCTGCAGGGAGGTTGGAGCCAGGTGGGGGTTGGTCTCTTCTCCCAGGCACCCAGCCCCAGAACAAGAGGACACAGTCTCAAGCTGTGCCAGGGGAGCTTCAGGCTGGATGTTAGGAAGAAATTCTTCCCAGCAAGAGAGATTGGCCCTGGGGCTGTGCTGCCCAGGGAGGTGGTGGAGTCCCCATCCCTGGAGGTGCTGAGGAAGAGCCTGGATGAGGCTCTTGGTGCCATGGTTTAGCTGTCACGAGGTGCTGGGTGATAGGTTGGGCTTGATGGTCTCAGAGGTCTTTTCCAACCTGTCCTATCCTATTCTCTCCTGTCCTGTTCTATTCTATCCTGTCCTATCCTATTGTAACTTGCTCTGCAGCCAGGCCTTGGCTGGAGAAGAGCTTGAGGAAACCAGGGAAGGGGGGCAGAGGGGCTCCAGGAGGGGCTCTTCAGGGCAGGCTCCATCAGGAAGCCTTTCTGTGTTTCAATGTCAGGAGGAGTTCAGTGACTACGAAGCCAACGACCCCTGGGTGCAGCAGTTCATCGTCAACCTGGAGCAGCAGATGACAGAGTTCAAGGTGAGGAGAGGGGCCCCTGGCAGGCTTGGGCTCGAATTCCAGCTGCATCTCCCAGCCCCTCCCATGGGCAGAGCTGTCCTCTGGTGCCTCAGAGGGCTCTTGGAGAGCCAGTCCAGCCCTTTGCCCCCCCTGGGTTCTCAATGCCTCTTTGCAGCCTGGGTCTCTGCTGTTGGTGCTCTTCTGTGTGCCCTCAGCAAGTCTGCTGGTGATCCAAAACTGGGGGGGGGGGGGGGGTGTGGCTGACACCCCCCTCAGGCTGTGCTGGCAAAGCTCCTGAAGCTCAGTCAGGACAAGTGCAGGGCCCTGCATCTAGGGAGGAACAACAGCAGGCACCAGGACAGGATAGGAACAGCCCTGCTGGAAAGCAGCTCCATGGAGAAAGACCTTGGAGTGCTGGTGGGCAGCAAGATCTGCATGGGCCAGCAATGTGCCCTGGGGGCCAAGAGAGCCAATGGGGTCCTGGGGTGCAGCAAGGAAAGAGTGGCCAGCAGGGCTGGGGAGGTTATTCTCCCCCTCTGCTCTGCCCTGCTGAGACCACAGCTGCAATCCTGTGTCCAGTTCTGGGCTCCCCAGTCCCAGAGAGACAGAGACCTGCTGGAGAGAGCCCAAGGGAGAGCCAGGAGGATGATTAGGGGACTTGAGCAGCTCCCCTGTGAGGAGAGACTGAGAGCCCTGGGGCTGTTCAGTCTGGAGAGGAGAAGGCTGAGAGGGATCTGATCAATGTCTATCACTAGCTGAGGGCTGGGGGGCAAGGGGAGGGGGCCAAGCTCTGTTGGGTGGTGCACAGCAATAAAGCCAAGGACCAATGGATGCAAACTGGAACAGAGAAGACTTCACCTCAACAGGAGGAGAAACTTTCCAGTGAGGGTGACAGAGCCCTGGGGCAGGCTGCCAGGGGGGTTGTGGAGTCTTTCCAACCCCACCTGGATGCCTTCCTCTGCAGACTACCCTGGGTGACCCTGCTCTGGCAGGGGGCTTGGACTGGATGACCTCTGGAGGTCCCTTCCAACCCCTGATGCTCTGTGATTCCCACTGGCTGAGCCTGCAAGGGCTGGGCCTTTATTTGAAGGCCCTGGCAGGCTTTTGGGGGGTGTGCCTGTGGCCCTCTGGCTGGTTGTGATGAGCATGGCAGAGGTTTGAGGTTTCTGCTTGCAGGCTGGACTCTCTCCAGTGATTTATGACACCCTCACTGGCCTCATGACCAGCCTCATCGCCATCGAACTGGAGAAGGTGCTGCTCAAATCCACCTTCAGCAGGGTAAGCAAAACGCTGTGCCCTGCCCTGCAGGCTGCCACCCCTCCAGCAGCAAACCCTCACCAAAGGGATGGGGCAGGGCAGAGGCAAATGGGAGCCCTCAGAGAAGCTCCAAGGCTGCTTTCTGATGGGGCTCGGGAAGAGAACCTGGAATGAGCCCTGGAGCTTGCATCAACCACCTGGAGCACAGCCCTGGGAGGAGAGGCTGAGGCAGCTGGGGGTATTGAGCCTGAAGAAGAGGAGGCTCAGGGGAGACCTTCTTGCTCTCTACAACTCCCTGCAGGGAGGTTGGAGCCAGGTGGGGGTTGGTCTCTCCTCCCAGGCAACCAGCACCAGAACAAGAGGACACAGTCTCAAGCTGTGCCAGGGGAGGTTTAGGCTGGAGGGGAGGAAGAAGTTCTTCCCAGCAAGAGAGATTGGCCATTGAGATGTGCTGCCCAGGGAGGTGGTGGGGTCACCATCCCTGCAAGTGTTTAGGAAGAGCCTGGCTGAGGCCCTTGGTGCCATGGTTGAGTTGATCAGGTGGTGCTGGGGGATAGGTTGGGCTTGGTGACCTCAAAGGTCTTTCCCAACCTGGTCAGTTCTGTGATCTGGGTTGCCCAGAGAGGTGGGAGAGGCCCCAGGCCTGGAACCATTCCAGGTCAGGTGGTCTGGGGCTCTGAGCAACCTGCTCTAGTTGCCTATGTCCCTGCTGACATAGCTATGAGCTTTGAGGGTCCTTTCCCACCCAAACCAGTCCATGATTCCATAGGGCAGCCGGCTTCTAAGCTGGGTCTGAACAGCAGCCCCTTGAAGCAGCAGTGAACCCTTCTTCCCTCCTGCTCAGAAACCCCCTCCTGCCCCTCTGGGTGTTTGGCACAAACCCTGAGGATGGGAGGCAGAGTCAGGACAAACCCTGAGCCTGCTTGGAGAGTTCATGGAGCTCCTCTGGTCCCACAGCTTGGTGGTCTGCAGTTTGACAAGGAGCTGAGGTCTCTGATCGCTTACCTGACCACGGTCACCACCTGGACCATCCGTGACAAGTTTGCTCGGCTGTCCCAGATGGCCACCATCCTCAACCTGGAAAGGGTGAGCTGCACCTGGGGGGCTGCTGAAGCCCTGCCTGGGCTCCCCAGGGAGTTACATGAGCCCATCCAGATGTTGCCAGACCTGGGGAGGAGCTGGCAGGGTTGCCCCAGGGGTGGGTGACTGATGGGTTGTTAAGTGGCAGCAGGGATGCAGCAGGGATGCAGCAAAGGCTGTTCTGTCTACTTCAGTGCCAGGCAGCTCCCTGAAGACCTCCTCTGCAAGAGCCTGAAGGGAGGTAGGAGCTAGGTGGGGGATTGGTCTCTTCTCCCAAGGAGTAAGCTATATGCCACAGCCTCAGGTTGCCCCAGGGGAGGTTTAGGTTGGACAGGAGGAGCAATTTCTTCCCTGAAAGAGTTGTCAAGGCCTGGCCCAGGCTGCCCAGGGCAGTGGTGGAGTCCTCATCCCTGGTGGGGGGGGGGATTCAAAAGCCCTGGAGGTGTGGTGCTGAGCTGGCAGTGCTGGGCTAAGCCTTGGACTCAGTTATCCTGGAGGCCTCCTCTGTGCTCCCCTGGAGCAGTGCAGCCAGAGTTTGAGCTTGGGGCGTGAAAGGGGTGGGTTCTGAGGTGTCTGCTGCAGCTCTCCCCTCTCTCTGCAGGTGACAGAGATCCTGGATTACTGGGGCCCCAACTCGGGGCCCCTCACCTGGCGCCTGACGCCCGCCGAGGTGCGGCAGGTCCTGGCTCTCCGCATCGACTTCCGCAGCGAGGACATCAAACGCCTGCGCCTGTAGCTGCTCAGGCCTGGGCTCAGCACCCTGCTGGAGGGGAGTGGAGGAAGCTCTGGAGCCCGCCCAGCTCCTGGTAGACTGGCTGGAGATGGGCTGATGCCTGGGCTGCCCTTCTGCTGGTGTTCCTCAGAGCAAAGGGCTTCCCCAGGCCTGGGAGGGAGAGCCACCCTCCATGGGTGGGAGCGGAAGGAAGGCAGCACTGAGAGCAGTGTGACACTTCCCAACACACCCTCCCTGGGGCTGAGGGACAAGGTTGTGCTTGTCCCCTCATCCTGCTGCCCTGCAGGAGGCCACAGAGCAGCTCAGTGTGGAGGGTTGCTGTGGTGTGGGTCACACAGGGGTCTCCAGAGCGCACTGCTGCCCCCGGCTGAGCTCCTTCTGTGCCATGGGTTTGAGGGCGATGTGCTGGGGGTCCTACCAAGCCCAAGCTCCTGGTGGGTGAGGGGGATTGGTTCTGCTGAAGGGAAAAGGGATGATTTCCTTGGGAAGGTGCCTGGAAAATCCTTGCTGGAGGGAGCAGGGCTGTGTGCCTGCTGGCTCTGTACAGCTCTGTACATAAACCTCGCCTGGCTGAGCACCAGCCTCAGGGCAGCATCTGTGTGTGTGTGTGTGGCTGGGGACCTGCAGGGAGCTGCAGGATGGGAGCCATGCCCCATTTCACCTCCTCACCAGGATCCTCCTGCTCCCTCCCCAGCTGGCACTGGCACAGCATGAAGGCAAACACCCCTGAGATGGGGCCAGCCCCCTTGCTTGGCAGGGTTCCCGTGCTGCCCCTCAACAGCCAGGGCTGGGGAGGGTGATGCCATCCACGCCGGGAGAGCTGTGCTCCCACCTTCTGGGACCTTGTTATCCCCCCACAAGGAACCTTTCTAGGGACAAAGGGACATGAAACAGATGCTGGGAAGAAGCCTTTTTATTCCAAGAGCCTGCAGGGTCTAGGAACTCCCTGCAGAAGTAGTCCCTTGGCATGGGAGAGGGGCTTGATCCCACATCCAGGAGCAGCCTTGGTGCAGGAAGGCTCCTGCTGGAAGCAGCATCAGAAATGCTGCTCTTTTCCCTTTGGAGAACCAGGGAAACTGGAGTGAAGCCCCAAAACCAGCCTGGAGGCCCTAGGGCTGGCTCTGCCTGCCCAGCTTGCTACAGCTTCTCCAGCCTCTGCGGTTTTGGGGGCAAGTAGCAGCATAAAAAGGCCACATCAAGACCTAAGGCACCTGCTGGAGCTGCCTTCGAAGCTGTGGGGATTGCCCTGCTCCAGGAGGCTGCTGGCTGCTCCCTGCCCTGCCTAGCAGGCTGGAGCAGGTCAGGGAAGTCCTTCACACATCCCTGTCCTCACCCAGGTGAGCAGAATCCTCTGGATCACATCCCACAACCTCCACAGAGAAGCCAGCCGTGTCCACTTCGATGCTGTGGATGCTGAAGTTGCCAAGCCCCTAAGAAGAAAAGAGAATGATGGCTTGGGGCAGGAGCCAGCACTGGGACCTGGCCTCACCCCCAAGGTCCTGGGGAAGGCTGAGGAGGCAAGAAGCCATCTCGGCCCCCTCAGGGTTGGAGCTGGGGGGGCAGGGGGGACGATGTTCCAAGTGCTTCTGGGACAGGGAACTCCCCAGGAGCTCACATCTCACCTGAGTTTGTGCCAGAACGTGGTGCAGAGCCTCCTTCTGCCTGGGGGCTTTGGTTAGGACGTAGAGGAAGCCTCCACCCCCAGCCCCAGCCAAGCACTGCCCGTGGACGTGGGGCCGCAGGGCGGCCATCAAGCGCCCCACGGCCAGCGGCTCGCAGCCAGGGGCCAGGCACTTCTTCTGCTGCCAGTAGCGCTCCAGGCACTTGCCAAGGAGGGGCAGGTCCCCTGGGCAGGGGAGGAGAGGAAGATGACAGACTGGCTTCCCTCCATGCCTCTCCTGCCCAGCTCCACCTGCTCATCTGCCCCAGCTCCTCCCTGCTGAGCAGGCAAACCCAGCCCTGGCCCACTGCTGTTTACTTTGAATCCTCCACGGGGTGAATGAGAGGAAACAAACTGTTCCTCACCTCCAACCTAAACCTCCCCTGCTACAACCTGAAGCCATTTCCTCTGGGCCCTTGGGGAGAAGAGACCAATCCCCACCTGGCTCCAATCTCCTTCCAGGGAGTTGCAGAGTGAGGTCTCCCCTCAGCCTCCTCTGCTCCAGGCTGAACAGCCCCAGCTCCCTCAGCTGCTCCTCCCCAGACCCTTCCCCAGCTTTGCTGCCCTTCTCTGGCCATCTTCCAGCCCCTTGGAGGGAGGGGCCCAAAACTGACCCCAGGATTCAAGCTGTGGCCTCACCAGTGCTGAGCCCAGAGCTCCAATCCCTGCCCTAACTGGGCAGACTTGCCCTCTCTAACCCACCCTTCCTCCACTCAAGCCTCAGCTTCGGGGCATTGTCTGTGGCAGTGGCCTAGGGGGGAGATTTGAGGCTCCTGCAGCTGCAAGAGCCTGCACCACCACCCCCCAGGCTGACACAGATTGTCCTCAAGGCATTTTGTGTCCCTTCAGTCCTCAGAAGGGCCAGGAACAGGGGCTCACACCTTGCCTCAAGGCCCGGGCGCACTCCTCAGCGTTGCTCACCAGCACGTCAATGTTCTGCACGACGGAGGGCAGCCTGGCATACCAGTTCCTCACCACATCCTGCAAGAGGCCAGCATGTCCTCCTCAGCACCCTGCTGGCCTCCAGCAGCACAGCTGGGGAGGTGCTGCTGCAGCCACCGCCTTCCCTGCCAGCTCCCGCTGAGACGGCAAAGCCGGGCAGCGGCCGAGGGGACAGGCGCCAAGGCTGGGACGGGCACCAGGGCCTGCAGCAGCCCTGGGCACCCAGGTTACCTGGAGCAGGTTGCGTGCCAGGCGAGTCTTGCCCGTGTAGACCAGCAGCAGGTGGTCATTGAGGGTCTGGGTAAAACCCTGGGGCACTGAGATCTTCTCCACCTCCACCCTGAGCGGCAGCTGGGCCTTCGACCGCCCAATTTTGATGCCAGGCACAAGCCCCCCAACTTGGTCCTGCCAACCACCACCTGTGGGGGTAGAGGCTCTTCAGCCACCACCAGGTCCCCAACCCTGTGGGGCTGGCTTGCTCCCCACGGTCACTACCTGTTGTGAGCCTCTGCTCCAGGTGCAGCACAGCGTGGATGAGGGACTCGGTGCTGGCAGCCTTCCCAGCTGCTCGGTACAGAGAGGCCATCACTGCTCCTGCCAGGATGCTGCTGGTGCCTGCAGGGGACGCAAGACGAGGCCAGGGTGCTCCTGAGAGCTGAAGGGGGATGCCCCATCCCAGTGCTGGCAGCAGGAAGCTCTCCCCTCCCCCAAACACCTCAGCACATCCCAGGATGTCCAAATCCCAGTGCCGGCAGCAGGAAGCTTTGCCCTCCCCCAAGCTCCCTCAGCACTTCCCCTGTAGACCTACCAAGGCCAGAGCCGTGGGGCAGCTTGGACCAAGTGTGCACCTCAAAGCCACCCCCGAAGTTCTCCATGAGCTGGGCCCTCAGGGGTTTCTCAGAGGGGAACTGCACCACCTGGGTGCAGATGAAGGCAGCTTTCAGCAGGGCTCCTGGGAACACAGAAAGCAGAGCCGCCGCGTGCCGCCCTGCCGCCTTTCTCCCTCGCCCCAGCCTCCCCCCCCAAAAAAGGGGGCCCAGCCAGGGCTTGGGGGGGGTTACCTCACCTGGTGCATGGGGCTGGCAGTAATCCTCCAAGTGCTCCAGCTCCTGGCACAGCAGCTGGGTGGCCGTGGCCCCCAGGCTGAGCAGGCGCAGCTGGGGCTGGGCGATGCGGCGCACCCGGGCCCCGATGGGCCGGCAGCCGTCCACCAGCACCGCCAGGTCCACCACGGCCCCCCCGTGCTCGTAGGTGATGGGGGGGGTGTCACTCCAGCCCCCTGCAAGCACAGCAGCACCTAACACAGCAGCCCTCCAGCACCCAGGCTTCTCTCTCCCCTGCCCCCCCATGCAGTGTAGAACTGGTTAGGTTGGAAGAGGCCTTTGATTGAGATCAGCGAGTCCCAACCGTTAAGCCACCACCGACCGAACCGTAGCGGCGCAGGGTGATGGGGGGGTGGGGGGGGTGGGGAAGGGACCTCCAGAGAAAGAGATTTGCACAGAAAAGAGAGGTCAGGGATTGGAATGTGCTGCCCAGGGAGGTGGTGGAGTCCCCAAGCCTGGATGTGGTTCAAGGTGGTTTGGATGTGGTGCTCGGGGCTGTGGTTTAGGGGTGAGCCTTGTAGAGTAGGGTTCTGGGTTGGACTTGGTGCTCCTGAGGGTCTGTGTCCCACCTGAATGGTTCTGTGATCATCCAAGTCCAACCCCCCCCTGCAGGTGACCCAGGAACACAGCCAGATGGGTTTTGAAAGTCTCCAGGGAAGGAGACTCCCCAGCCTCTCTGGGCAGCCTCACACCAAAGAAGTTTCTCCTCACGCTGAGGTGGAGCTTCCTGGGTTCCAGTTTGTGCCCACTGCCCCTTGCCCTGTCAGGGGACACCACTGAAAAGAGCCTGGACCCTTCCTCTTGCTACTCAGTTACTTATAGACACTGCTCAGATCCCCCCTCAGCCTTCTCTTTTGCAGAGAAGCACCTGGGCCCTCAGCACCACATCTCCAGGGCTGGGGGAACTCCCCCACTGCACTGGGCAGCCTGTTCCAGGCCTCCACAACCCTTCTGGAGACAAAAAGCTGTTCCTCACGCCCAGCCCGAACCTGGTGTGACTGAGAGCCATTTCCTCTTGCCCTGCCAGCATCCCGGGGGGAGACAGGGATCGTGGAGGGACACACTCACCGGAGAGGTCCAGGCGGGCCGGACAGGCCACCTGCACCCAGTGCCCCAGGGGCGGCAGCTCTGCGTGCCCCAGGGTGACAAACTGGCACGAGGACATCACTGCCTGCCGCACCAGGATCTGCTCTGCCCCCTCGTAGTGTCGAGCTGCTCTCACCAGCAAGGCTGGGCTGGGGAAAGAGCGAGGTGCTGAGCCCCCCAGAGAGAGATGCTGAGCCCCCCAGAGAGAGGTGCTGAGCCCCCCCAGAGCAGCTCCTTGGATGCAGTGATCCAGCAGCTGCTCACCAGCCCCACCCTCACCTCCCCCTCAGTCCCAGCCTCACCCTCCCCTCCCAGCCCCAGCCTCACCTCCCCCCCAGCCTCTCCTCCTCCCCAGCCCCAGCCTCACCCCCAGCCCCAGCCTCACCCCCCCTCCAGCCCCAGCCTCACCTCCCCCCCCAGCCCCAGCCTCTCCTCCTCCCAGCCTCACCTCCCCGCCAGCCCCAGCCTCACCTCCTCCCTAGCCCCAGCTTCACCTCCCCCCCAACCTCTCCTCCCCCCCAGCCCCAGCCTCTCCTCCTCCCCAGCCCCAGCCTCTCCTCCCCGCCAGCCCCAGCCTCTCCTCCCCTCCAGCCCCAGCCTCACCTCCTCTCCAGCCCCAGCCTCTCCTCCCCTCCAGCCCCAGCCTCACCTCCTCCCCAGCCCCACCCTCACCTC
The DNA here is from genome assembly GCF_014839835.1 of Dryobates pubescens. Taxonomy (NCBI): domain Eukaryota; kingdom Metazoa; phylum Chordata; class Aves; order Piciformes; family Picidae; genus Dryobates; species Dryobates pubescens. The sequence continues at coordinate 1,829,993 of NC_071630.1, forward strand.
CCCCCCAGCCCCAGCCTCACCTCCCCGCCAGCCCCAGCCTCACCTCCCCCCCAGCCCCAGACTCACCTCCCCCCAAGTCCCGGCCTCACCTCCCCCCCAGCCCCAGCCTCACCTCCCCCCAGCCCCAGCCTCACCTCCTCCCCAGCCCCAGCCTCACCTCCTCCCCAGCCCCAGCCTCACCTCCTCCCCAGCCCCAGCCTCACCTCCCCCCCAGCCCCAGCCTCACCTCCCCCCCAGCCCCAGCCTCACCTCCCCCCCAGCCCCAGCCTCACCTCCTCCCCAGCCCCAGCCTCACATCCCCCCCCAGCCCCACCCTCACCTCCTCCCCAGCCCCAGCCTCACCTCCTCCCCAGCCCCACCCTCACCTCCCCGCCAGCCCCAGCCTCACCTCTCCCCCAGCCTCACCTCCTCCCCAGCCCCAGCCTCACCTCCCCCCCAGCCCCAGCCTCACCTCCCCCCCAGCCCCAGCCTCTCCTCCCCCCCAGCCCCAGCCTCACCTCCCCCCCAGCCCCAGCCTCACCTCCTCCCCAGCCCCAGCCTCACCTCCCCCCCAGCCCCAGCCTCACCTCCCCCCCAGCCCCAGCCTTTCCTCCCCCCCAGCCCCAGCCTCACCTCCTCCCCAGCCCCAGCCTCACCTCCCCCCCAGCCCCAGCCTCACCTCCCCCCCAGCCCCAGCCTCACCTCCTCCCCAGCCTCACCTTCACCTCCTCCCCAGCCCCAGCCTCACCTCCCCCCCAGCCCCAGCCTCACCTCCCCCCCAGCCCCAGCCTCTCCTCCCCCCCAGCCCCAGCCTCACCTCCTCCCCAGCCCCAGCCTCACCTCCCCCCCAGCCCCAGCCTCACCTCCCCCCCAGCCCCAGCCTCTCCTCCCCCCCAGCCCCAGCCTCACCTCCTCCCCAGCCCCAGCCTCACCTCCCCCCCAGCCTCACCTGCTCATCCACTTCTGCCTCTCAGCAGCCAGCTCCCGGACCCCAGCAGCAATGTCCCCGCTCTCCAGGCGCCTGAAAGCCGATGCCCACTCCCTGTTGGCAGCAGGGCCGCTCCTCAGGCCGCCTTCCCCTCGTGCCATGCAGCCCAGCACCTCTGCCACGCAGGCCAGCGCCCGCGCCGCGATGCCAGCGTCACCGCTGCTGGAGGCCACTGGAAAGGACAAGGAAGGCAGCAAAGGCACAGCCAGCCTGCAGCCACCACTTCTGGGAGAAGACTCACAGACCCCCCAGCACGGTAGGGATTGGAAAGGACCTCTGGAGATCATCCAGTCCGAGCCCCCTGCTAAAGCAGGGCCCCCACAGCAGCTTGCCCAGGGTCACAATGGCCAGGAGGGGTTGAAGCTGTCCAGAGAAGGAGACTCCACAGCCTCTCTGGGCAGCCTGCTCCAGGCCTCCAGCACCCTCACACCAAACAAGTTCCTCCTCCTGTTCAAACGGAGCCTCCTGGGTTCCTGCCCATTGCCCTTTGTCCTGGGCACCACTGACAAGAGCCTGGCCCCAGCGTCTTGCCCCCCACAGCTCCTTTAGCTCTTGCTGAGCATTGCTCAGCTCCCCTCTGGGGCTGCTCTTCCCCAGGCTCTCAGCCCCAGGGCTCTCAGCCTTTGCTCCTCACAGCGCTGCCCCAGGCCCCTCAGCAGCTCTGCAGCCTCTGCTGGACTCTCTCCAGTAGTTCCCTGCCTCTCTTGAACTGGGGAGCCCAGAACTGGACCCAGCAGTCCAGACACAGCTTCACTAGGGCAGAGGGGGAGGGGAACCCGCCTCGGCCTGCCGGTCACACTGACTTGTCCGATGCCCTGGGGGTGCACCCCCGTGGGTGGCTGAAGAGGGTGGGGAGCACCAAGCAGCCCAGAGACACAAGAAACAGCTCCCAGAAGCCCAGCTCACCCTCGTCCAGCGTGCCCAGCACGGCCTGGTGGTAGCCCTCCTGGGCAGCACTGCGGGCCAGGGGCAGGAGGCTGCTGTCCTGCCGCCCCAGCAGCACCCTCCGCACCTTGCGCTGCCCCCGCAGGAAGAAGAGCGCCCGGCGGGCACCCAGCTCGGCCGCCTTGTCCAGGCAGGGCAGCAGCTCCTGCCAGGACATGCGCCAGGCTGCCCTCCAGCGTGCCAGCCGCTCGCTGGGCGCCGCCGGGGCCAGCAGCCACAGCACATCCTCCAGCCCCAGCGCCTGGCGGGCGTGCAGCACCGGGAACAGCCGGGCGTTCAGCAGGCAGCGGCTGCTCCCCGCCAGCTCCGCGTCCCACAGGTCCCCTGCCCTGGTGGAGAGGTAGCCCTTCAGCACCCAGGCCTCTGGGGCACCTTCCAGGGAGGGAAGGGGGCACAGAGGATGGGTTGGGGTGGCCGTGGCAGCTCCCCGCTTGCAGCTGGGTGGCCCGGCCTGGCGCAGGGCACCTACCGTATGCCTGTCCGACGGAAGAACTCGGCCCAGGGCACGTTCAGGTAGGTGGCCTCCTCAGCAGGGCTCTGCCAGGGGGACAGAGAGGCTGGTGGTGGCAGTCTGGCTTCAGAGGGAGCCCCGTGCCACCTTGCCACCCCCGTGCCACCTCGCCACCCCCGTGCCACCTCGCCACCCCCATGCCACCTCGCCACCCCCATACCTGCCAGTCGTCAAGGCGGCCGGTGAGGGTGAAGACGCGGCAGGGCAGGTCATGCAGCTGGATGTGGTGGCCCTGAAGGACAACATCCTGCAGGGGACAGCCCTGCAGGGCTGGGGAGGAGCCTGAGGGGAGGCCTGAGATGAGGCAGCCAGGACCAACATCCAGGGGACCCTGTGGAGGAGGCAGCAGGGCGCTTAGTGCCATGGCTTGGCCCCAGGGCAGCCACCAAACCAGATGCTCACCTCGGAAGGGCACAACCACCCTGGGGGACAAGCTGGGGCCAGCCAGGGACACACATTTCTTGCTCATGGGGCTGCAGAAATCCAGGCCAGGTGACACCCTCCAGGGCTCACAGCTGTGACAGAGTCCCCAAGGATAGGGTCTGCCTAGATCCCCAGGAAGGGGACACCCCAGTGGTGATAGCCTCCTCCTCTTGCCTGGGGAATGGTGACAACCCCTGGAGCCCTCAGCACCAGGCAAAAGGCATCTCTGAAGGGGCAAGGCACCCCAAATCTCACAGCTGTGGGTCCTCCATCCCAGCCAGAGCCACCTCACCTTGCTGCCCATTCTGAGAACCTGGAGTCACCTTCACCCCAGCCACATACCTGAAGGTGACAGTGCTGGAGGACGCTGCCAGCTGCGAGCCGAACAGCTCCTTCCAGCAAGCAGTTGGTGACTGAAGAACCTTCCTCCAGGAGACAGGGTTGCTGCCAAAGAAAGGACAGAGAGGCAGGTGGGACCAAGCTCTGGCCACACAACCCAGAGCTGGGTCTAGTAGGTCATGGAGGTGGCAGGTAGAAGGTTGGACTCGGGAAGCTTAGAGGTCTTCTCCAACCCTGATGACTCTGACTGCATGAAAGCCCTGCGTGGGCAAGGCTGGGGCTGCAGGACCTACCTCCACGTGGGAGTGGGCTGTTGGGCAGAAGGGGAGGTGGCTGGCAGAGCCGGGCAGGAGGGTCAGGCTGCGGATGTGGTCGCTGGCAGAGGTGCTCAGGTAGTCGTAGGAGGCGTCAGGGATGCAGGCTGGAGGGGAGACCACCACCACCCACGGCTCATCTCACACCCATGGGAGCCAAGGCCGAGAGGAGACCTGGAAACCCGTGGTGCCAGGCCCTGCCCTCCCCAGGCAGGCAAAAGGAGGGGGGCTCGGGGCTGGGTGGCACCGCCTGCACCCACCCATGCTGAGAGGGAAGGCACGGAGAGCTGCCCACAGCACAGCGCGGGCGCTCCGCACGCTGGCGTCGCCACTGCCCTTCACAAAGGCCTCCTCTGCCACCCCTGCCGCCATGCACAGCACCACGTCGAAGAAGAGGGAGAGCTGGGGAGAGAAGGGACCCATTGGGGGCGGCCTGACCCTCACCCCCCCCACACCCTACCCTGCTGCAGGGTGCTCCTGTCCAGCCTGCCTCTGGGGCAGCACCGAGGCAAAGGGGCCCTGCGGAGCCGCCCCAGCGCAGCGGCAGTGGGGCAAGGGGTCCTGCCCCCCACGGAGGGGCTGTCACCTGGATGGGTGGTGCCCCCGAGTCCAGCCCCATGTAGGTGCAGGCGTCCAGAGGGGGGATGACGTGAGTGGCCAGGAGCTGCTCGGCGGCATCCGAGGAGAAGAAAACCACCCCAGAGACCTGCCAGGGCACGGCGGGGCTGAGGGCACGGCCCCGGCGACACCAGGGACAGGGCTGGCACCGCCACCGGCGCCCCAGCCGCGCCATACCAGCGGGACGGTGCCGCCGGGCCCCGCGCACTGCTGGATCTGGGCTTCTGTGCCTTTGTAGATGATGTCCCGGACCAGCCCCTGGGGTGAGACCACCCTGGTGAGCTCGCCAGGGCCCCCCCCAAGCCAAGCAGCTGCGGCAGGGCTGGGGCCTCAGCACACAAGGGACCGAAGGGGTGGAGCTGCCTGTGCCTCCAAGGGACGTGTCTCGAAGGGCTCCTCACCTGCTCATCAGTGAGGTAGACTCCGTGGTTCCTGGCATACGCCTGGCTCCCGGGCACTGCAATCACTCTGACTCCCTGGAAGCCATCCCAGTTGATCCCTAGGGAGAGGGACAGAGACCAGTAGCCCCCTGGGGCAGCGTACATAACCCGCACTGGGCACAGCTGCCTGAAAACTGGGCCCGCAGTCACCTTGCTGTGGGCACAATGGATGCTCCCAACCACTCATCGGTCAGCAGTGCCAAGCATCCACACCCTCCATGGGAGCATGGCACAGGCTCTGCCAACTGCAAGCTCCAACCTTTGTCCCAAGCAGAACTGCATGCTGGAAGCAAGGCTGGCACCGCTCACCTGGTGCTGAGGGCACTGTGAGGAGCATGTCAGTGCTGCAGACCCACACGCCAGGTGGGGAACCCACACAGAGCTGCCAAGAGAAGGGCCACGTCGTGCCCAGGGGTGGCACAGAAGGGCCTTGGCCCCCACAGGGCACCCAGCACCCTTCCCAACATGCTGGGAGCCAGTTGAAGGCACCCTGACGGATTCAGGGGCAGCTGAACCCAGCCTCCCCTGCCCCATCCCAGAGGCCACACAGACCTGGTATGTCATGGTCTTCAGCAAGCTGTCCAGGTTGCAGACCAGAGCTTCAGCCTGGGCACTGGGGTCCTCCACAGGCAGGCAGGTGAAGGCGCGGCCACAGTCATCAAAGGAGAAGTCTCGGCCCTGGCAGGACAAGGGACACCGAGGGGTCACGGGGAGGGAGGGAGCGCGGCAGAGGAATGCCGAGCGGGGGCAGCTCTCACCATGTGCAGGATGAGGATGTGGGCTTCCCTCAGGACGTCTGAGCTCACCACCTGAGAGAGCAACGCAGGGATGCAACAGCTCCCCAGTCCCGCTTCCAGCCTCTCCCCGGGCCCACCAGCAGCTGCCACCCAGCTCCTGAGATGGGACAGCCACCTCCTTCTCCTGCTTGTGGGCTCCCCGGGCCCACCCGCAGCTACCACCCCACTCCCTCTCTCCCAGAACGGGACAGCCCCTTCCCCCTCCCGCTCCCAGCCTCCATCAGGAGCTGCCAGCCTGCTACACCCCCGTCCCCAGCCCGGGAAAGGTCCCTCACCGTGCAGCCCGCCCTGGCACTGAGGTGCTCGGCCGCCACCAGCAAGGCGTTGAGGGTGGCCCCGCCGCTGCCCAGGTGGTCCCAGGGATCCTCCACGGCCAGGAGGAGCGGGGGGGGCCGCGGGCCCAGGCCGCCCCTCAGCCGGCGAACCTCCAGCTCTGCCAAGCGAGAAGGCGGCGGCGCTGAGGGCTGGCATCACCCGGCTCGGTCGCCCTAGGGCGGGGAGAGGGAGATGAGCAGCCCCGGCGCTTGCCTCGCTGGAAGGCGGCGACGCAGCCTCCGCGCTGGCAGGTGAGAAGGACGCCGCTCCACTCCGCCGCCATGGCTGCCGGCCCGCGCGGTGCGCGCTGGGACTTGTGGTCCAGGCCCCGCGCAAGGTCACAGGGGTTGGCGCAGGGTTGGACTACAACTCCCGGCGTGCACCGCGCGGGCGGGCCCCGGCCCTTTAAAGCGACAGTGCGCCTTGGCACCCTCCGCCCGCGGGGCATTGAAGAGGGGGAGAGTGGGGGGCTGGGAGGTTTTTTGCCCTGAAGGAGCTCTCGCAGGCGGTGAGCACACTGGGGCATCCCTGTCACGAGCCCGGCCGGCCTCGGACCGGCTCCTTGCGGGGGACCTGCAGTGGGGTGCCCGAGTGTGGGCACTGGGTGCCCGGTGGGTAGCGGGGTGGGGGGTAACAGGGTGAGCAGGTGGTGGGTGCCCGGTAGGTGGCAGGATGGGGACAGGGAATGTCGAGGCAAGGGAATGGGCTCTGATGTGCTGAGATGCCAGGGTGAGTACCAGGGTGAGCATCACCAGGGATAACGATGCACTGAGGTGGGTAGCAGGATGGGTACCAGGGTAGATAGATACTGGAGATGCCAGAGCATCAAGGCAGGTACCGACAGGGGTGCTGATGTGCCTGGGGGGGGGGGTACTGGGGTACTGGGTACTGGGGTGGACACCACGGGGTGGGGGGGGTGGGGGTAGGGAAAGGGGTCCTTATGGTAGTTGCCAGGGTGATGCCAATATATCAGACTGGGTCTCTGTGGGACTCTAAGGGGGTAGCTAAGGGAATGTTTAGCTGAGCTTCACCTCTGTGTGGGAGTCCCAGAGGTCAGTAAGTGATGGTACATTTCCACAGACCCACACAACTGTCAGGCTTGGAAGGCACCTCAAAGCTCAGCCAGCTCCAACCCCCCTGCCATGGGCAGGGTCACCTCACACCAGAGCAGGTTGCTCACAGCCACCGCCAGCCTAGCCTTAAGAACCTCCAGGCATGAGGCTTCCACCACCTCCCTGGGCAACCTGTGCCGGTGTCTCACCACCCTCATGGGGAAAAACTTCTTCCTCACAGCCAATCTGAATCTCCCCATTTCTAGTTTTGCTCCATCCCCCTCCAGTCCTATAACTCCCTGACACCCTCAAAAGTCCCTCCCCAGCTTTCTTGTAGCCCCCTGCAGATACTGGAAGGTCACAATTAGGTCTCTTCGGAGCCTTCTCTTCTCCAGACTGAACAACCCTCGAAGGGTGTGAGAAAGGCTGGGAGGTGGAGATAACAGAATGCCATAGGTTTGAAATGGGGAAAAGCAGTTGGGAGGGGGAAAAAAACAACAAACATCTTTCAGAACAAGATAAAACCGTGGGCTTGAGGCGGGTTAGGCTATGGGGAAGTGAAATAAACGATGTACGACCTCCTCAATAAATAGCCACTGGCTCGGCAGGTCAGGGCCGTTTGGCCCCCCTGTGGCCGTGGGCACAGTCTGGTCCGGAATCAACGCACTGCAGGATACGCTCAGGGATAGCCACAGGTCTGGAGCTGGGTCCCGCGGCGCCTACCGGGGTGAATGTCGGGGGGCTGATGACCCTGGGTGGCTACTGGGGTGGGCGCCGTGGGTGCGGATGTGCTAGAGTGAGAACTAGGCTGGGTCCTCGGGTAGGTACCGGAGGTGCTAGTTCGTCGGGGTGGGCACCGGGGCTGCCGATATGCCTTAGAGGGTTCTGGAGTGGGCCCCCGGGTTGGGTACCAGAGTAGGGGCTGATGTGCCGGGGTGGGTAGCGGGGTGGGTAGCTGGGTGGGTACTGAAGATGTCGGTGGGTCGAGCCGGGTACCAGGGGGTGCCAATATGTTGGGGTGAGTCCTGCAGTGGGGCCCGGAGTGTGTCCCGAGCTGGGTACTGGGGTAGATAGCGGGCACGCCGAAGTGCCAGGGTGGATACCGGGGTGGGTAGCGAAGTGGGTACCGGGAATGCCGGAGGGCACATCGCAGCCTCGCTTTCCTCCTACAAGTCCCACAAGCCCCTCCAGGGCATGCCAGGCTGCCGAGGACTACATCTCCCAAGCTCCCGAGCCTGGCCCCCCGCCCCGCACGGCGCAGCACGGCTCGGCCCGGCCCCGCACGGCGCGGAGGGAGGGAGGACGGGCGGCGGCGCGGGGGGCGGCGGCGGCGGGGCCCGGGTGCGCCCGGCGGAGGGGCCGTGCCGGAGCCGAGCCAGGTACCGCGGCGGGGAGCGGGCCCGGGACGGGGGGGGGGGAGGGGGCACGGGCACAGCCCGGCTCAGGAGAGCGGGCCCGGGGGGTGGGGAGAGCGGTTTGCGGCCGGGGGAGGCTGTCCGGGAGTGGTCCCGGTGCTGGGTGCTGGCCTCCGGGAGCGTTCTCCCGGGATGTGCTGGATTCAGCTCCGGGCTGCTGGCCCCGGGAGGATGCACTGGCCCCGGTTCTGGGGTGATGGCCCCAGGAGGATGCGCTAGCCCCGGGTGCTAGCCCCGGTCTTGGGTGCTGGCCTTGGGAAGCAAGCACCTGGGATGAAATGGATTCAGCCCCGGGGTGCTGCTGCTGGTACCGGTCCTGGGGTTCCGGTCCCGGAAGGCTGTGTTGGCCCCGGTCCTGGCCCCAGTCCTAGCCCCAGTCCTGGGATTCTGCCCCCAGTCCTAGGATTCTGGCCCCGGTCCGGGAGTTCTGGCCCCGAGAGGATGCGTTGGCCCCGGTCCTGGTCCCAGTCCTGCTGGCCCCGGGGAGGATGCGCTGGCCATAGCCCCGGGGTGCTGCCCAGGGAGAATGCTTGCTCCCGGCAAGGGTGCTGGGGCTACTGCTGCTCCTTGCTCCCCGAGGCAGCTGCCCCTCTCCAGCCCTGTGCCCTCGGAAGGTGCTGATAGCCCAGACCTCGAGGGGATGCCAGGGGCGGATTTGGGGTGGCCACAGAGGGGACCAGGCTGGGAGGGCTGGCTTCAGATGCCACTGGTCCCCATCAGCGTGTGTGTGTGTTTGTGTGTGTGTGTGTGCATAAGGTCCCTCAGCAGTGGTGTGACACATGGCTGTGTGACACACGGGTGTCCCTTGCCTGGGTGGTGGCAGCCAGGATTTCACAAGCACAGCAGGAGCGTCCCTGGGGACAGGATAGGAAACTGTGTCACTGAGCAGGGAGATGTCCCTCGTCTGTATCGGGGCGCGGGGGGAGGGTGCTGGTGAGGGATTTGACGGGGATGTGTGCCTGTCCTGGCCTTTTTGGGGTGTTCCCTGCCCGAGGCATGGCTGCCAGAGCGAGGGTCAGTGCTTGGAGCCCAGCTTTTAGGGCCTGGCACCCTGGCACAGGATGCCCACGCACGCCACGGGCTTCAGCGCTGCCGGCATGGGGCGAGGCAAGGTAAGGTTTTGCCCCGGCTGCAGCTGCAGAGCTGGAACGTGTTGCAAAACTCCCGAGTATTTCCCCGGGGCAAGAGCTCCTCGTCCCAGCAGGAGGGTTTCTGGGCGCGGGGTGGTGGTTGGGCAGCAGGAGAGCAGGAGCTGGAGGAAGGGCCACGTCCCTCCTGCTGGAAGCAGCCACAAAAAACCCAACCCTGGCTGGAAGAAAACAAATTACACCAACACCCCCCCCCCAAAAAAAAAAACCCAAACAACCCCAAACTTGCTGAGCTTCCCTTTGGAAAGACAAGCGGGCTCCAAGCTGGTGCAGATGGTTTTGCTCCCCATTATCTGGGGGGGTCCCCTGTGGGGTCTGAGGGACTCCCCCTTCCCCTCCCCTCTTCTTTCCAGCACCCAAGCAGCGTTGCTGGCTGCAACCCGGCCCAGGGCGGCGAGGAGGGACGGGAAGTTGCTGGGAGCTTTGGGCTTGGTTTTTCCCTTTTTCCTTCCCGTTTCTCAGAGCCAGATGTCGTGTCCGCAGCGGTGAAGCCTTGGCTGCCTTCCCCCCCCCCCCCAGCTGCCTCCAGCCGCCCCAGCCGCTCGCGTTCCCGTCCGTCCCTCCGTCCGTCCCTCCGTCCGTCGCTGCTCGGCAGCCCCCGCGGCGGCCCCGCCGCCCGTTTGTGTGGGGCAGCTGCCTGTCAAAACCCTTTTCCCTCTCTCCTCCGAGGAGCTCATGGCGGTTCTCGGCAACGGCGAAGACGCGCCTCGGCTCGCCCGCCCACGTCCCCGCCGGCGCCGGAGGCAGGCAGGGATGCAGGCAGGGGGGATGCAGGCAGGGGGGATGCAGGCAGGGAGAGCCCCGGCACCCACACTCTATGGGGGAACCGGCTCAGGCTGGGGTTTTCCTGCCCAAACAAGCTCCAAACTGCCACTTTTCGGCAGCGAGGGCGCGATGGTTCCCTCTCCTCCCTCCCCCAGCCCCCGCCGGCTCTTGGCACGCCGGTGGCTGCCCGGCTTGGCCCACGCCGAGGTCCCGGCAGTTGGATGGCTTTTCATCTCCTGCCGTTGCATTTAATTCTTGCATGAGTGCAAACAGCTAATTGCTCTCTGGCGGCTCAGCCGGCTTCGGTGCTTCACAATGAGCCCTGACTTAGCCGAGCCTGCCAGTCCCCGGGGCTGGGGGGGGGGAGGGGGGAGGCTTGGGCTGAGGTGGGAGAGGCTGGGAACCTCCTCTGGGCTCTGCCTTGGGCTCCGGGAGGATCTCTTGGCTTGGGAGGCTCTTTTGGCTCCAGGGGATCCTTCAGCTCTGAGGGGTCTCTTGGCTCCTGGAGAGCTCTGAGCTCCAGGAGCTCTCTTGGCTCTGGGAGGGGGGGGTCTGTCAATTCCACGTCGCTCTTTTCCATCAGCAGCACCCCAAAAGTTGGGTTGGGTTTTTTTTTGTTTGGAGACTGCAAGAGATTTGGGCTTCGTGTCCATGGGCAAAGTTCCCACCCCCAAAACCTCCCGTGGATGGAGGTACACAAACTCCCTGTGTGCATGCAGGGTGCATGGCCCTTTGTTCTTTCCTTCCTGGGTGAGTGCTGGGGCTCTGGACTAAGCCTGCAGCAGCCCCTCTCAGGAATCCAGAGCAAGCTGCAGTCACTTTGCTCCAGGTGCCACCGTGTCCCCAGCAAGGGACTTCTGATCTGCAGCACTAATTGGGCTAATTAGGGAAATGCAAATGCTCCCCTTTCTCTCTGAGTGTCTGAGCAGAGCCCCCAGCAAGCTGAGGGGAGAAGTCAGGGTCCCTTGCCGCTGCAGCTGCTCTCGTTTCACATCGAAGGGGAGGCCCCAGCAGTAAGCTGGGCTGTGCTGGGATTGGTGGCCCCCAGCCAGGGGGGAGCCTTTCATAGAGCCATAGAACTGTTCAGGTTGGAAAAGGCCTCTAAGGTCATCCAGTCCAACCAGCAACCCAACCCCAACCATGGCTCCAAGTGCCATGGCCACAGGGCTCTGCAACACCTCCAGCCATGGGGATTCCACCACCTCCCCGGGCAGCCTCTGCCAGGCCCTGACCACTCTGGCAGCACAGAAGTTGTTCCTCATCTCCAACCTAACCCTCCCCTGGCACAATTTCAGGCCATTTCCTCTCCTATCACCTGAGACCAGGGAGAAGAGACCAACCCCAGCCTCACTCCAGCCTCCTCTCAGGGAGCTGCAGAGAGCAAGGAGGTCTCCCTCAGCCTCCTCTTCTCCACACTAACCATCCCCCCCCCCCAGCTGCCTCAGCTGCTTCTCCCCAGCCCTGTTCTCCAGACCCTTCCCCAGCTTGGTTGCCCTTCTTAGGACCTGCTCCAGCTCCTCAATGTCCTTCTTGGAGTGAGGGACCCAAAACTGGTCCCAGAATTCGAGCTGTGGCCTCACCAGTGCCCAGCACAGGGGCACCATCACCTCCCTGCTCCTGCTGGCCACACCATTGCTGACCCAGGCCAGGCTGCTGGTGGCCTTCTTGGCTACCTGAGCACACTGCTGGATCATGTTCAGCCAGCTGTCAACCAACACCCACAGGTCCTTATCTGCCAGGAAAACTTTCCATCCACTCTGCCCCCAGGCTGGATCATTCCTGGGGTTGCTGTGACCCAAGTGCAGGACCCAACACTTGGCTTTATTAAACCTCCTACAGCTGACCTCAGTCCATCTCTGTAGCCTATCCAGGCCCTGCTGCAGAGCCTCTCAGCCCTGGCACCCAACTACCCAGCCCAGTGTCAGCTGCCCTCAATTCATAACATCCCTGTGATGAAGCCTTGGTTTCCTGAGGAGCCTCCCCAGCACTACCTGCAAGCAGAGCAAGCCCTGCAGCATGCACTGAGTTGCCAGGTCTCTGCTTGGGTTGTGTCCTGGGGGAGGGATCAGGCTTTAGTTGGCAGCAGTCATCAACCAGCCTTTGCATTTCCACCATCCCTGGGGCTGCTGAGCTGCTGGGAAGGGGGGAGTGAGGCACAGGTGGGGGCCCTGCCCCTGTTTGCCTACTCTAGGGCTAGAGGCCATGGCCACTGGTGCAGGTGGCACCTTCTTGGCATGGAGTCCACCCATCCTGCACATGAGTGAGGTACTGAGTGGGCACCTAAAGGGCAGAGGCTGGTAAAATGAGCTGTGGTGGTGGAGGGGCAGTGGTTCTTGGGCTGCTGGTGGTGGTGGTGGTGGCTCAGGGTGCTGCCTACAGTGGCTCTTGGGCTGCTGCTGGTGGTGGTGGTGGCTCAGGGTGCTGCCTGCAGTGGCTCTTGGGCTGCTGCTGGTGGTGGTGGTGGCTCAGGGTGCTGCCTGCAGTGGTTCTTGGGCTGCTGCTGGTGGTGGTGGTGGCTCAGGGTGCTGCCTGCAGTGGTTCTTGGGCAGCTGGTGGTGGTGGTGGTGGCTCAGGGTGCTGCCTACAGTGGCTCTTGGGCTGCTGCTGCAGGTGGTGGTGGCTCAGGGTGCTGCCTACAGTGGTTCTTGGGCTGCTGCTGGTGGTGGTGGTGGCTCAGGGTGCTGCCTACAGTGGCTCTTGGGCTGCTGCTGGTGGTGGTGGTGGCTCAGGGTGCTGCCTACAGTGGTTCTTGGGCTGCTGCTGGTGGTGGTGGTGGTGGCTCAGGGTGCTGCCTGCAGTGGTTCTTGAGCTGCTGCTGGTGGTGGTGGTGGCTCAGGGTGCTGCCTACAGTGGTTCTTGGGCTGCTGCTGGTGGTGGTGGTGGTGGCTCAGGGTGCTGCCTGCAGTGGTTCTTGGGCTGCTGGTGGTGGTGGTGGTGGCTCAGGGTGCTGCCTACAGTGGTTCTTGGGCTGCTGCTGGTGGTGGTGGCGGCTCAGGGTGCTGCCTACAGTGGCTCTTGGGCTGCTGGTGGTGGTGACTCAGGGTGCTGCCTGCAGTGGCTCTTGGGCTGCTGCTGCAGGTGGTGGCGGCTCAGGGTGCTGCCTGCAGTGGCTCTTGGGCTGCTGCTGCAGGTGGTGGTGGCTCAGGGTGCTGCCTACAGTGGCTCTTGGGCTGCTGCTGCAGGTGGTGGTGGCGGCTCAGGGTGCTGCCTACAGTGGCTCTTGGGCTGCTGGTGGTGGTGACTCAGGGTGCTGCCTGCAGTGGTTCTTGGGCTGCTGGTGGTGGTGGTGGTGGCTCAGGGTGCTGCCTGCAGTGGCTCTTGGGCTGCTGCTGGTGGTGGTGGTGGCTCAGGGTGCTGCCTAGAGTGGTTCTTGGGCTGCTGCTGGTGGTGGTGGTGGCTCAGGGTGCTGCCTACAGTGGCTCTTGGGCTGCTGCTGGTGGTGACTCAGGGTGCTGCCTGCAGTGGCTCTTGGGCTGCTGCTGCAGGTGGTGGTGGCTCAGGGTGCTGCCTGCAGTGGTTCTTGGGCTGCTGGTGGTGGTGGTGGTGGCTCAGGGTGCTGCCTACAGTGGCTCTTGGGCTGCTGGTGGTGGTGACTCAGGGTGCTGCCTGCAGTGGCTCTTGGGCTGCTGCTGCAGGTGGTGGTGGCTCAGGGTGCTGCCTGCAGTGGTTCTTGGGCTGCTGGTGGTGGTGGTGGTGGCTCAGGGTGCTGCCTACAGTGGTTCTTGGGCTGCTGGTGGTGGTGGCTCAGGGTGCTGCCTACAGTGGTTCTTGGGCAGCTGGTGGTGGTGGTGGTGGCTCAGGGTGCTGCCTACAGTGGTTCTTGGGCTGCTGCTGCAGGTGGTGGTGGCTCAGGGTGCTGCCTACAGTGCTTCTTGGGCTGCTGGTGGTGGTGGTGGTGGCTCAGGGTGCTGCCTACAGTGGTTCTTGGGCAGCTGGTGGTGGTGGTGGTGGCTCAGGGTGCTGCCTGCAGTGGTTCTTGGGCAGCTGGTGGTGGTGGTGGTGGCTCAGGGTGCTGCCTGCAGTGGTTCTTGGGCAGCTGGTGGTGGTGGTGGTGGCTCAGGGTGCTGCCTGCAGTGGTTCTTGGGCTGCTGCTGCAGGTGGTGGTGGCTCAGGGTGCTGCCTACAGTGGTTCTTGGGCTGCTGCTGGTGGTGGTGGCTTGCTGGGTGCTGCTGGTGGAGATCAAGCAGGGGGCCTGCCCCTACAGGGAGCATGTGTGGACTCCCCATGGCTGCATCCTTGCAGGTGTCTGAGGATGAGGGGAGACTGATTTGGGGGGGTGTCCATGGAGTGCAGCTGTGCTGTGTCAGGCATGGGGAGGGTCAGGGACTGGGCAGACCCAGCTGACCCCAGCCCATGGCTGTGGGAGGGTGAGATGGAAAAAGAGATGGTGGCCAGCTTGGTGGTGGTACCTGGTGTGGTGGGATGTGACCCAGTGGCTTGGTACTCCCCAGCTGGGTGGCTCAGTGCTACCTGACTCAGTGGCTTGGTGACACTCAATCCAGTGGCACCTGACCTGCCTTGGTAGCTCATGATCTGGTGGTACCCATGCCAGTGGTACCCACCTCAAGTAGTACCCAGCTGAGTGGTAGAGGCTTGGTAGCACCTCACCCAGTGGTGCAGGATGTGTGGTGTGGTGGGACAGGAACTGTTGGCTTGGTGGCACACAAGCTGGTAGTATGTGACCTGGTGGCTTTGTGATACCTTACCTGCTGCTGTGTGTCTCACTACTTGACCTGGTGGCACCTGATCTGGTGGCTTGGTGGTACCCAAGCTGGTAGTATGTGACCTGGTGGCTTTGTGATACCTTACCTGCTGGTGTGTGTCCCACTGCTTGACCTGGTGGCACCTGATCTGGTGGCTTGGTGGCATCTGATCTGGTGCTACTCAGGACAGGAGTACCTGACCTGGTGGTACCTGAGCTGGTGTTAACCTGAGCTGGTGGCTCAGTGGCACATGTCATGGGGGTACCCACTTTTGTGCCTTGCTGGTACCTGGCTCAGTGGTGTCCAGCAGCTGAGGCAGTTGGTGCAAACTGGTGGCACTGGGGTGTAGGGCAGCAGGGCTGGGTCTGCCCCTTGGCTCTGGCTGGTTCCACAGGCAATTGGTGCAAATGTGTGTGTGTGTTGGGGGGGGGAGGCAAACAGGGTCTCCCTCCCAGCAGTCCTCCTCCTCTCCCACCCATCCTGCCTTGTGGAGACAGGCTGCTGGGTGTAAGGAGGCCGTTCAGCGCTGGACCCCCTGGAGCTGGAGGGGTCCCATTTTCCCTGTGGCAGCCTGGGGAGAGCTGAGGAGTTGGGGGAGAAGTGGTGCTGGCAGAGGGCCAAGCAGTGTCCCTCCTTGGGGACAGGGGCATCAGCCGTGTGGGCTGGCACACGTGGCTGGCCCGGTCCCCATGTGCCCGGGCATGTGAGCTGTGGGGGTGGTCAGATGCCTCCACTGCTGCTCCCGGGGTGTGTTTTAATGTTGGGGGGGGGGGGAGGAAGAACAGCCAGATGGGCTCCGCAGCCAAAGCCCCCCACAGGCACAGCCCCCCCGCCGCCAGCATCACCCCGTGGACTGCAGCCGGTGCCCACGGAGGACCCTGCCGCGCTGTGCTGTGAGCCGAGGGGCTTCGGGATGCTGCCGAACCACTTCCTGGAGCCCCATCCACCAGCGAGGGGTGGGAGCATCCTTTCCCGAGTTTTCCCACTGCTGGGACCTCCCCTGCACCCTCTTCGCTCCCCCTCCCCAGTCCCACAGAGGGAACCGCCTGGGCGGCCGCTGGCTCCACCCCGGCCCCGAGCCGGGGACTTGGCCTCTTGAGCAATTTCCTGGCCCCATCCCAGCGCTGAGGGGATGAGCCCAAAATAACCCCTCCGGATGCCAGGGGCACCAGGAAACGCTGAAATTGCTGCCCTTGCCAGGCAGGGGTGCGAGGAGGGCTTGGAAGCGTGGGGAAACCCAATTAAGTCGGCTCCATTAACTGATTAAGCTGCTGATAAGGCTATAATTAATTAAAAGGCTGAAGAAGAAGAAGAAGAAGAAGAAGAAGAAGTTGTTACCAGCTCCTCTCTGCTGCTGGGCTGAAGGTGTGCCCCGTGGAACTGTTTCTAGCTGGTGGTGTCAAAGCTTTCTTGGCATCACTTTGTGAGGCAGGGAGGAAACCACCCCCCCGGTGCCAGGAGCGGCTTCCCTCCCTCCTCCCTTTCCCAGCCAGCTTCCCAGGGAGGCAGAAAACAAAATCCAGGGGGAAAAAATGTGATCCCTCTGGGTGGGTGACGTAGGAAAGGGCCTTTGTGACGAGCTGTGCTTTCCTTGCCGAGCCCCAGCTTGGTTTGGAAGGCCAAGTGCTGCGGAGGGTTGGGAATGTTGGCCCTTCCCGGGCTGCCCCTGGTGGATTCCCGCTGGTGGTGCCCAGCCTGATGCCAGCTGACGGCCCTGGCGTGCTCCTCAGCGAGGCTCCCCCCGGGGGTGGCTGCAGCTCCAGCCACAGGGAAAGCCAAATTGGAGTGGTTTTGTGGCATTTTGGGAAGGGGTTCATGGGGGTTTTATGGGGGGGGAAGGGGGCAATCCCACTTGCTGAAGCCCGGCCTGGAAAGCAAATCCCCACACAGCTTGGTGTAGAGGGAGGTGGGTGAAGTTTGTGCCCCTGTGCTGGGCACTGGTAAGGCCACACCTCGAATCCTGGGGTCAGTGGTGGGCCACTAACTCCAAGAGGGACATTGAGGGGCTGGAGCAGGTCCAGAGAAGGGCAGCAAAGCTGGGGAAGGGTCTGGAGAACAGGGCTGGGGAGGAGCAGCTGAGGGGACTGGAGGAGAGGAGGCTGAGGGGAGACCTTCTTGCTCTCTACAGCTCCCTGAAAGGAGGTTGCAGTGAGGTTGGGGTTGGTCTCTCCTCCCCAGTCTCAGGTGATAGAAGGAGAGGAAATGGCCTGGAATTGTGCTAGAGGAAGCTTAGGTTGGAGATGAGGAAAAAAGTCTTTGCTGCCAGAGTGGTCAGGGCCTGGCAGAGGCTGCCCAGGGGAGGTGGTGGAGTCCCCATGGCTGGAGGTGTTGCAGAACCCTGTGGCCATGGCACTTGGGGCCATGGTTGGGGTTGGGTTGCTGGTTGCCCTCTGTAGTCTTGGAGTTCTTTTCCCACCCAAACAATTCTATGAGGCTCAACTCATGTCCACTCCATTCCCTGCTGAGAAGGGAAAAACCCAAACAACCTGCCTCTCCGTTTTCCCACTCATGACTGGGGCAGGAGGGCCCTTCATGCTTCCCCTCCTCTACCTGCAAACTTCAGCTGCTCCTCCAGCACCTGGCCAGTGGTTTGGTAGTGGCAGAGCTGATGTCCCCACACAGGGACCATGAGCTGGGTGGCCCCTGGACACCCAGGGGGGGTTTCAGCCCCAGCATTCCCAGGAAGGCGAAGCAGCCAGGGCAGGCAGTGCTGCCTCTGCTCCTCTTCTCTCCCTGCCCCGGGCAAGGGTGACATCCCATCTCCTGGTGACAACTCCTTCCTGTCACCCTGTCACTTGCCAGCGAGGAAATTGGTGCCAGCAACCTCAGAGTGTCCTGGGAATGAGCAAAGGGAGCCGACAAGACCTATAAAAGCCACGCGGCAGGGATGTGCCCAGCAGCGCCGGGGGTGGGGGAGGCATCCTCCAGGCCCTGGGGGCTGTTGGTCACATTGCTCTGGTGGCACTGGAGGTTTTCCATCCCCAGATGAACGATTGGCTGATTGGGAAAATCATCCAGCTGTGAGAGCAGGGCAGGGATTGGCCCAGCACCTTTTCATAGCCTGGCTTCATTAGCAGGCAGAGAGGAACTCCCCTCTGAGGAGCCCGTGGGCTCCAGGAGGTGATGAAGGAGACCTGGGGATGAATTTGGGACCAGGAGAGCTGTCTTGCTCTCTCTGTCTGGCTCACCATGGAAGAAAGCCCCCAGTTCCCTGTTCATTTAAGAGGGCAACATCAAAACCTGCTGCAAAGAGCTCCCACGGTGCCCTCAGGCAGTGAGGTTGTGTTTGGTGGGGACAGGTTGGGGCTGGCTTTGGGAGCTGGTTAAGCACAGAATAGTTTGAGTTAGAAGGGACCTTGAAAGCTCATCCAGTCCAACCCCCCCCCCCCCCCTGCAGTCATCAGGGACAGCTGCAACTAGAGCAGGCTGCTCAGAGCCCCAAATAACCTGACCTGGGATGGTTCCAGGGATGGAGCATCTCCCATCTCTGTGGGCAACCTGGGCAAGTGTCTCCCCACCCTCAGTGTCAAACATTTCTCCCTTCTCTCCACTCTCAGCCTCCCTCTTTCAGGTCAAACCCTCACCCCTTGGCCTGTCACAAAACAGGGCCTGCTCAAAAGACTGTCCCCAGCTTTCTTAGAGCCCCCTTTAAGCACTGAGGGGCCACCAGAAGGTCTCCCTGGAGCCTTCTTTTCTCCAGGCTGCCCAAACCCAACTCACAGCAGAGGGCTTCCAGCCCTCCCAGCATTGCTGTGGCCTCCTCTGGCCCTGCTCTGACGTGTCCCTGTCTGTGCTGAGGGCTCCAGAGCTGCCCCAGCACAGCAGAGCACAGCAGAGGGGCAGAATCCCCTCCCTGCCCCTGCTGCCCACACTGCTGGGGATCAGCCCAGGGCACAGCTGGGGCAGGGCTGGCAGCGCTCGGGGCTGCCTCATCCCCAGCCTTTCACCCTCCAGCGCCCCCAAGCCCTTCTCCCTCAGGGCTGCTTTCCACCCCTTCACCCCCAGCCCGGACTGGTACCAAGGGTTGCCCTGACCCAAGTGCTGGACCTTGCACTTGGCCTTGTTGAACCTCGTGAGGTTTACAGGGTCCCACTTCTCCAGCTTGTCCCTGAGGCATGGGGACAGCACCGCTCAGCTCAGTGTCATCACACCACTGCCTGCGTCGCTGCTCCCAGTACAGACCCCTGAGGGACCCCACTGCTCACCCATCTCTAGGCTGGAGTTGTAGGTGCCCTGCAACTGGGATCTGTAAGGTGCAGCGTGGATGGAGACAGCCACCAGCCCCTGCTAGGGAAGCAATGACTCCAGCCACTGTCGTTTAAGGATGCTCCTGAGCATGTGTGACCCGAGCTGGAGGATTGGTTTGTCCCTGCCTGCTGTCAGGAGCAGCCCTGGGAGCCCCCCCCCCCGCTCCCCGGGGGGACGGGGCCGTAGGAAACGCGGCGCAGATGCCGGCAGGCAGGGCGGGAGCTGGGCTGGGGAGCCGGGAAGGGATTTTCCCCTTTCCACCAGGCACCGAAATAACCCCGAGCACGTGATGGCCGCTTTCCTTCAGCCTTGCACAAAGCCCCCAGGGGATGGAGAGCAGCACAAGCTGCTGGCATCAGCCCGTCCTGCTGGGCGGCCCCACCGTGTCCCAGCTAAAACCAAGCCCCCTTTCCTCCCCCCCCCCCCCCCCCAGTCACCTTTTATCCCCCCCAAAACCTTCCAGCATTCTTCATCTGGGGAGGGTTTCTAGCTGTTTGGGTAGCTGTATCCTAACCCACCCCCCCGCCCCCTTCCCTGAGATGCAAACCCTCCCTTTCCCACCCAGCCTGGCTTTTCCTGCTGGCAGCAGCCCAGGAGATGCATTGCAGCTGTGTAGGCAGGAGAAACACACACGCCCCCCTCCCCCCCACCCCCCGAGCTGGGGGAAGGACTCTAGCAAGGATGGCTCCTGGGATGGGCACCCCAATTTTCTGGCTCTTTCCTTGAAGGCTTCTTGTGCCTGGGACAAAGAGCTGGCAGAAGGTTGATGGGCAGGAGCCTGCCATGTGGGCAGGGTGATGGGTTAAGGGGGGGTGGGCCGTGCTTAGGGGTGTTTCCCCCCCACCCACCCCGTCCTGGAAAGGAGCTTTTGGGGTGGCTTTGCAGCCTCCAGCACTGGTAAGGAAGCCAGCAGCTTCCAGAGGATGGGGGGGAGGGATAGAGGGGGGGGGTGGGGTGGTATGAATGAGGCATCTCTGTGCCTGCCAGCTCCTAATTAGTGCTGCTGACCTCAGCCCTGGCCTAATTGGGGTCAGGGCTGTGATATCACCACAGGGTGTGGCTTGGGGAGGGGACGGGAGGGGAGGGTGGGACAGGACACCCTTCCCTGGAATCCCTGTCCCCCCAAACAGCCTTATGCGGGTCACATCTCCCTCCCCTCGGAATGATGGATCCTGCCTCAGCCCAGGGGCTGCCCTAAAAGGGGACTTTCAGCCTTTTTTTTCCCCGTTTGGTTGGTTTGAGAAGGAGAGGTCTGGCTTTGACCACCTCCCCGCCCCCCTCCCCCCATGCTCCCTCCCTCCCTCCCTCCCAGCCCAGGGGGCTCGGCTGCTCCTCCCCGGGCGCAGGCGCTGGCACCTCTGCCCTGGCTATTTTTACCCGCTGGGATCACGAGCGAGCGAGTGACCTTCCCCAGGGGACACTGCCACGCTGGGGGGGCACAGACACAGCCGCCGGTGTCGGTGCCCGAGGCAGGCGTTGGGCTGCGGAAGGGCTGCCTCCAGGCTGGCACAGCGGTGCCAGCCGGTGACGAGGGGTTTGGAGGGGCTGCTGGTGGCGGCTTGTTGGAGAAGGAGGATTGAGCCCGGGGAGAGGAGCCGCTTGTTTGGCTCTGGAGGCGAGTTCAGGGCTCAGCCTTTGCCTGGCAGAGATCGGGAGGGCACAGCCTGGGAGCTGCCGGGGGCTCCTGTGAAGTGCTGCCGGTGAGGAGCCGGCGTGATGCTGGCACCGCTTCCCGCCTCTCTGGGCACAGCTTATCCCCCGCAGCCCCGTGCCAGGGCCGGGCCGGGCAGCAGCTTGCAAAACTCGACGGGGACTAAGTAAACTCCGTAGCCCCCAGGCTCTGCCATCTGCGTCACCGTCCCTTAACCGGCCACCCCCTTTCTCCCTGCTCCAGGCTGGCATCATCCGTGGCCACCTCCCCGAGCCAGCGGCGCAGGGCAGCGTGCCAGCAGATCAGCTCAACCCTGGGGACGATGAGGACTGTCACAGCTGAGAGCCAGCCAGGTCCAGGACCCGGAGGAGCTGCCAAGGCGAGGTGCCACGTCTGAGGCCGGGTGTGCTGAGCTGCGCCGGAGCCGTGCCGGAGCCCCGCGTCGCCGCGGCCGGCAGCAGATGCTCCGTGCCCGGTGCGTGGAGCCCTCGCCGCGGCCGGACCAGGCGGATGGAAAGCTGCAGCCCGGCAGGTAGGAGCCCGGCGAGGAGGTTCTCGGTGGGGACTCCGCCACCTCCTCGGCAGGCTGACTGCAAGCTGTCGGTCCCGCAGGGAGCCTCGCTGGCCGGCTGACGCCATCCCTATGCCCGAGCCCTATGCCGGAGCGGGAGCCCTCCCCGGCTCAGCCGCCCGCCGACCATGAAGTGCTCTTTGCGCTTCTGCTTCCTCTCCACCGCCTTCCTGCTGGTCTTCGTCATGTCCCTCCTCTTCACCTACTCCCACCACAGCATCGCCTACCTGGACCCCGGCGGGCTGGGTGGCATCCACCGGGTGAAGCTGGTGCCCGGCTACGCCGGCATGCAGCGGCTCAGCAAGGGGGGGCACTACCCGCGGGGCTGCGCCTGCCGCCGCTGCCCGCCCGAGGAGGCGGCGGCCGCCGACTGGTTTGACGGCCGCTACGACGGCACCATCTCCCCGGTGTGGACCAAGGACAACATGGACCTGCCGCGGGACGTCCAGAGGTGGTGGATGGTGAGCGAAGGGGATGGGCTTCCCGCCGGGGGTACACCTATCCCCACTCCCTCCACCTCCCCTTTCCCGGGGGTCGCCGGTTGATGGCCGCCCCCCTGTCCTTCCCTTCCCACCTTACCCTCCCCGCTGTTCTCCCTCCCTCGCTTTGCAGATGCTGCAGCCCCAGTTCAAGTCCCACAACACTCACGAGGTCCTCGGCAAGCTCTTCCAGATCGTGCCGGGCGAGGACCCCTACCGCTCCCGGGACCCGCGCCGCTGCCGCCGCTGCGCCGTGGTCGGCAACTCGGGCAACCTGCGCGGCTCCGCTTACGGGCCCGAGATCGATGGGCACGACTTCGTCATGCGGTGAGGGCAGGGGGCTGCCGCCAGGGCGCTGCCCACCCGCTCGGCCCCGCGGGTGCTGAGCTCCCGCTGTGCGAGCGCAGCAGCCTCCCTCTGCGCCTGCTGTGGACGCCGGAGGGGTCGGTCCTGTGCCCTACGCCACAGCCCAGCTCCCAGCTGCTCGGTCGAGGAACCCACCGCGGGTGGGAGTGGGTTGAACCCTGCCACCTTCCCCCGGGGTTCTTTGGGAAGGACTCATCCAGCACCCCAGGCGTCAGCAGGCTTGGAAACTGCTCTTGGGCTGTGCTCAGAAGCTCGGAGGGGACTTCTGCTAGGGGGTTGGGAGGGGGGATGCCACTTTCCTTGTTCACCAAGCTGTGTGATGCAGCAGACAGGCTGGAGGGAAGGGATCCATCCAGAGGGACCTGGGCAGGCTGGAGGGAAGGGATCCATCCAGAGGGACCTGGGCAGGCTGGAGGGAAGGGATCCATCCCAGAGGGACCTGGGCAGGCTGGAGGGAAGGGATCCATCCCAGAGGGACCTGGGCAGGCTGGAGGGAAGGGATCCATCCCAGAGGGACCTGGGCAGGCTGGAGGGAAGGGATCCATCCCAGAGGGACCTGGGCAGGCTGGAGGGAAGGGATCCATCCAGAGGGACCTGGGCAGGCTGTAGAGCTGGGCCCAAGCCAACCTCATGACGTTCGACAAGGCCAAATGCAAGGTCCTGCAGCTGGCTGAGGGCAATGCCAGGCACTGCTAGAGGCTGGGCAGGGACTGGCTGGAGAGCAGCCCTGGAGCAAAGGCCTTGGGGGTGCTGGGGGAGGAGAAGCTCAGCAGGAGCCAGCAGGGAGCACTTGCAGCCCAGAGAGCTAAGCAGAGCCTGGGCTGCAGCAGCAGAAGTGTGGCCAGCAGGGCCAGGGAGGGGATTCTGCCTCTCTGCTCCACTCTGCTGAGCCCACAGCTGCAGCTCTGTGCCCAGCTCTGGAGCCTCTGTGCCAGGAAGGCTCTGGAGGGGCTGGAAGGTGTCCAGAGCAGGGCCAGGAGGCTGAGCAGAGGGCTGGAGCTGCTCTGCTCTGAGCACAGCCTGAGAGGGTTGGGGTTGTGCAGGCTGCAGAGGAGAAGGCTCCAGGGAGACCTTCTGGTGGCCTTCCAGGAGCTGCAGGGGGCTGCAGGAAAGCTGGGGAGGGACTTTGGAGGGGGTGAGGGAGGGCCAGGACTGGGGGGGATGGAGCAAAAGGAGAAGTGGGGAGCTGGAGATTGGCTGTGGGGAAGAAGTTGTTGGGCAGGAGGGTGGTGAGAGCCTGGCCCAGGCTGCCCAGGGAGGTGGTGGAAGCCTCCTGCTGATGCCTGGAGGTGTTTGCAGCCAGGCTGGAGGTGGCTGTGAGCAACCAGCTGTGGGGTGAGGTGTCCCTGCCCGTGGTGGGGGGTTGGAACTGGCTGAGCCTGCAGCTCCCTTCCAAGCCTGCCAGCTCTGTGGTCCTCTCCCCAGGATGAACCAGGCCCCCACGGTGGGTTTCGAGGGCGACGTGGGGGGTCGGACCACACACCACTTCATGTACCCCGAGAGTGCCAAGAACCTGCCTGCCAACGTCAGCTTCGTGCTGGTGCCCTTCAAGACCCTGGACCTGCTCTGGATCGCCAGCGCCCTCTCCACCGGCCAGATCAGGTTGTAAGTACTCGCTGGGCGCTGGTGGCCCCGGGCTGGCAGCTCCCCTGGCCATGGGGATGGGGAATCCATCGCTTCCTCCCTCCCTCCCGGAGCATCCCCCAGCGCTGGCCCCTTGGTGGCTGGGGGACGTGGGACCCCCTTGCCCCCCAGGAGCTCAGCTGCCTCTCCGCCTTCCTCCCAGCACCTATGCACCTGTGAAGCCTTTTCTGAGGGTGGACAAAGAAAAGGTAAGGGGGAGGGCCACGTCCCCTGCCACCCCATCTGCTCCCACGGACATCTGGGTGCCAGGGCTCCAGCCCTAACCCCGGCCCGTCCTCCCAGGTGCAGATCTACAACCCTGCCTTCTTCAAGTACATCCACGACCGCTGGACGGAGCACCACGGGCGCTACCCCTCCACTGGCATGCTGGTGCTCTTCTTCGCCCTCCACGTCTGTGATGAGGTGGGTGGGGGCCCCTCAGGACCCTCCTCTGGGCTGCGGGGTCCTGGCTGAGCTGTGGGTCCTGGCTGGCCTGGCTGCAGGGTCCTGGCTGAGGTGTGGGGTCCTGGCTGAGGTGTGGGGTCCTGGCTGAGGTGTGGGCTCCTGGCTGGCCTGGCTGCAGGGTTTTGGATGAGTTGTGGGGTCCCAGATATGCTACAGGGCCCTGCATGAGCTGCAGGGTACCAGATGGACTTTGAGGTTCTGGGTAAGCTATGGGGTCCCAGATGGGCTGTGGGCTCCTGGAGGAGCTGCAGGGCTCCAGGTTGTTCAGTTTGGAGAAGAGAAGGCTCCTTGGAGACCTTCTTGTGGCCTACCAAAATCTGAAGGGAGCTACAAGACAGCTGGGGAGGGACTTCATAGGGGGGTAGGACTGGGGAGAGCGGAACAAACCTCTCCTAGGCAACCAGCAACAGAACAAGGGGACACAGTCTCAGGCTGTGCCAGGGGAGGTTTAGGCTGGAGGTGAGGAGAAAGGTCTTCCCAGAAAGGCCATTGGGATGTGCTGCCCAGGGAGGTGGTGGAGTCCCTGTCCCTGGGGGTGTTCAGAAAAGGCTTGGATGTGGCACTTGGAGCCACGGTCGAGTTGTCAGGAGGGGTTAGGTGTTGGGTGAGAGGTTGGGCTTGATCTCTGGGGCCTTTTCCAGCCTGGTTGATTCTGTGAAAACTAGCAATGGGGAGATTCAGATTGGCTGTGAGGAAGAAGCTCTTCCCCAGGAGGGTGGTGAGAGCCTGGCCCAGGCTGCCCAGGGAGGTGCTGGAAGCCTCCTGCTCAGCCCTGGAGGTGTTTGCAGCCAGGCTGGAGGTGGCTGTGAGCAACCTGCTGTGGGGTGAGCTGTCCCTACCCATGGCAGGGCTTGGGGCTGGCTGAGCCTTGAGGCTTGACAGCTGTGTGGTTCCATGAGGGGGCCCAGGGCTGGCTCACCCCTCTCCTGGCTGGCACAGGTGAACGTCTTCGGGTTCGGCGCCGACAGCCGCGGCAACTGGCACCACTACTGGGAGAACAACCGCTACGCCGGCGAGTTCCGCAAGACCGGCGTGCACGACGCCGACTTCGAGGCCCACATCATCGACATGCTGGCCAAAACCAGCAAGATCCAGGTCTACAGGGGCAACTGAGGAAGGCTGCACCTCCTCCTCCTCCTCCTTCTCCTCCTCCTTCCTCCTCTTCAGCGACCGGCCGCCCACCCAGGGGGGCAGAGGGGTCTCCCCGGCCCCACCGAGCCTCCCCCTCTCTTCCTCCCCGCCCTGGGTGAGATTTGGTGCCTCCAGCAGCCAATCAGGTTCAGAGCTAAAGGAGACTTTTTGGGGCTTCTTTTTAGTTTGTTTTTAATTATTATTATAATAATTATTAATTATTATTATTATTATTATTAAGCAACCCAGCTGAGGAAAGACCACAACCAAGTGACCGACCCGGGGCGGGGGGACGGCGGCCGCCTCGCTTCTCCCTCCTCAACACTCAAAAACCAAATGCTGCTCTTTTTAAACAAGACACAATTCCTTTCCCCCCCCCCCCCCCCCCCCCCCCCTTGTACCCCCACCCCCCTTGCCCTGAAGCTGGGAGACTCTGGGGAGCTCTGGAGCATCACCCCCTTGGCCAAGCAAGCGCTGCTGCCCGAGGTGGGGGGAGACACGGTGGCCAAAGGGGGGTGCGGTGGCCGAGCAGCCTCAGCGGTGGATCCAGCTGCCTCTTCCTCCTCCTCCTCCTCCTTTACTGGTTTTGTTTCACTTTGGTTTTTTGGTTAACCTACCTGGGGCAGCCACTGCTGTTGGTTTCCCCCCCTCCCTCCCTCCCCCAGCTCCTGGCACACGAGAAGAGTCCCAGCGTGGCTGGAAGAGGATGGAGCCACTGCCAGGGGCCAAGCGTCACCTCATGCTCTGCTCCAGGCTGGTGGCTGCCAGCAGAGCTGGGCTGGAAGAGGGGAGAGCAATGCCAGCTTCAGGGCTGGGCAGCCCTGCTCCTCTCCCTGAGGACTGAGGAAGGGTAGGATGGATTTTCGGGGTGGGGGGCAAGAGGCAGCTAAGAAACCTCCACTGAGCATCCTCCAGGGGTGTGGGATGCAGCAGCAGGAGGCAGCCTTGCTGCAGGGGAAGGGGGCTGAGCTTTCCCTTCGCTTTTGGGCTAGGAGAAAGCAGTTCAGAGAGAGAGAGCTTTGGGGCTGTGTGGCCACAGCCAGGCAGCTCTGGAGAGAAGCTGAGATCCCAAAGTCTTTGTTCCTTGTGTCAGGGTGGGGCTCGGTGCAGCCAGGGGCTTGTGGGGCTGGCCAGGCTGCCCTGCAGCAGGGGGGGAGCTGCAGGAGGAAGCTGCTGCCCCAGAGGCTCCCTCAAGCCACTGCCTTTGGGGCTGCTTGTAGGAGGAGAGCCTGGAAGGCTCAAGTAAAAGGCAATCATGGACAAGGTCCCCAGGGAGGAACCCTCTGCTTGCACACTTGGTGCTGGGGTGCCCAGCACGCTGGCAAAGCCCCACGGTGGCAAGACCACCCTGGGCAAGGGCTGTGGGGCTGGAGCCTGGCTGAGGGAGGCCCTGTCCACACCACCCTGGGCAGTAGCTATTTGGGAATGATCCCAGTGTTGGTTTTTTTTGGGGGGGGAGGGGGGCTTGGAGGTTGTTTTTTTTTAACCCTTTTGTATCTTGGCTTTTCTGTAGCAGCCTCTTAGCTGTTTCTCTGCTTTGGTTTGGTTGTTTTTCCAGGGTCACCTTCTCTTGGGTTTGGGTTTGGTTTTTTTTGGTTGGCTTTAAGTTTTGGGGCTGTTTTTTTTTCCCCCTCTGCCATCGTGATCCAGGAGGGTTTGGGGTACCTGGAGCAGGCACTGAGCAGCCCCCTGGGCTGGGGAAAATCATTTCTCTCCACAGGGCTTGAAAAATCCTGGAGTTTCCTGGTGGGTTGGGGTAGGAGCTGGGCTGCCCTGCCACGAGCAGCCTTGCCCCACGCCAGCCAGCCCCAACCCTCACCCCCCACCCCAGGACAAGGAGGCAGGTGGCACCAAGCCTGGTCTCCACCTTCCTGGGTTGTTTGTTGGTTGTATATTTTTTTTTGGGGGGTGGTGGTGGTGGTGGTGGTGGTGGTGGTGGGGAAACCCCCTCCCAAACCCACAAGCAACAATGAGTGCCTTGACCATCTCCTGCCCCCTCCCACGCCCGCAGGTAGGGGCTCGGCTGATCGAGCTGGTGGCTGTGCCCACTCCCCTCCTGGCACCGGGCTGGCTCTGAGCTTGGGGGAGTCATCCAGCTCACCACCCTGCTGGCTGGAGAGGTTAAACCTGATGTGACCAGGCTGGACCAGCTCCTGTCCCGGGGTCCAGCCACACACTCACAGAGCAAGCAGAGGCGTCGGGTACCAAACCAACCTCCCCCGGGCAGCACCTGGCGCAGGCCACGCTCCACACCTGCTGCTCCTTGCTGCCCTCACAGTATTGTTTTGTTGGGGTGGGTTTTTTTTGGGGGTGGTGGGGGGAAGTAACTTCCTTCCCCTACTCCCTTTTTGGGTTTTCTTTCCAGTATTATGAGAAGAATTATTTTTATTGAAGCTGTCCCAGTAGGACTCTTGACCACTTCTGTTCCTCCGGCCCAGCAGCCGCCCGGGCGAGGGGCAGGCTGCAGGCCAGGTGGGGAAGGGCACCACTGTACTGTACAGAGAGGAGCTGTGGGCAGGGGGGGCAGGCAGGCAGGCAGCGATGGGAGGGGTGTGGGGGGTGCCCAGCTTTGCCCTCCTGGCAAGGGCAGAGGGGAAGGCTTCACCCCGCGGTGCCTGTCCGAGCGGCCGTTGCCTCCCGCCCCGCCGGCGCTCCCACCCCAGGGCCAGGAGCAGGGTGGCTTCTGTAGCCTCTGGACGTGAGGACTTCTGCACACAACTGTCTTAAAACAACTCTTTTGGTTTTTTAAAAGTCAATAAAAAAATGTGCATCAGAAGGGCTCAGGTCTCTCCTTCCTGCCTGCGGCCCCCAGCCCACGGGGCAGAAGGGAGCAGGGGGCTTGGTAGGGCTGAGAGGTGTGGGGCTCCTTCTTCTTGCTCCTTCTCCTTACCCTTCTTTTGCCCTTTCCTTCCCCTTCCTTCCCCCTTTCCCCTGCCTCCTTCCCCCTTTCCCCGGCCTCCTTCCCTCTTCCTCCCCCTTTCCCCTGCCTCCTTCCTCCCCCTTTCCCCTGCCTCCTTCCCCTTCCTCCCCCTTTCCCCTGCCTCCTTCCCCTTCCTCCCCCTTTCCCCTGCCTCCTTCCCCTCCTGCCTCCTTCCCCTCCTGCCTCCTTCCCCTCCTGCCTCCTTCCCCTCCTGCCTCCTTCCCCTCCTGCCTCCCCCTTTCCCCTGCCTCCTGCCTCCCCCTTTCCCCTGCCTCCTTCCTCCCCCTTTCCCCTGCCTCCTTCCTCCCCCTTTCCCCTGCCTCCTTCTTCTTCTTCCTCCTCCTTCTCCTTCCTCCTTTCCCCTTCCTTCTCCCCCTCCATCCTTTTCCTCCTTTCTCCTTCTCCTCCTCCTCCCCTCTTTGGGCTGCAGCTGGCCTGGACAGCAGGCACCAGCTGCAGGTGGTGCTCATGCACTGCAGCAGGAGCTGAGCCCTGCCCTGGGTGCCAAGTGACAGAGCCCAGACACAACCCCTCCAGCCAGAGGCTGTGGTGAGGTGAGGGCACTGCTCACCCAGCCCCTGTCCATGTCCCCATACAACCTTCTGACCATCCCTGGAGCCTAAAGAAGCAGCTCCAGCCACATGTTGTCCATGCCCCTGAGGACCTGCATGGATACAAGGAAGGAGATGCAGCAGGACCAGGGCTTGCTCCATCTCCCACCACCAAAGGCTGAGCACTCCAACAGGCCCAGCATCCCCACAGAATCCCATCTGGATGCTCAGGGAGTCTGGAGGGGGCTGAGGGAAACATTCTGGATCTCTACAGGTCCCTGAAAGGAAGTTGGAGGGAGGTGGGGTTGGTCTCCTCTGCCAAGGACCAAGTGAGAGGATGAGAGGCAACAGCCTCAACCTGCACCAGGGGAGATTCAGGCTGGACATGAGCAACCCTTTCTTCCTTGATCCAAAAAGGTTCCCCAGGGCAGTGGTGGAAGCCCCATCCCTGGGGGGATTTCACTGCCCTGGGGATGTGGTGCCGAGGGCCATGGTGTGGTGGTGAGCTGCCAGTGCTGGGTTAAGGCTTGGATTCAACCTTAAAGGTCTCTTCCAACCTAAACACTTGCCTGATTCCCTGACTCCAGGCCACACCAGGCTCCTGCATCACGATGGGATGAGAAGCAATGGCCTGGAGTTGTGCCAGGGGAGGCTGAGGTTGGAGATGAGGCAAACATCTCTTTGCTGCCAGAGTGGTCAGGGCCTGGCAGAGGCTGTCCAGGGAGGTGGTGGAGTCCCCACGGCTGGAGGTGCTCACGAAAGGTGTGGCCCTGGCACACCTTGATGGGGCTGGGTGGCTGGTTGGACTGGAGGAGCTTAGAGGGCTTCGCTGTGATGAATGGGCAGCTCCAGGAGTAGTTAAAACACCTCTTTATTAATGTACAAACCTAGCAACGTGGAAGCCAACCCAAAGGGGAACCGGAGCGAAGCGCCAGGGACACACAGCACAGGGCCCCAACCCCACCCCGAGTTGTGCGCTGGGCAACAGCGGCCCCCCCGCCCCCCGGCCTCTGGCTGGACCACCAGAGCAGCTTTGCCTCCCTTAAACCCCTCTGAATCCCAGACTGGCAGAGGTGAGCCCCCAGCTCCTCTCCTGGGCTGGCCACCAGGTGTAATATTTCTACAGCCCTGGAGCTGGGCGGCAGTGAAAAGCATCACCCCGGGGACGAGCTGCGGCTGGCTGCTTGCCGTGGCACCACCAGGGCAGAGGCAGATGGCTGTTGGTGGCTGGGGAACCAGGCTGCTGGAGCTGCTCTCCTTGCTCTGCTGGAGCTGCTCTCCTTGCTCTGCTGGAGCTGCTCTCCTTGCTCTGCTGGAGCTGCTCTCCTTGCTCTGCCCCCCTCCTCAGCTACATCCACTGCACGACATTCACGAGCGTAAGGCACTAGGAAAACGTCGAGCAGAAGTTCCAGCTCGAGTTGTTCCGAAGGCTGGGGCAGCAGCACCCCTCAGCAATCCTCCCAGCCCTGGAAAATGTGGGCTGGGGAGATGGATGAAAGGTTTGGAGAAGGGGAAAGGAGGGGGTGTGTGTGGGGGGGGTGGGTCTGGAGAAGTGAAATTGGTGCAGCCTAGCAGCCAGAAGCGCTGGTGGAGAAGGGAGGCGCAGGTGAAGCTCACCGGAGGGCCAGGAGAGCTCGGACAGGGAGACCTGGCTGAGAAGTGGGGAGCTCAGGTCCCCAGTAAAAGCCACTGTGCAGAGCTGATGACCCACAGAAAGCAAGCACAGTGTCTTGGGAGCAGCAGCAGCAGCAGCAAGGAGCTGACCTGGGCCGAAAGGTTTTGCCCACCTCAGCTCCAAGCTGCAGCACACGTCCCCAGCAGCCAGCTCCTTCCCAGCTTCCCCCCTGGAGCACCTCTGAGCAGGGATGTGCCCTGCTGCAAGCCTGGCCAGGAGGGGGGGGGGAAGCCCTGGAGAGAGCTTCAAGGACATTACTCTGCCTCTGGTTCCATTGGGAGTGTAAGCAAGTGAAAGCTGTTCTGCCCTGGGGAAGGCAGCTGTGCTGTGGAAGCCATCCTGGTGGTGCCACCACAACAAGGTGACCATGGAGGACTTTTTGCTGGCTCCCAAAGGAGCTGGCTCTGCTCTGGCAGGTGTCAAACAGGAAGCTCAGCAACTGGCAGCGCTGCCTAAACCAATCAGTCCCAAAGGGGAACACCTCCCTCCAGCCTCTCTTTCACTCTGCTCCATCCCTGAACCATCAGCAGCCTCTCTGCGCTGCGCTGGAAGCCAGAGGCCAGCCTGACACGGGGAAGGCAGCAGAGCTTTTGAGCCAAATGGGAGCTGAGAAGTCTCAGAGCCACCTCACCAAACACGAGGAGCAGCAGCAGCAGATTGCCCTCTGCTTCTCCCTGCCTGCAAACATCAGCTGCTACAGCTGGGAAGCACTCAGGCAAAGAGCTTTGTTTCCCTTTAACGCCAGGGGACACTGGGAGCACTTCACATCAACCCAGGCCGCCTGCTTTAAAGGAGGGGGAAGCAAACCCCAGCACAGCACGACTCTTCCAGCCAATAAAGCCACTTCTGGCAGGGGGAAAAAAACCCCAACAAACAAACAAACAGAGGAAGGAAGGTGTCAGCAGAGAGAGCTGCATGAGGACAAGGAGCTCCAGCACGCTGCAGGGGCAGCTTTCAGCCATCCTCAGGGCTCTCCCACCGCACAAACAGCTGCTGCTGCCTGTGCCTGCTGGGGGCACACAGCAGCCAGGCACAGGCCAGGCCTCGAACACCTCACCTCAAGCTGAGTTGTAAGGCATTTCACCAACATTTGAAGTGCTTTTTTTTCCCCCCACCCCCTCCCTCTCAAGCCCCCAAGCCTGCTCTTGCCCGGGGCTGTAAGCACAGGGAAAGTGTAAAGAGCAAAGAAAATCCTCCAATGCCTTTTAGAAGACAGCTTGAAGTCAGCTGATGGCTTCAATCCCTTCTTCCCCTAAGCCCTATCCCCCTACTCAGTGCTTGTGTTGTTTGTTAAACCATAGCCCAGACCAGGCATGAAGGGAAAGGGAACTTGAGGCAGAAAAGCACCCCCCCAAAAATGGGTGGAACTGAAGCTGGCCAAGCACTGCCAGAAAAATCAGCTGAGAAGACCAAGCTGAAGGAGGTGAGAAGGTTGCTGGGCACCAGCAGGAGTTGAGAGCTCTGGTTTGAAGCAGAGCAACTGCTGCCCCTTGGCAGGCAACTGCTCCCACTCCACCCAACCTGGGTTTAGAGGATTCCCCCCCCCCCCAAACTGTAACCAAAACTGTGCCAGAAGGACAAGGTTAGCAAAGCTGAGCTCAGGGAGCAGCTTAGCTAGGCCTTATCCTTCTGGAGGGCTGCTCACCTCTCCAAAGCTGGGCTGAAGTGGCTGAGCAATGGCCAAAGCACAACCACTCCTTCCACCTCTGCTCTGCCACTCTCTGCCTGCTTTGACTTGGCCATGCCAAGCTCTCTGGTGGCCAAAAAGCCACTGGATGTGCTCAGCTGCTTGAGGAAGGAGATGAGAGAAGCCTTGAGGAGAGTGGGAAAAGCCTGGCCCAGGGAGTAGGAGGGTTAAAGGATGGAATGTGCAGCAAGCACCAACACCTGGGGGGGTTGGATGGTGGTGTCTGCACTATCCAAAAGCTGAACAGCTTGAATGGATGCAGAGAGGCAGATCTAAAGCCAGGCATTGTCAGGCTCTGGCTCAGCCAGCAAAGCACCAGGCAGAAAGAAGAGAAGAACCTTGTGCACAAGAGGTCCTACAGCAGCACAGGCTTGGAGTCTGGAGGTGTTGCAGGCACAGCCACAATGAGGGGTGGCAGCTTGGATGCAACAGCAGAAAGGAGGAATCCAAGCTCCCAGCAAGAGTGGGAGATGGCAGTGGAAGCTTCACACAGCCTCCCCTCCTGGCCACAAGAGAACAAGAAGAAGAACCTGTCCCCTGAGGCACAGCAAATCTGGCTGCTGGAGACAGCCTGAGGGAGGAGAGAAGGAGAAACCAAGTCTGGCAAAGGCAGATGTGAAAATCACTGCAGCACACCCTCCTGAAGCAGAACACATCCCCTCCCAAGAGCTTTCATTTGACCTTCTGACCACGACACAGGGACAAGAAAGTTCCCCTTCTGTAGCAGCACTTCACAGGGTGCTCAAGGACACAGCATGAGGACGTGGGGAGGGCCACAAGGGGAAGGCAGGAGTACCTCTGGAGAAACCATCTGGTGCAAGAAGCTGCTCCTCACAGAGGCTCCCCAAGGCCTTCCCAGCATGCAGGTCTAGATGGAGTCACCACCAGCACCACCAAACCCCCCTCAGATGTTGACTTCTGGGGTGAGACAAATCAACTCCCTCACTGTCCCTGAAGGGTGACATCAACTCTCCTGCACTGGGCTTTATGCTCAGCTTTACAACATTTGCAGCCAAACCACAGCTTCAGTTCTAACCTCTTTGCTCACCCCAAGCCCCAGCTGTAGCTTCCCAAGCCTCACAAAGTGACCTGCAACAACAGAACCTCCAGGCCTGCTTCCATTCTTTGGCCAGCAGGCCTCCAGGGAACTGCCAACAGCTCTGTGACTGCCAGGCTGCAGCAGGGCAGCAGCAGGGCTGCAGCATGAACCGGGCTGCAGCATGAACCAGGCTGCAGCAGGGCAGCAGCATGAACCAGGCTGCAGCAGGGCTGCAACAGGCCCCAGGCTGCAGCAGGCTGCTGCTCCCCTCTCTCCCTGCAGAGGAGGGGATGCTATTTGAGGCATCTCCCAGGCAGGCTTTGCAGCCTTGCCCCTGCAGGAGGGGAACCAGAGCAGCTTCCTGAGCAGAGGGCATGCTGAGCACGGCGGTGGCCGAGCAGAGCTGAGCTGCCAAGGCCACTGGGTGCATGCAGCACCTCTGACTCGTGGTGTGGCAGCTCCTGAGATCCAGTTTCTAATCCCAGGATCTCCTGAAGGTGGCAAACTCTTCAGCTGCTTCTGCTGTTCCTTTTTTTAGGCCCTCCACTTTGAGTCATCAGAGATAAAGGGGATCAGAGCCTTACATCACCACTTAATCCCTCTGGGAAGGCAACACAGCCCTGGAAAGAAAGCCCCTGCCTCACTCTCAGGATCTAGCAGTGCTTCAAACCACACCATCCAACTGCCCACCCCCCCCCTCCAGAAGGAATCAAGTTGGGGAAGGGGAAAACTTTTCTTCAGGCTGAGAAGAAAACCACCCAGGGAGCTGAAGAGCACAGGTTGGGAATCTAACCCAAGAACCACACTTCCCAGCAGGGAGAGCTAAAGGAGGCCCTCGAGGAGCTGCCAAGCTGATGGCTATCAAACAGCAGAACCCCTAAACCAGCACAGAAAAGTGCTGCTGCAGCTCCCAGCCTGCTGGAAGATTGTTGGCACTCTGCTGTGGTTTTTGTGCTGTTGAGGAAGTGACTGGTTCCAGACAGCAGAGAAAAACCTAAGCAGGCACGGCGCCGAGGAGCAGCTGAGGAAACGCAGCCCTGTTGTCAGGAGGGCTGGGGGAAGGAGGCTCCTGCAGCAGGCAGCTGTCTGAGGAGCTAACAGGCAGCTCGACCTCAGGGGGCAAAGCCAGGACAAACCAACCCCCCCCCAAAGAATAGTCACAAAGAGGATTAAAAGCTTTCTGCAAGTGAAGTGATGCTTCAGGAAGGAAGGAGCCACCGGTGGGGGACAGCTTGCTGCTGACCTTCCAAGCTGGGTCTTGTTTTAGCTCTGCAGAGAACTGAGTGGAGGGGTTGAGCTGGGCTGAGTGGAGGGGTTGGGCTGAGCTGGGCTGAGTGGAGGGGTTGGGCTGGGCTGAGTGGAGGGGTTGGGCTGGGCTGAGTGGAGGGGTTGGGCTGGGCTGAGCTGAGCGGAGGGGTTGGGCTGAGCTGGGCTGAGCGGAGGGGTTGGGCTGAGCGGAGGGGTTGGGCTGAGCTGAGCTGAGCTGAGGGGCTGGGCTGAGCTGAGGGGTTGGGCTGAGCTGAGGGGTTGGGCTGGGCTGAGCTGAGCGGAGGGGCTGGGCTGAGCTGAGCTGGGCTGAGTGGAGGGGCTGGGCTGAGCTGGGCTGGGCTGAGCGGAGGGGTTGGGCTGAGCTGAGCTGAGTGGAGGGGTTGGGCTGAGCTGAGCTGAGTGGAGGGGTTGGGCTGGGCTGAGCTGAGTGGAGGGGTTGGGCTGAGCTGAGCTGAGCTGAGTGGAGGGGTTGGGCTGAGCTGAGCTGAGTGGAGGGGTTGGGCTGAGCTGGGCTGAGTGGAGGGGTTGGGCTGAGCTGGGCTGAGTGGAGGGGTTGGGCTGAGCTGGGCTGAGTGGAGGGGTTGGGCTGAGCTGGGCTGAGTGGAGGGGTTGGGCTGAGCTGAGGAGTTGGGCTGAGCTGAGTAGAGGGGCTGAGCTGGGCTGGGCTGAGCGGAGGGGTCGGGCTGAGCTGAGCTGAGTGGAGGAGTTGGGCTGGGCTGGGCTGAGTGGAGGGGCTGGGCTGGGCTGAGTGGAGGGGCTGGGCTGGGCTGAGCTGAGTGGAGGGGCTGGGCTGGGCTGAGTGGAGGGGCTGGGCTGAGCTGGGCTGAGTGGAGGGGTTGGGCTGGGCTGGGCTGAGTGGAGGGGCTGGGCTGAGTGGATGGCTGATCTGCCACCAAGTGCTTGAGCTCAGCATGCTCTGCTTGCTCCTGAGGAAGCAGCCAGTGGCAAATGGGCAATAAAGGACTGCTCCAAGACACAGCCTTAAGCATCAGGCACGGTTGAACACCACTGTCCCTGGATAAGGAAGGTGCAGCAATGTGCCCCCAGAGCCAATGAAGGGACAAGAAGATGGCCAAGTGCTGCTGAGTGACCTGCTGTGCTGCTGCCAGGGGACAGGCTGGTAGAGCAGAGGTCCTCCTTGGCACCCAAATCCAGCATGGGAACGGGGCACTGTCCCTCAGCACGGGAAGAGAGATGCAAGAAGCAACTGGATTTCAAAGTGCTGCCTCATGAAGCTTTCATCCAAGCACTCCATCCTGACAGCCCAGGTGGGATCTCCATGCAGAGAGCAAGGACCCAGGCACGTGGAAGTCAAGTTACGACCGCAGCGGGGAGAGCCCCAAAAGCCCTCCACATTGCAGACCCTGGCCCAGCTTCTGCATGTCAGTTTGAAATGAAGTCTGAGCTCCTCAGAGAGGTCACACACTACAGAGGGATTCACCACTCACAGAGGAGCTCCTGCTCCAAGTGCCATCCACGTTCTACAGCTACCTACTACACCACATGTCCAAAAACCTTTCAGCCTCTTCCAAGCTTCCCTGACACTCCCAAAGGCTTCCCAGCTTCTGCATCGCTCTGGGTGGGGGGGAGCTCTCTCTGACAACCTGCTCTAAGGTGTCAAGCTTCTGCATTTTCACCTTTGCTGCCTCAGGGTCATCCAACTCCTGCTGAGAACACCCAGGATCGTCCCCCTGGGCAGCCCTGCGGCAACTCGAGCAGCAGAAAGCAAACTCAAAGCGAGAAGACAAGGGAGGTTTGGAGCTCGTATTTACACCACTAATGCCACTTCACTGGACAAGAAAGGGCCCCCAGAATGGGTTTCAGATCCTCAAGTGTTCCTCACCAAGTGCTCCTCATGGTTGGCAAGGGCAAGGTTGTGTCTGAGCTGCAGGCCAGAGAGAGGCTGGAGCAGAAAAGACCACGGTGAGTATGTGGGTGGCAAGGGCAGAGCAAACTCTCTCTCACCACCTCTCTTTCAGGCAGATCAGGAGAAGCTTTGCTTTTCTGACTGTGCTCACCATGGGGGGGGGAAGAAAAAGGAGATGGAAAGGTGTGCAGGACAGTTCAGCACCCCCACTCCTCCACCACTCCCCACTGGTGCATTCTGGCACCTGAAGCAGGGCTGGGTCCCAGCTGCGCCGCCTGAAGCCCCTGCCCGAGGAGCAGGAAGCAAAGAGGGAAGAGATTCAGAACCCCCCCCTGCTGCACTCTCCCCACACAACCCCCTTCAGCTGAGGTGCTGCCAAGAGAGAGCAGCCAGAAGTGCAACAGATGGGAGGAGAAACACAGAAGACAACTTCCCCAGGCCAGCAGGAGCTGCTGGAGAAGCTTTCCCAGCACCGCTGCTTCTTGCAGTGCCGCCAGCACCAGAGGTGAGACCAGCACTGAGCCTTCTCCCCTCAGCTCCACCATGACCACAAGCAGCTAGAAGCAGAAGATGCTGTCCCCCTCTTGCTGCTCCAGCTCTCCAAACCAGCACAAGCTGTGCTTGCTGCACGACCCCTGCCAGAGAGGAGACCGCCTGAGTCACACCCAGCACAAAGTGGCAGAGGCTGGAGGCCGTGCAGCCCAGAAGCAGCATCTCAGTGCTGCTGTCACCACCAAACCCCAGCACCAGGCCTGCTCAGGGACCAGCATCTGTGTTCAGAACCCCCAAGACCCATCTCCCTTTAGAGAAGTGAACCCTCCCCCCCTCCCCTCCCCCCCACGTTGATCTTCCGAGTGACCTCGCTCCAAAAGCCCCAGTCCCACCCACAGACTTACCAGCAGTGACCTGATGGCTGAGTCCACTTGGCTCCCTCTCAGGGACAACAAAAGTGGTGGACAAAGAGGGGTAGAGATGGGCTGGACTCTGCCCCCCACCACCTCCCCCCTGGCTCTGCTCACACCAAGCTGTCTCTTGCCGGTGAGGTAGCTGATGGTCCTATCGCCGCGGGCATCGCCAACGTGATAGGTGGAGAGCAGGGTGCAGCCACAGCCTTCAGCAGGCTGTCCCCAGAGAGGAAGAGTGAAGCCCTCGGGGGACTCATCCAAACCCTTTCCCATCACCACTGCTGGGCTTTGCTCCTCCTCAGGCCCCCTGCCGTGGGCAGCGGGAGGCGTTCTCAGCGCTGTGCTTCGTCCGCGGGGGGGACGTGGGGCTGAAGGGAAGGGAGAGGTAGGGCTGGGGAGGGGGGGGGGAGGGCAAGCTTGAAAACAAAAGGTGGAAGAGGTACAAAACCAACGAACGCTCCGGGGCCGACAGCCGAGCGGAGAGGGGGGGCGAGGAGGAGGGCTGGAAGACGGGAGAGGAAGCAGGCGCCAGGCCCCAGCCCTACTCCCGCTGGTAGCCGCTCAGCTCCACCTCGTCCTTGCGGCGCCGCTGGGCGAAGAGGGAGCTGAAGGGGTAGAGCTTGGCCTTGGCCTGGAAGCGCTGGCCGGCGATGTCGATCTGGTAGTCGCCCTGGTTGATGAAGTCAGTGGTGACCACCAGGCGCTGCCCGGTCTGCTCGTCGAAGCGCTGCACGAAGCCCAGGCAGACGTGGCGCTCCAGCGTGTAGCTGTAGGCGCTGCTGGTGGTCTTGCCCACGTAGCGGCCGTTGCGGAAGATGGGCTCCCCCCACCAGGGCCACAGGTCCGTGTCCGCGTCGTGGTCCTCCAGGATGAACATGGTGAAGCGCTTGTACACCCCCTGCTGCTTCTGCTCCAGCAGCGCCTCCTGCCCCACGAACTCCAGGCCCTGAGCAAGGAAGCCGGGGGGGGGGACAAGGAGGCTTCAGCCAAAGGGGGAGGGGGGGCGCGGTGGGGAAGGGGCTGCGGCACAGAGCCCCCGGGGGGATGCCCTGCTTGGGAGGTCGAGCTCGTTGCGGCACCTGTGCTGGGCCACTGGGGAGGCCACACCGCAAACACAGGCTTCAGGTTGGGGCCCCTCGCTCCAAGGGGGCTGGAGTGGTTAGGCCACACCTTGAGTCCTGTGTCCAGCTCTGGGCCACCCGGTTTAAGGGGGACACCGAGACACTTGGAGGTGGCCAGAGAAGGGGAACGAGGCTGGGGAGAGGCCTTGAGCACAGCCCTGGGAGGAGAGGCTGAGGGAGCTGGGGTTGCTTAGCCTGCAGAAGAGGAGGCTCAGGGGAGACCTCATTGCTCTCTACAACTCCCTGAAGGGAGGTTGGAGCCAGGTGGGGGTTGGGCTCTTCTCCCAGGCACCCAGCACCAGAACAGGAGGACACAGTTTCAAGCTCTGCCAGGGGAGGTTTAGGCTGGATGTTAGGAAGAAGTTCTTCCCAGCAAGAGAGATTGGGGTGTGCTGCCCAGGGAGGTGGTGGAGTCCCCAGCCCTGGAGGTGTTTAGGAAGAGCCTGGCTGAGGCACTTGGTGCCATGGTTGAGCTGATCAGATGGTGCTGGGGGATAGGTTGGGCTGGCTGAGCTCAAAGGCCTGGTTAATTCTATTCTATTCCATTCTATTCCATTCCATGGAACCAAAGAGCTGTCAAGCCTCAAGGCTCAGCCAGTTCCAACCCCTCTGCCATGGGCAGGGACACCTCACACTGCAGCAGGTTGCTCACAGCCACCTCCAGCCTGGCTGCAAACACCTCCAGGCATGAAAAAAACTCCCACACCACCTCCCTGGGTAACCTGTGCCAGGCTCTCACCACCCTCCTGGGGAAGAACTTCTTCCTCACAGCCAATCTGAATCTCCCCATTTCTAGTTTTGCTCCATCCCCCCAAGTTCTATCACTCCCTGACACCCTCAAAAGTCCCTCCCCAGCTTGCTGGTAGCCCCCTTCAGATACTGGAAGGCCACCAGAAGGTCTCCTCAGAGCCTTCTCTTCTCCAGACTGAACAGCCCCAACTCTCTCAGGCTGTGCTCAGAGCAGAGCAGCTCCAGCCCTCTGCTCAGCCTCCTGGCCCTGCTCTGGACACCTTCCAGCCCCTCCAGAGCCTTCTTGCAATAGGGGCCAGTAGAGAATGTTCTGCCTTATAGAGCAGCCTAAGAAATGTTTGGCATCCTCCCTGGCTGCTCACTCAAGGCTGAACATGATGCCCTGGTGGTCATGGAGGGGTTGAGTAGAAGGTTGGACAGGAGGACCTTAAGAGGTCCTTTCCCACCTCAATGATTCCATGAGCCAGCAGTGTGCCCAGGTGGCCAAGAAGGCTAACAGCATCCTGCTTGGATCAGCAACTGTGTGGCCAGCAGGAGTAGGGGAGAGATCATCCTCCATAGTCACAGTCTCACAGTATCACCAAGGTTGGAAGAGACCTCAAGGATCATCCAGTCCAACCTGGCACCACAGACCTCAGGACTAGACCATGGCTCCAAGTGCCACATCCAATCCCCTCTTGAACACCTCCAGGGATGGGGACTCCACCACCTCCCTGGGCAGCACAGCCCAAGGGCCAACAACTCTCTCTGGGAAGAACTTTCTCCTCCCCTCCAGCCTGAACCTCCCCTGGCACAGCTTGAGACTGTGTCCCCCTGTTCCGGTGCAGGTTGCCTGGGAGAAGAGCCCAACCCCCACCTGGTTACAACCTCCCTTCAGGGAGTTGCAGAGAGCAATGAAGTCTCCCCTGAGCCTCCTCTTCTCCAGGCTAAGCAACCCCAGCTCCCTCAGCCTCTCCTCCCAGGGCTGTGCTCAAGGTCTCTCCCCAGCCTTGTTGCCCTTCTCTGGACACCTTCAAGTCTCTCAATGTCCTTCCTAAACTGAGGGGCCCAGAACTGGACACAGGACTCAAGGTGTGGCCTAAGCAGTGCTGAGCACAGGGCACAATGACCTCCCTGCTCCTGCTGGCCACACCATCCCTAATGCAGGCCAGGATGCCCTTGGCCTTCTTGGTCCCCTGGGCACACTGCTGGCTCATGTTTAGGCAGCTGTCAATCAGCACCCCCAGCTCCCTCTCTGCCTGGCAGCTCTCAGCCACTCTGCCCCCAGCCTGTAGCTCTGCCTGGGGTTGCTGTGGCCAAAGTGCAGCCCCTGGCACTTGGACTTGTTGAATGCCATCCTGTTGGCCTCTGCCCATCTGCCCAGCCTGGCAAGGTGCCTCTGCAGAGCCCTTCTGCCCTCTAACTGACCAACATCTGCCCCCAGCTTGCTGTCATCTGCACATTTGCTGATGGCTGACTCCATGCCCTCATCCAGATCATCAATGAGGATATTGATCAGGCTGGGGCCCAGCACTGTTCCCTGGGGCACATCACTGGTGCCTGGCTGCCAGCTGGCTGTGGCACCATTCACCACCACCCTCTGGGCTCAGCCTCCAGCCAGTTCCTCACCCAGCTCAGAGTGCTGCTGTCCCAGCCAGGGGCTGACAGCTTGGCCAGCAGCTTGCTGTGGGGGATGGTGGCAAAGGCAGCACTGGTGAGGCCACACCTTGAATCCTGGGGGCAGTTTTGGGTCCCTCACTCTAAGAAGGGCACAGTGCTGGCTCATGGTCAACCTCCCACCCACCAGGACCCCCAGGTTCTTTCCCCCTTCACTGCTCTCCAGCAGCTCAGTCCCCAACCTCTCCTGCTCCATGAGGTTCTTTCCCCGGTGCAAGCCTCCCCGCTTGCCCTTGCTGAATTCCATTCCATTTCCCCCTGGCTGAAGCCTCTCCCACCCATCCCAGGGCTTTACCTTGTCCAGCTTGACCTGGAACTCGCGCCCACACTCCATGGGAGTGGTAAAAGCATCCAGATCCTGCCCCCAGAAGGCGAAGAACTTCTCGATGCGCAGGCTGCGGAGCGCGTAGTAACCGGCGTTCCGGATCCCGTACTTCTGCCCCATGTTCATCACCTCATTGTAGACGTGCAGGGCATACTGCAGAGGGAGGAGGGGGACACACAGGGAGCTGCAGGCTGACACCAGGGGAAAGGGACGGCCCCTGGAAGCAGCAGGGACGGGGCTGCGCCCCTGCCGCGTCGCAGGAGAAGAGTTCTGCCCCTGCGGAACGCAGCACGAAGCAGGGGAGTTCCCCCCCTGGGGCCTGCAGGAAGCTTTCCAGTGGAGCAGCCCAGAGGTGTTCCAGGCGTTGGAACAGGCTGCTCAGGGTGGTGGTGGAGTCACCAGCCCTGGAGGTGTTCAAGAAATGTGTGGCCATGGCACCTGGGGATGGGGGTGGTGGAGCAAAACTAGAAGTGGGCAGATTCAGATTGGATGTTAGGAGGAAGTTCTTCCCCAGGAGGGTGGTGAGACACCGGCCCAGGTTGCCCAGGGAGGTGGTGGAAGCCTCCTCCTCATGCCTGGAGGTTTTGAAGGCCAGGCTGGAGGTGGCTGTGAGCAACCTGCTGTAGTGGGAGCTGTCCCTGCCCATGGCAGGGGGGTTGGAGCTGGCTGAGCCTGCAGCTCCCTTCCAACCCTGACAGTTCTGTGATTTAGTGGCCATGGTGGTGCTGGGTTGCTGTTTGGACTGGATGGCCTTAGAAGGCTTTTCCAAGCCAAGCAGCTCTGTGGGTCTGTGATAAATGGGCAGGTTCAGGAGCAGATAAAACACTTCTTCATTAATACACAACCCCAGTGCCATGGAAGCCAGCCCAAATGGGAACTGAAACAAAGCACCAGGTCAATACAGCACTGGGGGCCATGGTTCAGCGGCCACGGTGGTGTTGGGTTGATGGTTGGACTTCATGATCTTGGAGGGCTTTTCCAAGCCAAGCAGTGCTATGATTTCATTACCCTGAGTCAAGCCAGAAATGGTTTCTCATCAAGCATGCAACCAAGTGTCTGAATTAGCTGAGGCTCCCACCTGCTCTTACCTCTATGGGGATATAGAGCACGAATCCAGGCTCTCCCGTGTGGGTGATGCTCATCACACGGATGCCGTTGGCATAGCCCACACTCATCTCCTGCAGAAGCAGAGGGGGGGAAATCACCCAAAAGGGGAGCAGAGTCCATAACCCAACCACACCAAGCTGTCCTCCCTCCCCCTCCTCACTGCAGCTCCTCCCCCAGCACACACCTGCCAAGCAGCTCCAGATTGAAGCAGCGATGTCACCTTACCCAAACGTCCTCATCGCTGCCTGGAAGCTTGATGAGAAGCCTTGGAACTAGGTCAGGACATGGGTGGTGTTCTAGATACCAGATTGGAGTTGAGCAGCAGTTATCTGCTCAGCCTGCTAATGTGGCAGGGGACACTGAGTGACTGAGCCCAGCAGCCCCTCTGGATGACAGCTCCTTGATGGGTTACATGACAAAGGCCCCAAGCCTACAGGGAGTGGACTCTGAACACACATGGGGGTTCTCCTGGATTTCAGCAAGAGGAAACCTAAGACACATAGTTAAAGGGAGCCTGGTGCCCAGCAGAGAGGGACCTGGGGGTGTTGGTTGACAGCTGGCTGAAGATGAGCCAGCAGTGTGCCCAAAAGCCACCAGCATCCTGGCCTGGATCAGCTATGGTGTGGCCAGCGGGAGTAGGAAGGTGATGGTACTCCTGTACTGGGCACTGGTGAGGCTGCACCTTGAGTCCTGGGGGTTGAGTTTTGGGGCCCTCAATCCAAGAAGGACATTGAGGAGCTGGAGCAGGTCCAGAGGAGGGCAACAAAGCTGGGGAAGGGTCTGGAGAACAGGGCTGGTGAGAAGCAGCTGAGGGAGCTGGGGGGGTTTAGTCTGGAGAAGAGGAGGCTGAGGGGAGACCTCTGCAGCTCCCTAAAAGGAGACTGGAGCCAGGTGGGGGTTGGTATCTTCTTACATGCAGCAAGTGACAGGGCAAGAGGAAACAGCCTCAAGTTGTGCCAGAGGAGGTTCAGGTTGGACCTCAGGAAAAATTTCTTCCCACAAAAGGTTTTCAGGCCCTGGCCCAGGCTGCCCAGGGAGGAGGTGTGGAGTCACCATCCCTGGAGGGGTTTAAAAGCTGCCTAGATGGGATGCTGAGGGAGGTGATGGCAGCAGCAGTGGTGGCATTGTGAGCTCTAGGTGGATGTTTGGAGGTGAGTGGTTGGACTGGATGATCTCAGAGGCCTCTTCCAACCTCAGTGCTTCTATGATTCATTGCCAACTGCAGTGAAGCTCTATTAGTAAACCTCCATTCCCCTCCACCCACCCAAGCCATTGTTCTTCCCCTACTTCTGCACATGCCTGGGGAAGCCTGGCAGGGGCAGGGGGAAGGAAGCACTGCCACTCACCTTGCAGAAGAGAGATGGAAAGTGTTCTGCAGTCATTGGGGCATAGGACAGCTCTGAGAGGACGTCCACAGCGCGGGGACCGATCAGATTGAGAGCTGTAGAGCAGAAGGAAACACCACCAGGGTGAGACTGGAGAAGTCTTGCCCAGAGCTGAACTTGCAGATGTCCACATCCCAGTGTCTAAAGCTTTGGTGTTTACTGAAGAGCAACAATGTAGTGGAGGGTCTACAGCACAAGTCCTGTGAAGAATGGCTGAAGGAACTGGGGCTGTTTAGCCTGGAGAAAAAGAGGCTTGGGAAGACCTTTTGGCTCTCTACAGTTCCCTGAAAGGTGGGGGTCAGTCTCTTCTCCCAAGGAACAAGTGATAGGACCAAAGGAACTGGCCTCAAATTGCACCAGGGGAGGTTTAGGTTGGATGGCCATGAGCAACAATTTCTTCCCCAAAAGGGTTGTCAAGCCCTGGCAGAGGCTGCCCAGGGCAGTGATGGAGTCCTCATGCCTTGCAAAGCTGGGTAGATGTGGTGCTGAGGGCCTTGGTTTAGTGGTGAGCTGGCAGTGCTGGGTTAAGGGTTGGACTGGATGATCTTAAAGGTCTCTTCCAAGCAGAATGCCTCTGTGACTCTCTGCCTTCAGGCTGTACAAGGAGCTGTGCTTCCAGTGGTTTCTTACCTGTGTACTTCCAGGTCACATCTTCCATGGTGAGGCCACTGTCCTCAGGCAAGTGTTTCTTCAGCCAGGCCCAGCAATGGACTTGTTGGTCAGTAGGGGAAATCATGAAGAAGCTGGAACAGACAAATGGATACCAAGAAACAGTGAACTGACAGCCCCAAGAATCACCCTCAGAGGGGACCCCAAGGATCATCTGGTCCAACCTTTCCAGGTGACAGGAGAGTTGAAACCATAAATCATAGAATTATAGCAGGAGGTTGGAAGGGACCTCTGGAGATCACAGCCTCACAGTCTCACCAAGGTTGGAAGAGAGGATCATCAGGTCCAACCTGGCACCACAGACCTCAGGACTAGACCATGGCACCAAGTGCCACATCCAGTCCCCTCCTGAACACCTCCAGGGATGGGGACTCCACCACCTCCCTGGGCAGCACATTCCAAGGGCCAACAACTCTCTCTGGGAAGAACTTTCTCCTCACCTCCAGCCTAAACCTCCCCTGGCACAGCTTGAGACTGTGTCCTCTTGTTCTGGGGCTGGGTGCCTTGGAGAAGAGCCCAACCCCCACCTGGCTGCAACCTCCCTGCAGGGAGTTGCAGAGAGCAATGAGGTCTCCCCTGAGCCTCCTCTTCTCCAGGCTAAGCAACCCCAGCTCCCTCAGCCTCTCCTCCCAGGGCTGTGCTCAAGGCCTCTCCCCAGCC
Organism: Dryobates pubescens; assembly: GCF_014839835.1. Taxonomy (NCBI): domain Eukaryota; kingdom Metazoa; phylum Chordata; class Aves; order Piciformes; family Picidae; genus Dryobates; species Dryobates pubescens. Next base: position 1,874,866 of record NC_071630.1, read on the forward strand.
TCGTTGCCCCTCAAGTCTCTCAATGTTCTTCCTAACCTGAGGAGCCCAGAGCTGGACACAGGACTCCAGGTGTGGCCTCAGCAGTGCTGAGCACAGGGCAGGATGAGCTCCCTGCTCCTGCTGGCCACACTCTTCCTAATGCAGGCCAGGATGCCCTTGGCCTTCTTGGCCCCCTGGGCACACTGCTGGCTCATGTTCAGGCAGCTGTCAATCAGCACCCCCAGGTCCCTCTCTGCCTGGCTGCTCTCAGCCACTCTGCCCCCAGCCTGCAGCACTGCCTGGGGTTGCTGGGGCCAAAGTGCAGCCCCTGGCACTTGGACTTGTTGAATGCCATCCTGTTGGCCTCTGCCCATCTGCCCAGCCTGGCAAGGTCCCTCTGCAGAGCCCTTCTGCCCTCTAACTGACCAACATCTGCTCCCAGCTTGCTGTCATCAAAGGTCTTTTCCAACCTGGTTAATTCCATTCCATTCCATTCCAAATTTGCTGATGGCTCACTCAATGCCCTCATCCAGATCATCAGTGAAGATGTTCAAGAGGATGGGGCCCAGCACTGATCCTTGGGGCACACCACTGGTGCCTAGCTGCCAGCTGGCTGTGGCACCATTCACCACCACTCCCTGGGCTCAGCCTCCAGCCAGTTCCTCACCCAGCACAGATCATCATGTCCAAGCCCCCTGCCAAAGCAGGATCTAGGGCAGGCCACAAGGTAACTCAGTTCTTCCTGAAGTCATGAACTACTGGAGCCATTCAGCAGCTTCCAAGCTAACAGGAGACAAAACCAAGCTGGCTGGCAAAAGCCATAGCTGAAGTCTCTGGCTCAACACCATCACATCTGCCATGACAAGAAGCTTTCCAGTGTCAGCAGCAGTCTGGTGACAAGAAGGGGAGCAGAGGCAGTTCTAGAGGGAGTTCACAGAGAACCTCAAAGTCACCACCAGTCTGCTGCCCTCAACACAGGCAGGACCTGGAGCTGATGGAGCAGGTCCAGAGGAGGGCCACGAAAATGATCAGGGGGTTGGAGCACCTCTGCTTCAAGGACAGGCTGAGGGAGCTGGGGGTGTTCAGCCTGGAGGAAAGGAGGCTCCTGGGAGACTGAATAGCAACATTCCAGTGCCTGAAGGGGGCTACAAGAAGGCTGCAGAGGGGCTGCTTCCAAAGGCCTGCAGTGGTAGGACCAGGGGCAATGGTCTGAAATGAGAGGAGATTCAGACTGGATGTGAGGAACAAGTTCTGGCGGAACACTGCGACAGGATGCCCAGGGAGGCAGCTGAGGCCCTAACCCTGCAGATATTCAAGGTCAGGCTCAACAAGGCTCTGGACAACCTGGTCTAGTGGAGGATGTCCTTGATGACTGCAAGGGGGTTGGGACTGGATGCCCTTTGGAGGTCCCTTCTAACCCAAACCACTCTGTGATTCTGCAGAAGGTACTTGCAGCTCTTCCCCACCAGGCAAGACCCTGCCTGCTCGGCACACGGCTCACACAGCAGCTTCTTGTTTCAGCAGACCTTTTCTCACACACAATGCTGGTTATTATCAACAGCTTCCAAACACAGAAGGCCACTTGGTGTCAGAAAATGAGCTGCTTGTTGTCTCTGCACGATGAGCTGCGAGCTGGAAGTTCATTATCCACAGAGACAACATCTGCGGAACCGAGGAGGAGAGGAGGGAAGCTGCTGGCTCCAGGCAGAGAAGGACAATACTTTGAAACAACACATGCATGAAGAGGAAGAGGAAGAAAAGCTGATTCTCACTGAAAGAGCAGCAAAGGAGAATGCTCTCACACCAACACAATGAGAGCACACAGAGAAAATGGCCCAGAGAGAGAAGCAGCTTTTGAGATGGCAAGGCGAGAGCTCAAAGTGGTGAGTTGAAGGATGAGATCTTGTGGTCATGAGAGCTCAAAAAAGAAACAGGGCAGGCTGCAGAGCTGAGAATGAGAGCAGCCACACTGCTGGGAAAAGCTGCAAGCATCCCACAGTGGCGTTTCCAGCACCTAACTCCCATGAGGAGGTCAGGCAGGAGCCAAGGAGGAGCTGCTTGGCTTGCACCTGAAGCGATTCCCTAGACTGAGAAACTCTGAGGACCCTGCAAACAAATTGCCTCGGGTTGGAGGAGTTAAACATCACACATTCAACTTTTCTTTTTTAGGCTGGAAAAGACCCTTAAGGTCATCCAGTCCCCACCATTAACCCAGCACTGCCAGCTCACCACTAGACCATGGCCCTCAGCACATTTCCATGGCTCTGAAATCCCTCCAGGGATGGGGGATCCACCACTGCCCTGGTTAGCTTGGGTCAGGCCTTGCCAACCCTTTTGAGGGGAGGAATTTTCATCTCATATCCAATCCAAACCTCCTCTGGCACAACTGGAGGCCATTTCTCCTTCTGCTATTGCTTGTTCCTTGAGACGAGAGACCAACCCCCACCCTCCTTTCAGGGAGCTGTAGAGAGCAATGAGGTCACTCCTCAGCCTTCTTTTCTCCAGGCTAAACAACCCCCAGCTCCTTCAGCTGCTCCCTGCTCTCCAGACCCTTCTCCAGCTCTGTTGCCCTTCTCTGGACCTACTCCAGCCTCTCAATGTTCTCGGAGTGAGGGCCCCAAAACCCAAATCAATGTTCATTTGTAATCCCAGACCAAAGGTTCACTCCCTCCACCCCATAATATCATTAAATCCAGGAGCAGCCTCTCATCTGGGTTATTGAATTAGGAACACAAGAGGGGAATCATAGAATTGTCAGGGCTGGAAGGGACCTCAAGGCTCAGCCAGTTCCAACCCCCCTGCCCTGAGCAGGGAGACCTCACACTAGAGCAGGTTGCTTGCATTAAGCCTCTTCTTTCTTTATCAAGGTTCCTTTTTTCTTTAGAGGGGAAACAAGGCTGTGATCTCCATGAAGAGGTCCTCAGAGGTTCCTGAAGGTGCTGGGGGTGGGGGTGTGATGGATGAGGACCAGTGCCTGCAGCCTCCCACCTGCGTTTGCTCAGCCGCGCTATGCTGCAGTCGTTCTCGTAGCCTCCCTTCTCGTTGAGCATGCCAGTGTGCACCACGTGCCCAACTGGCACATCCAGGTCATTGGAGAAGAGGTACTGCAGGCTCTCCAGGGCCTGGTCTCCTGTGGACTACAGGGATTGAAAGGGAGAGAGAGGAAAGAAAGGAAAAATAAGTCAGAGGAGTTTAAGGCAGCATCAAATCTTGGCCCGAGACAACCCTGCTGGGCTGGCGGAGCTGTGCTGCAGGGGATCAGCTGGATCCCCTGGTGCTGGTCTTCCCTCCTCTCTTCCCTACCTTTTTTTGGGGGAGGATCATCTTCCCTCCTCTCTCCTCTCCTCTCCCTTTCTCTTTTTGGGGATGATCTTCCCTTCTCTCTCCTCCCTGTCTCTTTTTGGGGGGGAATGATCTTCCCTCTCTCCTCTCCCTTTCTCTTTTGGGGGGAGGATCATCCCTCCTCTCTCCACTCCTCTCCCTTTCTCTTTTGGGGGGGGATCATCTTCCCTCCTCTCTCCTCTCCCCTTCTCTTTGTGGGGGAATGATCTTCCCTCCTCTCTCCTCTCCCTTTCTCTTTTGGGGGGGGATCATCTTCCCTCCTCTCTCCTCTCCCTTTCTCTTTGGGGGGAATGATCTTCCCTCCTCTCTCCTCTCCCTTTCTCTTTTGGGGGGGATCATCTTCCCTCCTCTCTCCTCTCCCTTTCTCTTTTGGGGGGGATCATCTTCCCTCCTCTCTCCTCTCCCTTTCTCTTTTGGGGGGGATCATCTTCCCTCCTCTCTCCTCTCCCTTTCTCTTTTGGGGGGGGATCATCTTCCCTCCTCTCTCCTCTCCTCTCCTCTCCCTTTCTCTTTTGTGGGGGGGGATCATCTTCCCTCCTCTCTCCTCTCCCTTTCTCTTTTGGGGGTGATCATCTTCCCTCCTCTCTCCTCTCCCTTTCTCTTTTGGGGGGGGATCATCTTCCCTCCTCTCTCCTCTCCTCTCCCCTTCTCTTTGGGGGGGAATGATCTTCCCTCCTCTCTCCTCTCCCTTTCTCTTTTGGGGGGGGATCATCTTCTCTCCTCTCTCCTCTCCCTTTCTCTTTTGGGGGATGATCATCCCTCCTCTCTCCTCTCCTCTCCCTTTCTCTTTTGGGGGGGGGATCATCTTCCCTCCTCTCTCCTCTCCCTTTCTCTTTGGGGGGGAATGATCTTCCCTCCTCTCTCCTCTCCCTTTCTCTTTTGGGGGATGATCATCCCTCCTCTCTCCTCTCCTCTCCCTTTCTCTTTTGGGGGGGGATCATCTTCCCTCCTCTCTCCTCTCCCTTTCTCTTTTGGGGGGGGATCATCTTCCCTCCTCTCTCCTCTCCCTTTCTCTTTTGGGGGGGGATCATCTTCCCTCCTCTCTCCTCTCCTCTCCCTTTCTCTTTTGGGGGGGGATGATCTTCCCTCCTCTGTCCTCTCCCTTTCTCTTTTGGGGGGGGGAATCATCTTCCCTCCTCTCTCCTCTCCCTTTTTTTCCTGGAGGAGGGATGATATTCCCTCTCCTCTCTCTTTCCTCTCCCTTTGGTTAGGTGGGGACCATACATTCAGCACTGGCAGCTTCCATCCCTGACTTCCATGCCATGTTCACCAGCTACATGGAGTGAAAGCAGAGTGAGATGGCCATGCAGGGGAGGGATCCCAGGTAACATCCAGAGATTCAGAGGGACCTAGAATGTTCCTACCTTGGCCTTGCAAGGCTTGAAAGCCTCCTCTCTGTGTGAATGGGGCTAGAAAAGGGTTTTCAGCAGTGAGACTGATGGAACAGGAAGGTGACAGCACCGGAAGTCACATCCTATCTACAGCCTAAGTTGGTGCTTCCAGTAACTGGGCCTCAGACAGCAGGAATCTGAGGCCTTGAGCAGCCTGGTCTAGTGGGAGGTGTCCCAGCCCATGGCAGAGGGGTTGGAACTGGATGATCCTCAAGGTCCCTTCCAACCTAAACCATTTAATGAATCTGTGCTACACCCTGTGGCACTGCCTGAATCTGGTCACGAGCTTGACTCCCTCTTACCCATCCTCAACAGGACACACACAAGTTTGGCCCAAGCCAGCTAAAGGCCACCACTAGCAGGCTGCTGCTTTGTGACTTCCAAGGTACTCACACTTATTTCAAACTTGGTGAAGGATGACATGTCAATGACACAAACTGCTTCCTTGCAGCACTTGACTTCTGAGCCCACGATGTCAAACCAGTCTGGTTTGTAGAAGGTTTTGCTCTGCTCCAAATCCAGCAGATCTGAGGTAAAGAAGAATCAAAGGGGGGGGATCAATAAACTGAGTGAAGGATGAGTTGACTTCAGCCAACAGGGATGCACTGGGCAGGGGGAAAGGCTGGTGAGGAGCAGCTGAGGGAACCTGGGGTTGCTTAACCTGGAGAAAAGGAGGCTGAGGGGAGACCACCTGCCACTCTACAACTCCCTGAAAGGAGGCTGGAGTCAGGGAGGGGTTGGTCTCCTCTCCAAGTGATAGAGCTTCAAGAAGAAGCTACTTTTAGATTGGACATCAGGAAGAAACTCCTTCCCAGAAGGCTGGTGAGGCACTGGAACAGCTTCCCCAGAGAAACTATGGAGGCTCCCACCCTGGAACGCGTTCAAAGTCAGGCTGCATGGGGACTTGAGCAACCTGGTCCAGCAGGAGGTGTCCCTGCCCATGGCAGGGGGTTGGAACTGGATGATCTTTAAGGTCCCTTCCAAGGCAAACCATTCTGTGATTCTGTGCAAGAGGAAATGGCCTCAAGCTGTGCCAGGGGTTGGACATGAAGACCAATTTCTTCCCCCAAAGGGCTGTCAAGCCCTGGCCCAGGCTGCCCAGGGCAGTGGCGGAGTGCCCATCCCTGCAGGGCTTGCACAGCTGTGGCGCCGAGGGCCACGGTTCAGCGGCCACCCGGCGGTGCTGGGGTTAAGGGTTGGACTCCATTCAGCTGGAGGGACTCTTCCAAGCACAGCAGGTGTGTGATTGCCTGCCAGCAGGACCTCACCTTTCCCAGGTGGGACAAAGTACTTGACTCTCTCAAAGCCGTGCTTCTCCATCCAGCGAGCTCCCTGCGCGTCCAGGCGGTCGTACAGCGGCGAGGTGCGCAGCTGCCTGCCCGTCTGGAAGTCCCAGCGGGGCACCTTCAGGTCACACATGAGGGCTGCAGGGGCCAGAGAGAACAGTGGTTAGGCCAGGGGCTTGGTCTTTGGGGTTGGAGAGGAAGAGGCTCAGAGGAGACTTTATTGCTGTCTGCAACTCGACGGCAATAGGTGCTGCACGCTGGCCACAGCAACCCCAGGCAGTGCTGCAGGCTGGGGGCAGGGTGGCTGAGAGCAGCCAGGCAGAGGGGGACCTGGGGGTGCTGGTTGATGGTAGGCTGAACATGAGCCTGCACTGTGCCCAGGGGGCCAAGAAGTCTAAGGGCATCCTGGCTTGCATCAAGAATAGTGTGGCCAGCAGGAGCAGGGAGGTCATTGTGCCCTGTGCTCAGCACTGCTCAGGCCACAGCTTGAGTCCTGTGTCCAGCTCTGGGCTCCTCAGGTTAGGAAGGAGGTTGAGCTGCTGGAAGGTGTCCAGAGAAGGGCAACAAAGCTGGGGAGGGGTTTGGAGCACAGCCCTGGGAGGAGAGGCTGAGGGAGCTGGGGTTGCTTAGCCTGGAGAGAAGGAGACTCAGGGATGACCTTATTGCTCTCTCCAACTCCCTGAAGGGAGGTTGTAGCCAGGTGGGGGTTGGGCTCTTCTCCCAGGCAGCCAGCACCAGAACAAGAGGACACAGTCTCAGGCTGCACCAGGGGAGGTTTAGGGCTGGATGTTAGGAAGAAGTTCTCCACAGAGAGAGTGATTGGCCATGGGAATGTGCTGCCCAGGGAGGTGGTGGAGTCCCCATCCCTGGAGGTGTTCAGGAGGAGACTTGATGGGGTGCTTGGTGCCATGGGTGAGTTGTTTAGGTGGTGTTGGATTGGTTGATGGGTTGGACTCGATGATCTTGAAGGTCTCTTCCAACCTGGGTTATTCTATTCTATTCTACTCAGGGAGGGGACATCCACAGCCTCCCTGGGCACCCCCCAGGGCACCCCCCAGGGCAGCCCCGAGTGCGGAGGCCTGACTTACGCATCACTTCCATCACGCGGTGCCGGAGGAAGGTGCGGCTGCTCTGGAGGCTCCCGAAGCGTTTCAGATCCAGAGGCCAAACGTTGTCTGTTGGATACCCATTGACCATCCACTCTGCCAGGTACCTGATGGAAGAGTAAAGACAAGACTGAGATAAGGACAAAGAGCTAAGACAGGAGGAAAAGCTTCGTTGCTGTGAAGGGCACTGGAGGGCCCGGCGAGGTCGGTGGAGTCGTCTTCTCTGGAGACGTTCAAAAACCTGCCTGGATGTGTTCCTGTGGGACCTGCTCTGGAAGGAAGGGTTGGCCTGGATGATGTCCAGAGGTCCCTTCCAACCCCTAACATTGTGATTCTTGCTGGCCTCTTCCCCTGTGGGGCAGTAGCTTCTGCCTGCTCTGGAGAGATTCCAACCCCCCACCCCGGGGCCACTGCGATTCTGGGCCAGCTGCTGTTCGTGCCCGGCCTGAGCAGGGGGGATTGGAGTGGGGGATCTCCAGAGGTCCCTTCCAACCCCCACCATGCTGTAACCATTCTGTGGTTGAGACATCAGCCAATCTCTCAAGGGAAAGGGTCCAGCTTTGAAGTCAGCAAACAATCTGGACAGGAGAACTCCTTGCAGTAAGGAGAGAGAGAGAGAGAGAGAAGACAACCAACAGAGCCCCTCTTAAATTGTGGCAGAACAGAGGAGGTTTCCCCTCCTAAAACTCAGCCACCAGCTTTCCAAATCGTTGATTTGCCATTAGGATGGAACATCCAGGACAGGAGGAAGGTAAGGACAAAGCCAGAGCTGTGGAGAGGCTGGCACCATGTCAAGGGCCCAGGCTGTGCCACAGCCAGCTGGCAGCCAGGCCCCAGTGGTGTGCCCCAGGGAGCAGTGCTGGGCCCCATGCTCTTTAACATCTTCACTGATGATCTGGAGGAGGGCATTGAGTCCATCAGCAGGAAATCTGCAGCTGACAGCAAGTTGGGGGCAGGAGTTGATCTGCTGGAGGATAGAGAGGCTCTGCAGAGGGACCTCGACAGGCTGGGCAGAGGGGCAGAGGCCAAGGGCAGGAGATTGAACACAGCCAAGTGCCAGGGGCTGCACTTTGGCCACAGCAACCCCAGGCAGTGCTGCAGGCTGGGGGCAGAGTGGCTGAGAGCAGACAAGCAGAGAGGGACCTGGGGGTGCTGGTTGATGGTAGGCTGAACATGAGCCTGCAGTGTGCCCAAGCAGCCAGGAGGGCCAATGGCATCCTGGCCTGCATCAGGAAGAGTGTGGCCAGCAGGAGCAGGGAGGTCATTGTGCCCTGTGCTCAGCACTGCTTAGGCCACACCTGGAGTCCTGTGTCCAGCTCTGGGCTCCTCAGGTTAGGAAAGATGTTCAGATGCTGGAAGGTGTCCAGAGAAGGGCAACAAAGTTGGTGAAGGGTTTGGAACACAGCCCTGTGAGGAGAGGCTGAGGGAGCTGGGGTTGCTTAGCCTGGAGAGGAGGAGACTCAGGGGAGACCTTCTTGCTCTCTGCAACTCCCTGCAGGGAGGTTGTAGACAGGCAGAGGTTGGTCTCTTCTCCTAGGCACCCAGCACCAGAACAAGAGGACACAGTCTCAACTGTGGCAGGGGAGGTTTAGGCTGGAGGTTAGGAAGAAGTTCTTCACAGAGAGAGTTGTTGGCCCTTGGGATGTGCTGCCCAGGGAGGTGGTGGAGTCCCCATCCCTGGAGGTGATTCAGGAGGAGACTTGAGAGGGTGCTTGGTGCCATGGTTGAGTTGATTAGGTGGTGCTGGTTGATGGGTTGGACTGGATGATCTTGAAGGTCTCTTGCAAGCTGGTTTATTCTATTCTATTCTGAAAGGAGGTGCTGAGTACATCTGCGTTGGAAGCAGGGGCTGAGGCTGGGGCATTTTGCAGTCCCTGGTGTAGGCTCAGCCACAACCCATCAGTGCCAGCCTGGTTATGCTTAGCTGTACTTCTAGCTGCAGAGCTGAAAGACAACTCAGACCAAATCAGAGCAGAAGGATCTGTTCACAGTCACCAAACAGCAGAACAAAAAGGGGTTGGAGGCTGATCACCACAAGTGACTTGAAGCAGCTTGGGTGCTCTCCTGCAGGCTGCAGCAACAAGTGGGCCAGGAGTGGTTTCACCTGCAGAAATGACTTTGGTTCTTAGAGAACCTCACTGCAAAGACCAAATAAAGTGGGGGGTGGGGGTGGGGAAAATCATTAGTTGCTTCCCTGGTGAGTTAAATTATTTGACCAACAGAGAGAAACCATCAAGGGCAAAGGCAGCTGCCCATACATGCCACGACAGAAGAGCAGCTTGGTAGGAGGCTGGATGGCAGAAGGGCTGCTGGGCTGCCAAACCCAACTGGCAGAGGGAGTGAGGATTGCTCTGCAAAGCACCTTCACTGCTGGGATCACACTCAGTAGCTTGTCAAAGCATTTGGAGCTGGGTTGAACTGGGAGATGATTCCATCCCCAGCTCGCTGGCAGAGGGCAGGCTCCGGCAGCACACCACGGGGTGCTTCAACTGCTTCAGATTCACTCTGCCTGCAAGAGGAATCCACTGCTGTGTCTGCTTCAGTGATCTGAGGACTTCAATCAGATGATAAAGGGGATCAGGGAGGACAGAAGATGAGAGAACCCACACTTGGCTAAGCTTTCATCTCTCCTTGGTAGGTAAGAAAAAAACACCAGACCAGGTAGCTCAAAGGAAGCTCACTTGATCCTCAGCAGGCTGCTGATCACTGAGGTGTGATACCTGAGGGGAGGTGTGCAAGGTGGGAGAGGAGGCCAGCACAGATTTGGGATGCACAGGAGAACACAGTGAGGACAGGGTGACTGCTCTTCTCCTCCACTCAGGTTGGGAATGGAAGAGGAGTCTCTGTCAGGGAGGAGGTTGGGCAGAGCAGAGCATTCTCCACAGAAGGATCACCTGAGTGGTCTCTTTCACACAGACTCACAGACTGCTTCAGGTTGGAAGGGACCCTCCAAGGGCATCTTGCCCACCCCCCCTGCAGGCAGCAGGGCCAGCTCCAGCTGCAGCAGGCTGCCCAGGGACACAGCCAGGCTGAGCTGGAAGGGCTGCAGGGATGGAGCCTCCACCACCTCCCTGGGCAGCCTGTTCCAATGTCTCCCCAGCCTCCCTGTGCAGAACTTCCTCCTGGTGTCCAACCTAACTCTGCCCTGCTCCAGTTTCAAACCATTGCCCCTTGGCCTATCCCCACAGGCCCCCTCCAGCCTGCCTGAAGGTCCCCTTCAGATACTGAGCTGCAGCTCTACGGTCTCCCTGAAGCCTTCTCTTCTCCAGACTGAACAGCCCCAACTCCCTCAGCCTGTCCCCACAGCAGAGGCTCTCCATCCCTCTGATCATCTTGGTGGCCTCCTCTCCACCCCCTCCAAGCCCCTCCATAGTTGGGAGCCCCACAGCTGGACACAGCCCTGCAGGCGAGGTCCGAGCAGAGCAGAGGGGCAGGCTCCCCTCCTCTCCACCTGCAGGACCAGCTCCTTTGGCTCCAACCTGAACTTCAAGAGGCAGAAGAGTGGATGCTGAAGCACTTACTTGCCTGCTCCCCCACCATAAGAGATGCCAGCAGAGTTCATGCCAGCCAGGACGAAGTAGCCGTGCACGGCGGGCGACTCTCCCATGATGCAGCGCATGTCCGGGGTGAAGGACTCCGGGCAGTTCACCAGCTGCATGATCTGCAGGGCCTCCAGCTCGGGCATCCTGCGCAGCAGGGCACTCAGCAGCGGCTCTGCCATCCCAAACAAACACACAGAGACAGGTCACAGCCTCCCCTCTCTCTCCCCCTCACGCCTCGCAGCCATCCCCCACCCCGCTGCCCCGTGTCGCCCCGGCACGGCCGAAGGGGCTGCGAAGAGCTCCGTGGGGAATCACAGAGCTGGCAGGCTTGGAAGGGAGCTCCCAGGCTCAGCCAGCTCCAAGCCCTCCCCTGCCATGGGCAGGGACACCTCACACCACAGCAGGTTGCTCAGAGCCACCTCCAGCCTGGCTGCAAACACCTCCAGCCATGAGGCTTCCAGCACCTCCCTGGGCAGCCTGGGCCAGGCTCTCACCACCCTCCTGGGCAACAACTTCTTCCTCACAGCCAATCTCCAGCTCCCCACTTCTCCTTTTGCTCCATCCCTCCCTGACACCCTCAAAAGTCCCTCCCCAGCTTGCTGGTAGCCCCCTTCAGATACTGGAAGGCCACCAGAAGGTCTCCTCAGAGCCTTCTCTTCTCCAGACTGAACAGCCCCAACTCCCTCAGTCTGTCCTCACAGCAGAGCAGCTCCAGCCCTCTGCTCATCCTCCTGGCCCTGCTCTGGACACCTTCCAGCCCCTCCAGAGCCTTCTTGCAATAGGGGCCAGTAGAGAATGTTCTGCCTTACAGAGCAGCCTAAGAAATGTTTGGCATCCTCCCTGGCTGCTCACTCAAGGCTGAACATGATGCTCTGGTGGTCATGGAGGGGTTGAGTAGAAGGTTGGACAGGAGGACCTTAAGAGGTCCTTTCCCACCTCAATGATTCCATGAGCCAGCAGTGTGCCCAGGTGGCCAAGAAGGCTAACAGCATCCTGCTTGGATCAGCAACTGTGTGGCCAGCAGGAGTAAGGGAGAGATCATCCCAACACCCAATCTGAACCTACTCATTTCTAGTTGTGTTCCACTCCCCCCAGTCCTATCCCTCCCTGACACCCCCAAAAGTCCCTCCCCAGCTTTCTTGTAGGCTCCCTAAGGGTGCTAGGAGAGACAGTGCCAAAAGCCTTGCTGAAGCTGAGGCAGACAACATCCACTGCTGTGCTCTCCCCTAGACAAAGAGCCCTCTCTGTAGAAGGCCATGAAGAGTACAGAGCCAGCATCAACCAGCTGGGAAGAGAGAACATCTGGAATACAAGAAGCCACCACTGTCAGTGCTGGGATGAAGCCTGGGGAGCAACACCACCAAGTTCTGCCCGTGCAGCAACTGCCACCCATGGGCAAGGGCACTTGGCAGGCACTGCTGGAGGGAGCTGCAGAAACCAAACACCACAGGCACATGGCAAGTCAGCAGTGCTGCTGGGCCAGTGTCAGCAGAGGAGCAGCTGGCACTGGCACTCAAAAAAGCCAAACCAAGTGAAGGGAGCAGTGCTGGGAGGTTTGGGTGGTACCCCACTGCATGAGAGAAAAATCACTCCATCAGAGAAGGGACCTCTGGAGATCATCCAGTCCAACCCCCTGCCAAGGCAGCATCACCTAGAGAAGGTCACACAGGAGCACATCCAGGAGGGCTTTGAAAGGCTCCAGAGAAGGAGGCTGCACCACCTCTCTGGGCAGCCTGCTCCAGGGCTCTGCCAGCCTTACATTCAAGCACTTCCTCCTCATGCTGAGGTGGCACTTCTGATCTTCAGCTCTGTGCCCATCACCCCTTGGCCTCTCACTGGGCACCACTGCTCAAAGCCTGGTGCCACCCTGCTGGCAGCCACCCTTGAAGGGTTGCTCAGCACTGATGAGATCCCCCTCAGGCTGCTCTTTCTCCAGGCTCAGAGCCCCAATTCTCTCAGCCTTTGCTCACAGCAGAGCTGTTCCAGTCCCCTCAGCAGCTTTGCAGCCCTCTGCTGTCCCCTCTCCAGCAAGTCTCTGCCCTCCTTGAACTGGGGAGGCCCAGAACTGGCCACAGTACTCCAGGTGTGGCCTCACCAGGGCAGAGTAAAGGGAGAGGAGAACCTCCCTTGACCTGCTGGACACACTCTGCTTGATGCACCCCAAGATGCCATTGGCCTTGCTGGCCACAAGGGCACATTGCTGGCTTATGGCCATCCTGTTGCCCACCAGCACTCCCAGGTCCTTTTCCTCCACCAGCTCAGGCCCCAGGCTGTACTGCTCCATGGGATGCAGGACTTCCCACTTGCCCTTCTTGAATTCCTTTGGATTTCTCCCCATCCAGCTCTCCAGGGCATGCTGGGGGGCATGACCTAGACAGCCCCTGAGGGCTGGAGGGTCACAGAGGGACTGAGGCAGTGCTTGCTGAAGGGCTGGTATGACCTAGACAGCCCCTGAGGGCTGGAGGGTCACAGAGGGACTGAGGCAGTGCTTGCTGAAGGGGGGGCATGACCTAGACAGCCCCTGAGGGCTGGAGGGTCACAGAGGGACTGAGGCAGTGCTTGCTGAAGGGCTGGCATGACCTAGACAGCCCCTGAGGGCTGGAGGGTCACAGAGGGACTGAGGCAGTGCTTGCTGAAGGGGGGGCATGACCTAGACAGCCCCTGAGGGCTGGAGGGTCACAGAGGGACTGAGGCAGTGCTTGCTGAAGGGCTGGCATGACCTAGACAGCCCCTGAGGGCTGGAGGGTCACAGAGGGATTGAGGCAGTGCTTGCTGAAGGGCTGGCATGACCTAGACAGCCCCTGAGGGCTGGAGGGTCACAGAGGGACTGAGGCAGTGCTTGCTGAAGGGCTGGCATGACCTAGACAGCCCCTGGGGGTTGGAGGGTCACAGAGGGACTGAGGCAGTGCTTGCTGGAGGGCTGGCACACAAATGACTGACAAGTGAAGGGCTGGAACTAGTCTGAGAGAAGTTTTATCCTTCCCCACACCCTCCAGGGGAAGGCAGAGCCATGCTAGCTGGTCAAGCAGCAGCCTCCTGCTGAAGCCAGGTGTGGGGGGGAAGCTGTCCTCTTGCCCTTACCAAAGTGATCCCAGTCTTCTTGAAGGTTATGAATCTCCAGCTGGTTCCTTCCTTCTGTGAAGAGAGGTTTGGGGTTCTTCTCGAAGCCCCCCGAGAGGATGCCCCCCTGCCAGTTGCGGATGTAGATCCTGCCATCTGGGTCCACCACAGCTGCAGAGGGCAGAAGAGAGGTGGCAAAGGGGCTTGAGAGGAGGGACATGGGGCTCAGACACCAAGGGTGGGGGGGCTGGTGACCTCCTGACATGGCCTCAGCCACCCACCCCACACTTCCACAGCCTCCTGCTTCTCACGGGACGCCCTGGTGAGCCACTTGGGATTGCTCATCCCTCCACAGCCATGGAGGTCAGCACAGCAGAACAAAGGGAACCCAAAGCCTGCAGGAGACATGGCTCCAGAGGGATCCTTAGAGCTGCCTTCCAACAGCTGAAGGGATCCTACAAGGAGGCTCCAAGGGGAACCTTAGAGCTGCCTTCCAATAGCTGAAGGGATCCTACAAGGAAGGCTCCAGGGGGAACCTTAGAGCTGCCTTCCAATAGCTGCAGGGATCCTACAGGAAGGCTCCAGGGGGATCCTTAGAGCTGCCTTCCAACAGCTGAAGGGATCCTACAGGAAGGCTCCAGGGGGATCCTTAGAGCTCCCTTCCAACAGCTGAAGGGATCCTACAGGAAGGCTCCAGGGGGATCCTTAGAGCTGCCTTCCAACAGCTGAAGGGATCCTACAGGAAGGCTCCAGAGGGATCCTTAGAGCTGCCTTCCAATAGCTGAAGGGATCCTACAAGGAAGGCTCCAGGGGGATCCTTAGAGCTCCCTTCCAACAGCTGAAGGGATCCTACAGGAAGGCTCCAGGGGGATCCTTAGAGCTGCCTTCCAATAGCTGCAGGGATCCTACAGGAAGGCTCCAGGGGGATCCTTAGAGCTGCCTTCCAATAGCTGAAGGGATCCTACAGGAAGGCTCCAGGGGGATCCTTAGAGCTGCCTTCCAATAGCTGAAGGGATCCTACAGGAAGGCTCCAGGGGGATCCTTAGAGCTGCCTTCCAATAGCTGAAGGGATCCTACAAGGAGGCTCCAGAGGGAACCTTAGAGTTGCCTTCCAATAGCTGAAGGGATCCTACAAGGAAGGCTCCAGGGGGATCCTTAGAGCTGCCTTCCAACAGCTGAAGGGATCCTACAAGGAGGCTCCAGGGGGATCCTTAGAGCTGCCTTCCAATAGCTGAAGGGATCCTACAAGGAAGGCTCCAGGGGGAACCTTAGAGCTCCCTTCCAATAGCTGAAGGGATCCTACAAGGAAGGCTCCAGAGGGAACCTTAGAGTTGCCTTCCAATAGCTGAAGGGATCCTACAAGGAAGGCTCCAGGGGGATCCTTAGAGCTGCCTTCCAACAGCTGAAGGGATCCTACAAGGAGGCTCCAGGGGGATCCTTAGAGCTGCCTTCCAATAGCTGAAGGGATCCTACAAGGAAGGCTCCAGGGGGATCCTTAGAGCTGCCTTCCAACAGCTGAAGGGATCCTACAAGGAGGCTCCAGGGGGAACATTAGAGCTCCCTTCCAACAGCTGAAGGGATCCTACAGGAAGGCTCCAGGGGGATCCTTAGAGCTGCCTTCCAATAGCTGAAGGGATCCTACAGGAAGGCTCCAGAGGGATCCTTAGAGCTCCCTTCCAACAGCTGAAGGGATCCTACAAGGAGGCTCCAGGGGGAACCTTAGAGCTGCCTTCCAACAGCTGAAGGGATCCTACAAGGAGGCTCCAGGGGGATCCTTAGAGCTGCCTTCCAACAGCTGAAGGGATCCTACAGGAAGGCTCCAGGGGGATCCTTAGAGCTGCCTTCCAACAGCTGAAGGGATCCTACAGGAAGGCTCCAGGGGGATCCTTAGAGCTGCCTTCCAATAGCTGAAGGGATCCTACAGGAAGGCTCCAGGGGGATCCTTAGAGCTGCCTTCCAACAGCTGCAGGGATCCTACAGGAAGGCTCCAGGGGGATCCTTAGAGCTGCCTTCCAACAGCTGCAGGGATCCTACAGGAAGGCTCCAGGGGGATCCTTAGAGCTGCCTTCCAATAGCTGAAGGGATCCTACAGGAAGGCTCCAGAGGGACTTTTCCTTGATGGTGTCCAGAGACAGGACAAGGGGGAATGGTTTGAAGCTGAGGCAGAACAGGGTTAGACTGGAGCTTAGAAGAAGGTCTTCACTATGAGGGTGCTGAGGCTCTGGAACAGGCTGCCCAGGGAGGCTGTGGATGCCTTCTCCCTGTAGGTGCTCAAAGCCAGACTGGATGAGGCCTTGGGCAGCCAAGTCTAGTTGAGAGGTCTCCCTGCCCATGGCAGGGGGGTTGGAGGAGTTGGGGGTTGGAAGTCCCTTCCAACCTGAGCCATTCCATGACTCTAGGATAAAGAGCTTCCCAAGCCAGCAGGAGGACACAAGAAGGAAGCACAGATCCTTTGTGGCACCACTAAACCACTGCACTGCCTTATTAGTTCCACTGGAACTGCAACCAGGACCAGACCTTCCACCAAGAGCTGTTCTGCTCTCCCTTCTCTAGGCAAAGAAGAGTGAATTTTACTGGGGCTGTGTCACTGATCCAGTGTGGGGCAGGCCACCAGCATGAGGAAGCTGGGAAGCACTGGGGAGAGGCCAGGCAGTCAGGGCTGGAATGCTCCTTCCAGTGGTAGAGACAACTTGAAGCATTGATGGTACTTAGAATACATAGAATACATAGAATACATAGAATACATAGAATAAACCAGGTTGGAAGAGACCTTCAAGATCATCGCGTCCAACCCATCACCAATCCAACACCGCCCAAGCAACTAACCCACAGCACCAAGCACCCCGTCAAGTCTTCTCCTAAAAACCTCCAGTGATGGCGACTCCACCACCTCCCCAGGCAGCCCATTCCAATGTGCAATCACTCTCTCTGTATAGAACTTTTTTCTAACATCCAGCCTGAACCTCCCCTGGCGCAGCCTGAGACTGTGTCCTCTTGTTCTGGTACTGCTTGCCTGGGAGAAGAGACCAACATCTGTCTGTCTACAACCTCCCTTCAGATAGTTGTAGAGAGTAATAAGGTCACCCCTGAGTCTCCTCTTCTCCAGGCTAAGCAACCCCAGCTCCCTCAGCCTCTCCTCGTAGGGCTTATGTTCCAAACCCCTCACCAACTTTGTTGCTCTTCTCTGGACTCGTTCCAGCAAGTCAACATCCTTCCTAAACTGAGGGGCCCAGAACTGGACACAGTACTCGAGGTGCGGCCTAACCAGTGCAGTGTACAGGGGCAGAATGACCTCCCTGCTCCTGCTGGCCACACTGTTCCTGATGCAGGCCAGGATGCCATTGGCCCTCTTAGCTGCCTGGGCACACTGCAGGCTCATGTTCAGTCTACCGTCGACCAGCACCCCCAGGTCCCTCTCAGCCTGACTGCTCTCCAGCCACTCTGACCCCAGCCTGTAGCTCTGCATGGGGTTGCTGTGGCCAATGTGCAGAACCCGGCACTTGGATGTGTTAAATCTCATGCCGTTGGACTCTGCCCAACTGCCCAGCCTGTCGAGGTCCCTCTGCAGAGCCTCTCTACCCTCCAGCAGCTCAACTCCTGCCCCCAGCTTGGTGTCGTCAGCAAATTTACTGATGATGGACTCGATGCCCTCGTCCAGATCATCAATAAAGATGTTAAAGAGCATGGGGCCCAGCACTGATCCCTGGGGCACACCACTGGTGACTGGCTGCCAGCTGGATGTGGCACCATTCACTACCACTCTCTGGGCTCGGCCCTCCAGCCAGTTCCTAACCCATCGCAGTGTGCTCCCATCCAAGCCATGGGCTGACAGCTTGGCCAGGAGTTTGCTATGGGGAACGGTGTCAAAGGCCTTGCTGAGGTCCAGGTAGACTACATCCACAGGCCTCCCCACATCCACCAGGCGGGTCACCTGATCATAGAAGGAGATCAGGTTGGTCAGGCAGGACCTGCCCTTCCTAAACCCATGCTGGCTGGGCCTGATCCCTTGGCCATCCTCCAAGTGTTGTGTGATTGTACTCAGGATGACCTGCTCCATAATCTTTCCTGGTACTGAGGTCAGGCTGACAGGCCTGTAATTCCCTGGCTCATCCAACCGGCCCTTCTTGTGGATGGGCACCACGTTGGCCAGCTTCCAGTCAGCTGGGATCTCTCCAGTGAGCCAGGACTGATGAAAAATAATGGAGAGTGGTTTGGCCAGCTCATCTGCCAGCTCTCTCAGCACCCTAGGATGGATCCCATCTGGTCCCATGGACTTGTGGGGGTCCAAGCTGCTGAGGAGAGCTCCTATCACTTGCTCATGGAACAAAGGGAAACCATGCAGCTCCCTGGCTCCCTCTGCCAGTTCTGCAGGCCAGCTGTCTGGTAGACGTTCTTTCCAGGTAGTAAAAACTGAGGTAAAGAAGGTGTTACTTCACCTGAGATGTCCCACAGCAGCAATTTAGCCATGGACAGGAAAGCTGTGGATGCACCTGGCTGGGAACACAGAGCTAAAACCCTCCAGGGACAGCAGAAACCCCATCCCTGGAGGTTTTTAAGGCCAGGCTGGAGGTGGTTGTGAGCAACCTGCTCTAGGGGTGAGGTGTCCCTGCCCGTGGCAGGGGGGTTGGCACTGGATGATCCTCGAGGTCCCTTCCAACCCTGGCAATCCTGTGATTCTGTGGCTGGGATCAGACATGGAAAAGTGAAGCTGAAGAACCCTTACTTGGTAAGTTGCTTGGTAGTGGCTCCTTCAAGGGATGAGTCAGGAGGTAGAAGTGCTCACAGGCATGGAGTGGGATGTTGACCGGTTCCCCCACGGAGTGGCCCAACTCATAGGCCCACTGAAAGAGCAACATGGTGCAGAGGTCAGGAGGCAAAGGAAAACTCCAGGGAAGAAAACAACGAGGCAGGGCAAATGGGTGGGGAGCTCCCCTCTCTGGGTGTGCTTTGGCAAGAGGCCAAAGAGTCCCCACCCCTGTAGGGACTGAAGAGCTGTGGAGATGTGGTGCTGAGGGCCGTGGTTTGGTGGTGAGTGCTGGGTTAAGGGTTGGGAGGGGATGCTCTCCAAGGTCTTTTCCAACCTAAATGATTGATAAGGTTTTGTTTAGTCCCTTCAATCTCAAAAGAGATAAACATCTGAACATGGGCCAGCAGTGTGCTCAGGTGGCCAAGAAGGCCACCAGCAGCCTGGTCTGGATCAGCAATGGTGTGGCCAGCAGGAGCAGGGAGGTGATGGTGCTCCTGTAGTGGGCACAGGGGAGGACACACCTTGAATCCTGAGGTCAGTTTTGGGTCCCTCACTTCAAGAAGGACATTGAAGGGCTGGAGCAGGTCCTCAGAAGGGCAACAAAGCTGGGGAAGGGCCTGGAGAAGAGGGCTGGGGAGACGCAGCTGAGGGGCTTGGGGGTGTTTGATCTGGAGAAAAGGAGGCTGAGGGGAGGCCTCTTTGCTCTCTACAGCTCCCTGAAAGAAGGCTGAAGTGAGGTAGGGGTTGGTCTCTTCACCCCAGTACCAAGTGATAGGAGGAGAGGAAATGGCCTGGGATTGTACCAGGGGAGGGTTAGGCTGGAGAGGAGATGAGTGGTCAGGGACTGGCAGAGGCTGCCCAGGAAGGTGGTGGAGTCCCCATGCCAGAGGGTGTTCCAGAAAGGTGTGGCCATAGCACTTGGGGCCATGGTTTGATGGCCATGGTGGGGTTGGGTTGATGTCTGGACTCAACCATCTCAGAGGGCTTTTCCAACCCAACCCAGCCCAACCCAGTCCAACCCAACCCAGCCCAACCAGCTCTCTTTGCTCATGATCTGAACCACCAAGGACAAACCCCAAGCACAGACCATAAACCCCCACACCCAGAGCGCCAAAGGAGGCTGACCACACCCCCGAGGGCAGCTCTGGAATGAAGGAAAGAAGAGAGAGGGAAATGTTAGCAACTGGACCTGGCCAGCACAGTTGACAAAGTACTGGCACTGGATCTGTCCCCTGTCAGTCTCCACTGCTGTCACACGACCCTTCTGGACCGAGACGTGGCTGACGCTCGTCCGCTCGTGGATCTGGACGCCTGCAGAGGGCAGAGGGAAGTCAGTGGCCCACAAGGC
Source organism: Dryobates pubescens (assembly GCF_014839835.1). Classification (NCBI taxonomy): domain Eukaryota; kingdom Metazoa; phylum Chordata; class Aves; order Piciformes; family Picidae; genus Dryobates; species Dryobates pubescens. The sequence continues at coordinate 1,894,667 of NC_071630.1, forward strand.
TTCCTCCTGAGGTGTCAGCCTGCCCACATGGAGCCCTTCAACTCAGCCTCAGTGCCTGGGGTCTCTTTCAGCCAGTGAGCGACTGCAGAGACCCCAGTGGAGGCCAAGGAGCCGCTTGAGGGGACCTGGAGCAGCTCTGTGGAGGAGCAAAGGCTGAGAGCCCTGGGGCTGTTGAGGCTGGAGAAGAGCAGCCCCAGAGGGGGAGCGGGGCTGCGGGGGCTGCGGGGGCTGCGGGGGCTGCGGGGGCTGCGGGGGCTGCGGGGGGCTGCGGGGGGCTGCGGGGGCTGCGGGGGCTGCGGGGGCTGCGGGGGCTGCGGGGGCTGCAGGGGGCTGCTGCCCTGCCTGGACAAGGCGGCCGAGCTGGGTGCCCGCCGGGCGCTCTTCTTCCTGCGGGGGCAGCGCAAGGTGCGGAGGGTGCTGCTGGGGCGGCAGGACAGCAGCCTCCTGCCCCTGGCCCGCAGTGCTGCCCAGGAGGGCTACCACCAGGCCGTGCTGGGCACGCTGGACGAGGGTGAGCTGGGCTTCTGGGAGCTGTTTCTTGTGTCTCTGGGCTGCTTGGTGCTCCCCACCCTCTTCAGCCACCCACGGGGGTGCACCCCCAGGGCATCGGACAAGTCAGTGTGACCGGCAGGCCGAGGCGGGTTCCCCTCCCCCTCTGCCCTAGTGAAGCTGTGTCTGGACTGCTGGGTCCAGTTCTGGGCTCCCCAGTTCAAGAGAGGCAGGGAACTACTGGAGAGAGTCCAGCAGAGGCTGCAGAGCTGCTGAGGGGCCTGGAGCAGCGCTGTGAGGAGCAAAGGCTGAGAGCCCTGGGGCTGAGAGCCTGGGGAAGAGCAGCCCCAGAGGGGAGCTGAGCAATGCTCAGCAAGAGCTAAAGGAGCTGTGGGGGGCAAGAGGCTGGGGCCAGGCTCTTGTCAGTGGTGCCCAGGACAAAGGGCAGGAACCCAGGAGGTTCCATTTGAACAGGAGGAGAGACTTGTTTGGTGTGAGGGTGCTGGAAGCCTGGAGCAGGCTGCCCAGAGAGGTTGTGGAGCCTCCTCTGGGGAGATTCCAACCCCAGCTGGCTGTTGTGCTCCTGGGCAAGCTGCTGTGGGTGCCCTGCTTTAGCAGGGGGCTCAGACTGGATGATCTCCAGAGGTCCCTTCCAACTCTCACCACGCTGGCATCCTGTGAGCACAGCAAAGCTGCACAACTGTTTAGTCTGGAGAAGACTGAGAGGGATGTCTACAAATATCTGGGGTCTGGGGGTCAAAGAGGGAAGGGCCAGGCTCTGCTCAGCTGCACCCTGTGACAGGACAAGGGGTGATGGATATAAACCACAGCACAGGAGGTTCCACCTCAACATGAGGAGGAACTTCTTCACTGGGAGGGTCACAGAGCTGCTGCCCAGAGAGCGGTTGTGGAGTCTCCTCCTCTGGAGACACTCAAGCCCCATCTGGATGCGCTCCTGTGTGACCTGTGCTGGATTCTGCTCTGGCAGGGGTGGGGTGTTGGACATGCTGACCTTCAAAGGTCCTTCCCAAGCCCTAACATCCTATGACTCAGCACATCACAACAGCATCCAGGCTGCGTTTCTGAGCGGGGCCGGAGGGCGAAGCGTCGATTCGAAGCGGCCCGAACCTTACAGACCTAACCAAGTTCTGCATTCCAGCTCTTGGCACCCCCAAAAAGAGATGCAGAGCATGGCTTTGTTGGCTGGAAAGGAGGAAGCCATTCATGCAGGAGGGGCCTCTGGGGATGATAAACCACCAAACCAAACCAAACCCAAGCAAGCAAGCAAGAACAACCTCGTACCGTTGCGGGAGGCGGCGGTGGCCAGAGCGAGGCTCACGTTGGCAGATGACACCAAGGCATCTTCGGGCACATACATGGCCCCCACCAGGTCATGGATGTTGATCAGTGGGTGGAGCTGTGCCACTTGCTTTGGGGTGATGATTTCACAAGGGATCCCCATGACCCTGCCCCAAGGAGAGAAGGGAAAGGCTGCTGTTAGCTCTTCTCGCGGGGCAGAACTTCTTCCTCACATCCAGTCTGAATCTGCCCAGCTCCAATTTTCTTCCATTCCTCCTCCCTCCCCCAGTCCTAACCACTCCCTGACACCCTGAAAGGGCCCTCCCTGACACCCTGAAAGGGCCCTCCCTGACACCCTGAAAGGGCCCTCCCTGACACCCTAAAAGGGCCCTCCCTGACACCCTAAAAGGGCCCTCCCTGACACCCTAAAAGGGCCCTCCCTGACACCCTAAAAGGGCCCTCCCTGACACCCTAAAAGGGCCCTCCCTGACACCCTAAAAGGGCCCTCCCTAGCTTTCTTGTAGGCCCCCTGCAGACACTGGAAGGCCACAAAATGTCCCATGGAGAACTCTGCTGTCCCCTAGGACTCTGTGGTACAGTTTGAGGCTGTACCTTCAAAATGTTGCCACAGATCTTGAACAGCAAGTAGCAGAACGTGACTAAATCTGGCTGTAAAGAGAGAAATGGTGACAAGGCCTAAACCATCCCCATGGGACAAACCTCTGACACAAAGGTGAGGTTTGGGGCACTAACCTTCCCTCTCTTTTTGGCTTTCTCTCTCTCTCTGTGCTTCTGCTGCCTTTGCTGACCTTGACTGCGCTCTCGTGGCGGTTAGGCAACCAACAGCAACTCTCTGCTCTTCCTCTCCTGTCCCTTGCCCAGGGGGTAGGGAAGAGGGGAAAGCTATTGGCAGCCCCCTGGTTTGCCCAGGGAGGGCTTCTTGTGCTGGTTATAAACTCTAAAACCTAGGTAAGCAGTGGAGATTTCGTCCACAGTCATTGCCTTTCAGATTCAGATTCTTGTTCTGCTTTGCAAACACAGCTTCATTTGCTTTCCAACTGACAGATTGATGTTGGGGGGGTGGGGGGGTGGAATTTCACCCCACCACAGGGTGGCAGCAGGGGAGCTGGGGCAGGCTGGAGGGGCAGCAGCAGCTCCTGGCCCTTACGTACTTGAGGGAGGAGGCGATGCGCTTCAGGGAGATGAGGCGGTCCTGGGTCTGGGCCAGGGAGATGGAGCCTGTCTTCACATAGCCTAGGGCAACAACCAAAGCTAGGTCAGGTTTGGATTAGGGATCTCCCAAGTCTTTTTCATCTCAGAAGCCCTTGCTCCCACTGCTCAGCAGCCTGGGAAATCCCAGGCTCCCCAAACACCTTCAAAGGCTCAGCAGCTGCTCCTGAAAAGCTGCATCACCTCAACCTCTCAGCTTCTTCCTGCTTGCACTGGGGCTTCAACTTGGTGACCTCTGAAGGTCAACACTCAGAATCAATAAGGTTGGAGAAGACCTCAGAGATCATCAAGTCCAACCTGGCACCCAACACCTCCTGGCTGCTAAACCATGGCTCCAAGGGCCACATCCAACCCCCTCTTGAACACCTCCAGGGCTGGGGACTCCACCACCTCCCTGGGCAGCACATCCCAATGATGAATGACTCTCTCTGGGAAGAACTTTCTCCTCCCCTCCAGCCTAAACTTCCCCTGGCACAGGTTGAGACTGTGTCCTCTTGTGCTGGTGCTGGGGGCCTGGGAGAAGAGACCAACCCCCACCTGGCTCCAACCTCCCTGCAGGGAGTTGCAGAGAGCAATGAAGTCTCCCCTGAGCCTCCTCTTCTGCAGGCTCCAACCCCAGCTCCCTCAGCCTCTCCTCCCAGGGCTGTGCCCCAGACCCCTCCCCAGCTTTGTTGCCCTTCTCTGGACACCTTCCAGCAGCTCAACCTCTTTCCTGACCTGAGGAGCCCAGAGCTGGACACAGGACTCCAGGTGTGGCCTGAGCAGTGCTGAGCACAGGGCAGGATGAGCTCCCTGCTCCTGCTGGCCACACTCTGCCTGCTGCAGGCCAGGCTGCCCTTGGCCTTCTTGGCCCCCTGGGCACACTGCTGGCTCTTGTTCAGCTGCTCTCCACCACTCCCCCCAGGTCCCTTTCTGCCTGGCTGCTCTCAGCCACTCTGCCCCCAGCCTGCAGCACCGCCTGGGGTTGCTGTGGCCAAAGTGCAGCCCCTGGACCAGTTGAATGCCATCCTGTTGGCCTCTGCCCCTCTGCCCAGCCTGTTGAGGTCCCTCTGCAGAGCCTCTCTACCCTCCAGCAGATCAACTCCTGCCCCCAGCTTGGTGTCATCTGCACATTTAGTGATGAGGGACTTCATCCCCTCCTCCAACCTAGCCCATTCCATGATTCAAGTAATTCTATCATTAGGCTGCCCAGAGAGGTTGTGGAGTCTCCTTGTCTGGAGAGCTTCCAACCCCACCTTGGCCACTGCCATCCTGGGCAAGCTGCTGTGGGCTCCCCCTGCCTTTAGCAGCAGGGGTTGGACTGGATGACCTCCAGAGGTCCCTTCCAACCATTCTCTTATTTACAGAGAATCAACTTCACACAGGGTTATCTATTAAAAGAGAGAGGTGACTGGAAAAAACCAAACCAAAGAGAGCTGATAGCTGCTCAGAAGAGCAAAACCTCAACCACCACACACAGACCCTTGGGGACTCCACCACCTGCAGGAGACTGAACCTGAGCTTAATTGAAGGCAGAGTTCTTAACCTCTGCTGCCTCTGACACTAGGCCTTGCCAGCAGAAAGCTTCCACTGACCAAGTTGTTCTTATCAGGAGCATTTTGGAAGGAAAGGAAGAATTTCAGTACTCCTCATTTCCAGGGTGAGAACAGAGCAAGACAAGCTCCAGAGAGACCTTAGAGCTGCCCTCCAGTACATGAAAGGGGCTCCAGGAGAGCTGGGGAGGGACTCTGGACAAGGGCTGGGAGTGACAGGATGAGGGACAATGGCTTTGAGCTCGAAGAGGGGAGATTGAGAGTGGAGCTGAGGAAGAAATGCTTGACAGTGAGGGAGGGTAGACACAGGCACAGGTTGCCCAGGGAGGTTGTGGCTGCCCTTTCCCTGGAGGTGGCTCAAGGCCAGGCTGGATGAGGCCTTGAGCAAGCTGGGCTGGTGGGAGGTATCCCTGCCCATGGGGCAGGGGCTTGCAACTGGATGATCTTTAAGGTCCATTCCAACCTAAACCTTACTGTGAATCTATGGTCTCCTTTTGCCTTGGTGCTTCTGTTTCTTCTCTTTCTGAGAAGGGAATTGGTGCAGAAAACAATCACAGAAGCTTGGAACAGACCCTGCCAAGACCCTGGAGGCCCAGGCCCTGCCAAGACCCTGGAGGCCCAGGCCCTGCCAAGACCCTGGAGGCCCAGGCCCTGCCAAGACCCTGGAGGCCAACCACAAGTGGGCCATTTGCTCCAGGCACTGCAACAGACTTTGTAAAGTCCTTGTGAAAGTCCCCCTGTGTTTGCCCACATTACAGACAACACAAAAGTGCCCCCAGTTTGGAGCAGTCTGCCTTGGGTTTGACCATCTGATGCTCTTCTGCCTGCCTCCAACAGCTCTTTGCCTCCGGCTCGGTCGGCGTGCTTCGCTTTTGAGCGGGAACAGCCGACACCTGCAGAAGTGCCATCCCTCCCCTTCAGTGCCAATACCTTGAGCCAGCTGCTCACAGCTTACTCCAGGATTTCAGTACCTGTGTTCACTCCTGTCTCCTGCTCCAGCTGCTGGTAGAGCTTGTTTGAGTAGTCTGCCATCTTCAGCTCGATGGACACGGGCCGGGCCATGCTCACGATGCCGGCGCAGAAGCGAGTGGTGCCAGCAGCCAGCCTGCAGGGGAAGTGGCAAGAGGCCTCAGCCAGCTGACAGCACAAGCAGGCACCAGCCTCTCCCCCAGAGGCACTGGGCCAAGGGGAATTATAGAACAGAATAAACCAGGTTGGAAGAGGCCTTCAAGACCATCAAGTCCAACCCATCAACCAGCACCACCTAATCAACTCAACCATGGCACCAAGCACCCTCTCAAGTCTCCTCCTGAACACCTCCAGGGATGGGGACTCCACCACCAACCTGGACAGCACATCCCAAGGGCCAATCACTCTCTCTGTGTAGAACTTCTTCCTAACATCCAGCCTAAACCTCCCCTGCCACAGCCTGAGACTGTGTCCTCTTGTTCTGGTGCTGCTTGCCTGGGAGAAGAGACCAACCCCTTCCTGTCTACAACCTCCCTGCAGGGAGTTGGAGAGAGCAAGAAGGTCTCCCCTGAGCCTCCTCTTCTGCAGGCTCCAACCCCAGCTCCCTCAGCCTCTCCTCCCAGGGCTGTGTTCCAAGCCCCTCACCAACTTTGTTGCCCTTCTCTGGACACCTTCCAGCAGCTCAACCTCTTTCCTGACCTGAGGAGCCCAGAGCTGGACACAGGACTCAAGGTGTGGCCTAACCAGTGCTGAGCACAGGGCAGGATGAGCTCCCTGCTCCTGCTGGCCACACTCTGCCTGATGCAGGCCAGGATGCCATTGGCCCTCTTGGCTGCCTGGGCACACTGCAGGCTCATGTTCAGCCTACCATCAACCAGCACCCCCAGGTCCCTCTCTGCCTGGCTGCTCTCAGCCACTCTGTCCCCAGCCTGTAGCACTGCCTGGGGTTGCTGTGGCCAAAGTGCAGCCCCTGGCACTTGGCTGTGTTCAATCTCCTGCCCTTGGCCCCTGCCCCTCTGCCCAGCCTGTCGAGGTCCCTCTGCAGAGCCTCTCTACCCTCCAGCAGATCAACTCCTGCCCCCAGCTTGCTGTCAGCTGCAGATTTCCTGCTGATGGACTCACTGCCCTCCTCCAGATCATCAATGAAGATGTTAAAGAGCATGGGGCCCAGCACTGCTCCCTGGGGCACACCACTGGTGCCTGGCTGCCAGCTGGCTGTGGCACCATTCACCACCACTCTCTGGGCTCAGCAACCCTGAGCTCACTTCTGAAGCCATGCTGCCTTCCAAACCCTCTCCTCTGTCACTAGTCCTGAATGCTGATGTTTTCCATCTCACAGAATGGGTTGGACTTGATGAGCTTAAAAGGTCCTTTTCAACCTAAGTGATTCTTAGGTGATTCTTGGTGAGACACTGGAAGAGGTTGCCCAGGGAGGTGGTAGAAGCCCCCTCCCTGGAGGCTCCTCTTCAAAACTCTCAAGCTCTGCCTCATAGCCAAGGCAGCCAAACTGCTTAATGAGACCACCACAAATGGGCCCCTGAAATGAAACTCTAACCCACAGGTGAGGGCTGCAGAGTCAGCTTTCACCAGGATCCACATGCTCTGCCCCCAGGCTATAGGTGCAGCTCCCCAAGGAGCACACCAGGGCTGGCTGGGCTTCAGCCAAGCTGTGCTGGCCTTGGCTGCTTTACAGACAGGCACTAAATCCTGCCTCAGACAGATCAGCTGCAACCAGCTTGCAGGGGGCTGCTTCAGTGGTGTCCTGCTCTTAAGCCCCACACCTCCTGCAATCCCTACTAAGCTTTGCAGGTGGTGCAAAGCTTCACATCTCATCCTGCCTCTAGGGAGGATCAGTTAGGGGCTGGATGATCTACACAGGTTCCTAGCTCCCTTACAATGGTCCAGCTTTGCCAGTCCCATCATAGCTTACATGACTACCTGTGGCTACACCACAGCAGATGGAACTCTCCCAAAGGAGCTGGGCTCCATGGAAAGGCCATAGCAGGCCAGAGATGTCCCAAGAGGAGCTGCACCCCATGAGAGACTCCCCTGGAGCCCAGCACTGCTCATACCCACACCATCCACTCCTGTGCTTCTCGAGGCAGAGCAGTGGGGCTGAAAACCCTGCAGTAGAGGAGTGAAGCGAAGCATGGGGAAGGAAAGGTGGCTTTGGTGGCTTCTCACTACCTGAATCTGGTTTAAGTGGCAAGAAATAAAAGACTTAATTACTTTAGACTAATTCTCATTAAGGTAAGCCTGTTTTGCCCCCAGCAGTAACTGGCAAGCAATTTCCATGCTTCAATCTTGATCCATGAGCTTCTTCAGCCTGCTTTCTGCATGTCTTGCTGAGGAGGAGAAGTGAACAGCTGTGTGGGAGCTCAGCCTTAAGCAGGGCTAATCCATCACAACCACACAAGGGATCCCCCCTCCCCATGCAGCTCTGCCCCTGTGCTCAGAAAGCAGCAGTGCTGCTACTAACATTCAGTGTAAACTTATTCCACAGGTCCCAGCCCAGGTGAAAACAAAGAATGGAATGATTTGGGTTGGAAGGGACCTTTAAGATCATCTAGTTGTAACCCCCCCCACACACACACCATGGCCAGGGGCACTTCCCACCAGCCCAGCTTGCTCAAGGCCTCATCCAACCTAGCCTTGAGCACCTCCAGGGAGGGGAGATCCACAACCTCCCCCCAGGCAACCCATCCCAGTGTCTCCCCACCCTCACTGCCAAGATTTTCTTCCTCCTCCCCAGCCTCAATCTGCCCTCTCCCACTTTCAAGCCACCCCCTAGCAGCTGCTGCTACGTGTGGAATGCCTTTTCCTTTGGTCCTGCTGCCCGGAGCTCCTTACCTGCCCTGCTCGAGCAAGACTATGTCCTTCCAACCCATCTTGGAGAGGTGGTACGCCACAGAGGTGCCCATGATTCCACCACCACAGATGACCACCTGTGCCTGCGCTGGCAGGGCAATTGGGTGAGGCTCTGCCGTGCTGGAGGTGCTCCTGCAGGAGCAGGTCGCTCCTCTCCATTTGGGGTGCGCCGCTCGCCACCGCACGTCCGAGAGCAAGCGCAGGAACATCCCGGCAGGGAGCTGGCAGCTCTCCTTCGGCAGGGACCTGGCAGCTCTCCCTCCAGCCACCACCGCGGTGTGCTCAGGCTGCACCCAGCACCACTCCTTCTAGGAAGGGGGGAAAAAAAGGGGGAGAATCACGTTACTGCTTCTCTTATTATACACAAGCTGGCAGCAGCAGGCATCACATGGCGTGGCCGGGCCAAGCTGAGGAGTAAACAGACGCTGGTTATCTGGTGCTGAAAGGACAGCCTCGCTAGCAAGGTTTAAACTCGGGTCGTGTCACGGGTGCACAGCGCTACGGCTTCGGCTTTTTGAGGTCAGCTGAACTCGAGCAGAACCGAGCAAAGGAGAGCTAGAGAAGAAGGGTGAGGACGTCCGCACGGTCGACAAGTAGCTTGGAACGAGCCAGAAGACACAGAAGGTGCTCTGAAATCTTTCCTAACGGCTGGGGTTAACACGGGGCTTGATTATTAAGGTTGTCAGGCCTCGAGCTGAGAAAGGAAATAAGAGCCTGCGATCAGAGCAGCTAGGAGGAGGAACTGGAGGCGCTGTCCGGCGATGTTAGTTGCACAAGTCGTCACCCCGGACCCCTGAGCGCGGTCCCACCTCACCCCGGCTCAGCCCAGTTTAAACACCGTAAGCGGAGAGGTTCCTCTCAGCCCCAGCCTACCGCAGAGCCGCACCGACAGGGCGGGGAACCCGCACGCTGCGGGGGAAAGGCTGTCAGGACGTGAAGCGGCCCGGCACCAGCACAGCCCCGCTGACAACCCTGGGCATGGAGGGGGACGCCGCCTCCTCGGCCTGCTGTCGCCTCCACCGGAGCCGCGACCCCGGGGCAAGCGGGTAGCGGGAGAGGTCTGTGGGACCACCAGGATGAGAGGCAGGGGCAGGGAGCTGGGGCAGGGCCGGGAGGCGGCGGCGGCAGCGGCAGGGAGGGGGCACGGCGGCGGCCGGCTCACCTGAGGGAGTGGGGGCCCGGCTGACCTTCCGCGCTTTACGGCCGGGAGGCGCGGCGCGACAGCCGGCCCTGCGCGTGCGCCACCGTACGGCGCAGAGGGGGGCGTGACCGAGGAGCGAGGCACCGCCCTTGGCCCCGGCATTCACCAATGAGCGACGAGGGGGCGCGGTCGGCGAGCGACCGCCCCGCTCCCCCCCCGGAAAACGAGCCGAGGGGGGCGTGGCCACAGGGCGAGCGCACCCGCCCTTAACTCCGCCCTCTACGCAGCCGTGACCAATGGGCGCAGCCGAGCGGAGCGGCGCCCCGCCCCACCGCCGCTCAGGCCCCGCCCCTCCCCTCCCCTCCCCGCTCAATGAGCCACAACAAGTACAAACCTGCAGACTCTTTTTATTAAATTCTCCCGTTTCTTCTGTACAGAAACAAACGAACGGACAAAACAAACCAAAAAACAGAACAAAAGGAGCACATTATTATGTTCAGAACTCTCGGTAACAGCTCAAAATTACACAGCATGGACGTGTCATTTAAAAACCAAAACCAAAACCAAGAAAGTAACAAAAAAAAAAAAAAATTAACAAACAACCTCTTCCCACCCCCCCAAAAAACACAACCCCAACCACCCAAAAAAACACCTCCCCCTCCCCCCCCCCCCCCCCCCCCCCCCCCCCAAAAAAAAACCAACCCAAAAGGAGGAGCGGCCGTGGTGTGGGGGGCGGGGTTTATACACAGAGAGAGCAAACAATTTACAGAGGAAAGCTTGGTTAATGTCACACTGAGAAAGAAAACCATCGGAAAAGAAAGATAATCAAGAGAGACTAAGCTCAGACGGCTTCTGCTGTACAACAGGAGTCGGCCAGGGCTGCTCTGTACACAGTGGGGGATGGCTGCTGTGCTGGGGGACCCCCACCTCCCCCCCCGCCCCGCCCCAAACCCAGCTCTCCCTTACCCTGTCCAATCCAACACGAGCGTTCAGTCACAGCTGCTGATCACCTCGCTGTGTCTATGGGTGGTCACACCTTTGTCCCCTAGCTCAGTGTTTCCCAAGGGGTGAGTTATGCAAGCACTGCTACTCAGTAAATATGAGGTGGGGGGGCAGTGGGGTGAGGCTTTGGGGGGCAGCAAGTTCACCCAGGAAGGGAGCCCCTGCTGTGGGGTCAGCTATGGAATGAAACTGGGAGTGTTGTGGGAGGAGGGAGCAGCAATTTGCCTCTTTCCAGCAAGTCATGATTGTTCCTCCCTGTCCCAAATAGGCAGCATTTGGGAATTTGATGGAGCGAGTATGATGCAGATTCCCACCAGAATGGGACAGAAACAATGCAGAATCCCACCAGAATGGGACAGAAACAATGCAGAATGCCACCAGCATGGGACAGAAACGATGCAGAATCCCACCAGCATGGGACAAACAATGCAGAATGCCACCAGCATGGGACAGAAACGATGCAGAATCCCACCAGCATGGGACAGAAACGATGCAGAATCCCACCAGCATGGGACAAACAATGCAGAATGCCACCAGCATGGGACAGAAACGATGCAGAATCCCACCAGCATGGGACAAACAATGCAGAATGCCACCAGCATGGGACAGAAACGATGCAGAATCCCACCAGCATGGGACAGAAACGATGCAGAATCCCACCAGCATGGGACAGAAACGATGCAGAATCCCACCAGCATGGGACAGAAATGATGCAGAATGCCACCAGCATGGGACAAACAATGCAGAATCCCACCAGCATGGGACAAACAATGCAGAATGCCACCAGCATGGGACAAACAATGCAGAATCCCACCAGCATGGGACAGAAACAATGCAGAATCCCACCAGCATGGGACAGAAACGATGCAGAATGCCACCAGCATGGGACAAACAATGCAGAATCCCACCAGGATGGGACAAACAATGCAGAATGCCACCAGCATGGGTCAAACAATGCAGAATCCCACCAGCATGGGACAAACAATGCAGAATGCCACCAGCATGGGACAAACAATGCAGAATCCCACCAGCATGGGACAAACAATGCAGAATGCCACCAGCATGGGTCAAACAATGCAGAATGCCACCAGCATGGGACAGAAACAGCAGTACCACTTGAATTCCCTCCCATAACTGTCTGATTTGAGTCCCTGCTAGCCTCAGTTCACTGATGGAAGCAAGGCAGTGCGGTCTGGTCCCAAGCTGGGAGGCTGCAAAGTGCTCAGTACCTGGGAGGTGCCTGCTGGGACTTCCAGCCCCATCACTTAAGAAGTTGCTCTCAGCCAGACTTCCAGGCTGCAGCTTGAACCCACAGAGCTGTGTTTCACACAGGGACAGAAGTGCTGGGTGAAACCTCCTGCTTCCAGACCACACTCATGCACTCACACCCCCCAAACCCACCTGTTTGCAAACAGGACTGCTAAGGAGCACTGCAGACTTCTCTCAAGGAAAGTTGTGACTGAAAAGTTGTCATCCAGCTTCAACACAATTGCTCTGCACCATGCTGGGCTTTGAGAGATTCCCCTCCCTGGCTTGGCACACAGCCCACTGCCCACCTGCAGTCAGTTCCTGGAGGGACATTCACTCCTCTCCCATTCATGAGGTGCTGGCTGCTAGATTCAGTCAGAGCAAGATGGATTCCATCCCAGTGGACTGAAGTGGCAGGTTCTGGGGGCAACACTTACATTCTTGTTACAGAATTATCTCAACTCCACCAGCTCCCTGCTGGTGACAAAGACACACAGGTCCTCAGCTCCACTCTCTGGACAGTACCTGAAGCATCAAGAATTTTGTTCCACCTGGATGAGTTACTCCAGAAGCCTGAAAGGCAGAGGCTGAGGCAGGAGAATCCAGAGTTGAAACTCAGCAAAAGGACTGGATGAGACCCACTAGGTCAACAATAAATAAGCTTATTAAGGGCAACAAGGAGGACACTAACAGGCCAGGAGGAGTGAAGCAAGGAGGTGCCCATCATGCACTTCCTCCTTTACCCACATCATCTAAATGCTTTGCTAGGTCCAAGTCCTTCCATAGACCTCTAGGAGCAGCATCATCACTGTGTCTAGAATAAGCTCTCCAAGAGAAGGTCCCAACCCTTCCATACACCCTTAGGAGCAGTAGCATCACTGTGTCTAGAATAAGCTCTTCCAGAGCAGGTCTCTCTCTTTCCATACACCCTTAGGAGCAGCAGCATCACTGTGTCTACAATAAGCTCTTCAAGAGATCTCTGTCTTTCCATACAGCCCTAGGAGCAGCAGCATCACTGTGTCTGGAATAAGCTCTTCAAGAGATCTCTGTCTTTCCATACAGCCCTAGGAGCAGCAGCATCACTGTGTCTGGAATAAGCTCTTCCAGAGCAGGTCTCTGTCTTTCCATACACCCTTAGGAGCAGCAGCATCACATTTGTCTACAATAAGCTCTCCAAGAGAAGGTCCCAACCCTTCCATACACCCCTAGGGGCAGCCACATCACTGTGTCTACAATAAGCTCTTCAAGAGATCTCTGTCTTTCCATACAGCCCTAGGGGCAGCCACATCACTGTGTCTACAAAAAGCTCTCCAAGAGGTCAGTCATGATAAGGAGGAGAAACAAAAACCACCTCCCAAACCACCTTTCAAACTGCATCCTGTGAAAGGCAGAGTGCTCCAAGAGAGGCGAGGATGACAAAGGGGAAGCAATACTCCTGGGTTTGCCACATCACCACTCTTCCCTTGGCTGGCTGCAGCTATTTCTAGCCTTCTTGATTAGATCAGAGAGGTTAATAAGCCTCCTTCTTCAAGCTGAAGGCAGGGGCAATGCTTCTGACAACCTCTTCCCTCTCTTCCTGCCGTGAAAAATGGTTACCTGCCGGTGAGATGTCGAGCTGGCAACAAGCACAAGCAGGTTATTTTGGGGAAGAGTGCTTGTGTGGGCTTCTGTGCTTTTGAGACCTCTAGATTTCCAGGTTTATAGGAAAGATGTTTCAGGACTGAGAGATCTTTTTTTTCAGGCAAGGAGAAAAACTAAAACCAGGCAAAGTTTGGTCACTGGCAGCGGCAGGAGGCCCCACTTTAAAATGTGGGGAGAATGCTCAGCAATCAAAAGGCCTCAGCCCTCTGCCGGTGTCACACCTCTAAAAGGTGGGGGCTGTGCTCTCACAGTGATGAAGTTCCTCGGAGGGATCCATGCAGAAATCTATTTAGCATCCACCCTTGGCTTCAAGAGGCCCTCCAGACACATCCCTACCACATCATCCGCTGAAACTGAGCTCCCAGGCCAGCCTGTCGACCCAGACAGCAACACCACTGCACACCACAGCCTCCTCCCTCAGTGCTCCAGGCACTCACACCTTCCCCAGTCCCAAAGCTAAAAAACACCCAGAAAAACTTTGCTTCTGGGAGTTAGAAAGTCACCTTCAGAGCTGAACAGGGTTTTCCCTTCTGACCTGTGGCTGCAAGCCTCCAATTGTCACTGCAGTGCCTTTTGGGATTTAGTGGAAGCTGCTGCTTCTAGCCAAGCAGCCACCTCAGCAGGCTTCTCAAGCTGATGAGGTTACCAAATGCCTTTGCAAGAAGTCACTAGAGTTTAAAAGCAGCCCTCTGACAGCAGTTTAGTTATGCCTGCTAGATGCTTGGAGAAGCAGGGACTTGTGGCAAGGAAAAGGCTGCAGAGGTCCCTGCTGGCTTTGCCAGCAAGCTCCATGAGCACCTCCATCTCCACAGCAGTCATCTCAGCTCTCCCATCATCCAGCTCCACACTTGTGCTGGGGATCAACCATTCCACTTCACCTTGACAGAGAGCCAAGCTAAGCTCTATCAGCACCAGGGAGGAGGGGGGAAGAGAAGGAATTCAAGGCCTTGTTTCTCTTTTGTCTCCCCACTTTAACTGCAATCCTGTTGTGCTCTAATTCTCTGCTGAACTTTTGTTGCTCTGGCTTTTGGCTGCTTGCCTCACGTCCCTAGCACTTTGAGATCAAACCCTAAGTGTCTGTGAAGGACTTGCTGGTTTGGTAAGCCTAACATCTTATCACTGATAGTTTGCTGCCCATCCTCAGTGGGCTGAAGGTAGATGTGCCAAACAAAAAAGCTTCAGCTGCAGCAAGAGCTCCCAGTGTTTTGTGTAAGCCTTTCTGGACATGCAGCAGCATCAGAATATCAGCTGGTCCACACCCCAAAGTGCCTCCAAATCACCTCCACTCTTCTTGTAGAGAACAATGAGGAGAAGTGAAGATGTCAGGCCTGACCTAGCAGTGGGGAAAAGGAAAGTTAGGGTTCAAGCTTCAGCCTAAGTTGGGACAGTTTCAGGCACATGGATTATTGTGTTTTTACTGCAGCACAGGCAGCTGAGCAGTTCTAAAAGGAGAATAAAGGACATCCTGCTGTAGACAGGGACTCTTGTGCAGTCACTTCTAGATGTCACCACCACACACAATGCTTTGGTCAAAACACATGGCTTCTGACCCCCACGTGGCTTCTGACCCCCACGTGGCTTCTGACCCCCACGCCTCCTCGTAGGTGAGGAACTAAAACGATGGTAAGAAGAGGCCACAATTAGTGGTGGACCTTTTCCCAAACACCTTCTTTGGGCTCCTGAGTGCAAGCCCCAGGCTCTGGATGTGTTAACTGCACGTCAGGGGAGCACACACATTGATGGGAACACCCTGCAAGCTGCCTCTCTTGAAGATCCACGTGTTTCTGCCTTCCATACCACGCTATCATCCTCCCACCTGCTCCTGCTTGGCCTTCTGGAGCAGTCCCTGTGTCCTGCACTCCAGGAAATGTTGCTACCACTATCAATTTCAGGTTTGGAAACAAGAAAAGAAGACCTGGAAACTGAGGAGTGTTTACTCATCAGTGCCACCACTGGAACCATTAAGACCCAACTAGACCGGCTACAAAGCACCGAACCCACAAGCAACCGACTGACAGACAGGTGGAGCACGTCGAGTGCCCAGTCGCTTCCTGCCATGTCCTGCCTCGTCCATACCGTCTGGAGACAGCCAGTTTGGGAGGGCAACAGCTTAGCAGCAGTGAGGTAAAAGAAAAGGAGTGTTGGAACTCGTTGGAAAGGTTGCCTGAGTGGCTGGTGAGGGCAACTGCTGCCAGCAGTGCTGGACGCTACTGCCAGGCTCTACACGCCTGGTGTCTACGGCCGTGTCTTCAGCCTCCTGAAATACCAGTTGGGACAGCTCACAGGAGTACCTGACCCTGGCCAGCACTTTATTCTGTCTTGCAAGTGGCAGAAGAGGAAGAAAAAGAGGACATCTTTTCAGTCCAAAGGAAACCAAAAAAAAAAAACCCCAAACCCATCAGAACCCAGTCACACAAGGAGGATATTCACTAGAAGATGCTGCCAGCCACTGGCGGCCTCAGGTTGTGTCCAAGACGATGCTCTGCAGATGCTTTCCAGGAGAGGAGCAAGATGTCCAAAACAAGGCCAACTGTGGTGCTAGGACATACTTCACCCTTGCATTTCCTGCCTCAAGTCCTCAGGCAGCCAAGAGAGGACGACCAGATCTCAGGAGGAACCGTTTCACCTGCATCCTGCAGGCGGTGTGCAGAGGAGAACAAACAAACCCGTCACCATCATCATCCTCGTAATGATGATGTCCTCAAGAGCTGCTCCACAGCTGCAGGTCCTCTCAGGTCTGGTTTGGAGAAGTGAAGGCAGCTCCAGCAGCACAACAAGGCTTGGCTACAGGCAGCTAAACAAGAGTCTGCTAAACAAAGGGGGTGGTGGGGGTGGGGTTAACAAAAGCTGCTGGCTGGGCTGCCAGTGTTGCCACACGAACGTTCAGAGGATGAAGATGCTGGGGATGAGAATCCAGGATGGGGAAAAAAAAAAAACTGAGCCAACAACCTGCTGCTGTTCTACATTTTTTTTTTTCAGGGGTTGTTTGTTTTTCTTTTCTCCTTTTTGTTTTTTTTTTTTTTTTCTTCTGTTTTTTTTTTCTCCTTTTTTTTTTCTTTTTCCTTTTTTTTTTTTGGGATTCTTTTTTGTTGGTTTGTTTTGTTTTGTGTTTTGTTTTGTTTGAATTCTCCTCTCACAAGAGGGGGTGGGTAGACTATACAGAGGAGGGCTGTACAAAATTGGGCACTGGGCAGGCAATTTCTTCAGCAGGCAATCCAGGCTCTACCTGTCCTTCAGCTCTCTTGTCACCCTCTTGGTGATGCGTCCGCACATCAGGCCGATGAGGAAGAGCACACAGATGCCAACCGTGATCACAGACAGGATGTAGTTCTTGGATGGAGAGGTCATCACTTGCATGGCAAGGTCAGAAAAGCCTTCTGCTGGGGCCACCTGCAAGTCAGAAGGGAAAACATGAGCCAAGCTGTGCTATCCATGCCACCATCAGCCCTCGGCATTGATTTGGGTTAGCCTCCGGGACTGCAACTGCCTCCTGTCCTCGTCAGGCAAGCAGGCCTGCAGTGATTCATCTGAAAGAGTTGCCCAGGAGACAGCTATGGAGCAGAAGGTTCTGCTGAGCCCATTTCATAGATGAATAGAATTGTCAGGGTTGGAAGGCACCTCGAGGATCAGCCAGCTCCAACCCCGCCCTGCCACAGGCAGGGACGCCTCACACTAAAGCAGGTTGCTCACAGCCACATCCGGCCTGGCCTTAAAATCCTCCAGGGGTGGGGTTTCTACCCCAGCCCTGGGCAACCTCTTCCAGTGTCTCACCACCCTCACAGGGAAGAATTTCTTCCTCACATCCAGTCTGAATGTACCCATTCCTAGCTTCGCTCCATAGCTCCAAACCTGCTCCAGAGGAGGCCATGCCCTGTGTGCACAAAGGACAGTTTAATTCTGCACTGTGGAGGAGGCACCCAAGAGACTGGGAGAGTAAAACACACAAGGTGAAAAACAGGAGACCTGATTTCAACTGTTATGGCCCAAACTCAAAATGCTAAACTTCATTCAGAGACAGCAATTTCATCACAGTTCAAGTTGTTCACCCCCCGAGGCCAGGCTGAGAGAGCTGGGGTTGATTCAGCCTGGAGTGGGCTCCAGGGAGACCTTCTGGTGGCCTCTCAGTGTTTAAAGAGGCCTCTGAGAAAGCTGGGGACAGACCTTTTGAGCAGGGCCTGTTGTGACAGGACAAGGGGTGAGGGATTTCAACTCAAAGGAGGAGATTCAGAGTGGAGAGAAGGAAGGGATGTTTGACACTGGCCCAGGTGGTAGATGCTCCACCTCTGGAACCCCTGCGGGTCAGGTTATTTGGGGCTCTCAGCGACATGCTCTAAGTTGGAGATGTCCCTGCTGACTGCAGGGGGGTTGGATTGGATGAGCTTTGAAGGTCCCTTCCCACCCAACCCATTCTGTGATTCTATGATTGAGGGAGACCTTGCAACAAGAAGGACCCCCCTCCAAGGGAGCGCTGTTCACCTTGGCAGCGTAGCTCCACATCTCGATGCGGTCATTAAGGCGCTTCTTGCACTCGGGCTGCAACCTCACACGCTTGTCTTCCAGAGCTTCCATCAGGCAGGACATTTCTGCAAGGCACAGGAGAGCTTGTCACAAAACAGAACCAGCAGCCTCCACACCGTGCTGTGGAAAGGGACACTTCCTTCTCCTAAAGGCTGGAGGCTTCCATCACCTCTGGAAGAGAGCAGCCGGCCTGACAGAGCAAGATTCACTGAAACACTGATTGCATTTGGAGGGATTCTGACTTCTGAAACAGAAAACCAGCAAGGGCAAGTGGCAAGCCCTGCAGCTGGGAAAGAACAACCCCATGGATCAGTACAGCTTGGGAGCTGAGCTGGTGGAGGGCAGCTCTGGGAAAAAGGACCTAGCAGTCCTGGTGGGCAACAGGACTGCTGTGAGCCAGCAATGTGCCCTTGTGGCCTCTTGGCATCCTGGGGGGCATCAAGAACAGAAGAGAACAGAACAGAACAGAACAGAATAGACCAGACCAGGTTGGAAAAGACCTTTGAGATCATCCAGTCCAACCTGTCACCCAACACCATCTGATCAACTCAACCATAGCACCAAGTGCCTCAGCCAGGCTCTTCCTAAACACCTCCAAGGGATGGGGACTCCACCACCTCCCTGGGCAGCACATCCCAAGGGCCAATCTCTCTTTCTATGAAGAACTTCTTCCTCATCTCCAGCTTAAACCTTCCCTGGCACAGCTTGAGACTGTGGCCTCTTGTTCTGGTGCTGGGGGCCTGGCAGAAGAGCCCAACTCCCAGCTGGCTACAACCTCCCTTCAGGGAGTTGGAGAGAGCAAGAAGGTCTCCCCTGAGCCTCCTCTTCTGCAGGCTCCAACCCCAGCTCCCTCAGCCTCTCCTCACAGGGCTGTGCTCCAGACCCCTCCCCAGCTTTGTTGCCCTCCTCTGGACACCTTCCAGCATCTCAACCTCTTTCCTAACCTGAGGAGCCCAGAGCTGGACACAGGACTCAAGGTGTGGCCTAAGCAGTGCTAAGCACAGGGCAGGATGAGCTCCCTGCTCCTGCTGGCCACACTCTGCCTGCTGCAGGCCAGGCTGCCCTTGGCCTTCTAACCTCACCTGGCCACTGTGATCCTGGGCAAGCTGCTGTGGGTGCCCCTGCTTTAGCCAAGGGCTTGGTCTGGTTGATCTGCAGAGGTCCACTTCCAACCCCCACCATGCTGTGACCGTTCTGTGCTGTGTTCCAGCAGTGCAGGGTTTTCCAGGAGCCTGGTTTGTAACCAGTTTGGTTCTTTTGTTGTTGTGGGAAGCAGATAGGTGTTGATAAGATCCCCTAATTATCCCTAATTAGATGCTTTCTGCCTTGCCCTGAAGAGTCTGCAAACTTGCTCTCCAGACTATTTCAACCCAAGTGTCAGCTCAAAAACACCCAGTGGGGAAACCCCTCTGCACACCTTCAGACCAGAACACACAGCAACAGAATCCTGACCTAACAGGGGCACACAAAGGATATCCAGAATGGAAGACAAGAAGAGAAAGAAACCCAAACCAAACCAAAAACCAACCCCCAGGGAAATCCTTGGCTGCTATTTTGAATGCCAGATAAACCCAGGACAGATGGGAATGCTCAGAACTCTTTTCCCTGCTGGCTTGCTCAACAGCCATACATTGCTGTGCAGCTAGAAGTAACACAGTGCAGGAGCATGACCTCAAAACAAGAGAAGAATGGGGGTAGGAAGCACTTAAAGAAATGATGTTTCAAGTGGTCTGAACCTGCTGAACTCAGACTTGGAGAGGACTTGGAACCATGTCAAAGCCTTCAGCTGCTATGAGCAGCCCTGAAGAGAGGTTGGAGCGAGGAGGGGGCAGCCTCTTCTCCTTGGTGTCAAGGGGCAGGATAAGAGGAAATGGTTTCAAGTTGTGCCAGGGGAGATTCAGAATAGAATAGAATTAACCAGGTTGGAAGAGACCTCTGAGATCATCAAGTCCAACCTCTCACCCAACACCATCTAATCAACTCAACCATGGCACCAAGTGCCTCAGCCAGGCTCTTCCTAAACACCTCCAGGGATGGGGACTCCACCACCTCCCTGGGCAGCACATCCCAATGGGCAAATCACCCATTCTATGAAGAACTTCTTCCTCACCTCCAGCCTAAACCTCCCCTGGCACAGCTTGAGACTGTGTCCTCTTGTTCTGGTGCTGCTTGCCTGGGAGAAGAGACCAACCAACCCCAACTTGGCTACAACCTCCCTTCAGGGAGTTGGAGAGAGCAAGAAGGTCTCCCCTGAGCCTCCTCTTCTCCAGGCTAAGCAACCCCAGCTCCCTCAGCCTCTCCTCCCAGGGCTGTGCCCCAGACCCCTCCCCCCAGCTTTGTTGCCCTTCTCTGGACACCTTCCAGCAACTCAACTTCTTTCCTACCCTGAGGAGCCCAGAGCTGGACCCAGGACTAGATGTTAAGAAATATTTCTTCACTGAAAGAGTTCTCAAACATTGGAATGGTCTGCCCAGGGCAGTGCTGGAGTCACCATCACCTGGCACTGAGGGTCATGGTTTAGTGTTGACCCTTCAGTCCTGGGTTGAGGGTTGGACTGGATAAGCTTGGAGGTCTCTTCTAACCAGATACATTCTGTGATTCTGTGGGCTTGGTGCAGTAAAGATTACCTACTCTCTTTGATATGTATCTGATGTGTAAGTGCAGCTGGGCCATGTCCTGTCCAGTTTCTGCAGCTCATGGTCCTCCTCTCTCTTAACCTGCCCAAGGTTAAGAGAAGGCTGAGGGGAAACTTCTTTGCTCTCTATAACTCCTTGAAAAGAGCTTGGAGCCAGTTGGGGCTGGTCTCTTCTCTCAAGGAACAAGGGATAGGATGAGAAGAAACAGCCTCAAGTTGCCCCAGGGGAGGTTTAGGTTGGACATCTGCAGATAAGGCTGCGAACACAGGATCCAGGGAAGGACCTCTTGTATGCCCATCTTCTAATGGCATCTACCACCTCTGTAGCTCTTCCATTTTATTGCCCACCAAGTTCTGGTGGAAATAGCTTCTACAAAAGCTGATGTTGGTAAGAAAATGCTGCTGAAGGCCCTCAAGGCTGCGAGGTTAAAGAAGCAAAGCAGCTGCACTTACGGCGTCCTCTCCCTGGTGGAATGGCAGCACAGTGGTGTTTGATGTCTAGGGCACAGGCTGTGTGGAGCACTGGGTCCACAAATATATCTGCTTTGCTTTCCTTCAGCATGTTGAGCACTTCCTGGGGAGGGAGAAAATGGCAAGCACATCACAAAAGAAGAAGGGAGGGGGGGAAGAAAATCCCTGCTGCTCAGTGTTTAAACCCAAGCTCAGGAGAAAACTGCCTGTGGATGAGGCTAGGAATGCTGGTTCAGGCTGGGTTAAATGCCCTGCTTTCTACAGGTTACCACAGTTTGTGCTCATTAAAACACTCAGATTAATCTGAAGCACAAGTCAATGTGGCAGGGTTACTTCAGAACCAAAGTAAAGGTACCACAGCCACGGGGCATTTCATAGAGCCTTCGACCTCAGCTAGCAGCTGGGCCATACCCAGCACTCAGGAAGCCTGCAGTGGAGACAGCAATGGAAAACAGATTAGGATCAGAAACTCTGGCAACCATAATCAAAGAAGGCTCCAAGCCTGGAATTGCAAAGAAGGGCAGCACCATCAGCACAAATTTTCGCTGGCAAATTGAAATGGAATTGAATTGCTGCAGGGCCAGAACTGAGATGTGTAAGAGAATGTGCAGAGCTCTGGCCTCACACCAGCTAGAGAACAGGGCCTGGGCTGTGTGACCTGGGGAAATCACAGCCTTCTGCAGGGACAGGAGTGCCTTCTGGAGCACAAACCACTTCATTTCCTTTACCTTTTTGCACATTTCAGTTTTGATTTTCAGCAGGTTGACTTTCAGGCATTCTTCCACCTGCCCAGTCTGCTCCTGAGCTGCTGCTTCTTCTGCACACAAGCTGGAAATCTATTTGGAGAAAGGGAATTTTAACCTAAGCAGCTCACAGCAATCATTCTGCCTTTTTTAGCACATCTCTCCCTCAATGCATCAGTTCATCAGAGGGTGCAGCCAGAGAACACATGATGAGATACTTTTTTTCCCCCCTCCTCCCTCAGAGCTGAGGCAGCCTGGCTCATGCAATATGCATTGCCAACAGCAAGGAGTCAATGTTGCTGTGCTGAGGAGGAAGGCAGGGAGGAAAACAGCACAGAAAGGAGATAGGAAATAAGCACTGCTTGAGGCACAGCTGATTGGGCCATCAGAAGTGGGAGCCTCAAGAACCTGACTGGTGCAGGTCAAGATGGCAAAAGCAGACAAGCAGCATACATTGGTTTCTTATCACTTATCACTCCATGGTCATGAGTGCCTGATGAGCTCCCAGATGAAAAAGAAATTAACTTTTTATCAGCACTGCACAGTAAATTGCAATCCTTGCACACTGAGCAAGTCACAAGCAGAGGATCTGACCAGCTGGAAGCAGTTCCAAAGGGTGGGGAGGGGATTTGGTTTTTTAATCAAGAAGGTTGTTTTAAAGAAACAAAAAAAAATCTCTTACATGAAAGGACTTTACAGGATCACAGAATTGGCAGGGTTGGAAGGGAGCTCCAGGCTCAGCCAGCTCCAAGTCCCCTGCCATGGGCAGGGACTCCTCACACCACAGCAGGTTGCTCACAGCCACATCCAGCCTGCCCTTAATAACCTCCAGGCATGAGGCTTCCACCACCTCCCTGGGCAACCTGGGCCAGGCTCTCACCACCCTCCTGGGGAAGAACTTCTTCCTAACAGCCAATCTGAATCTATCCACTTCTAGTTTTGCTCCACTCCCCCCAAGTCCTATCCCTCCCTGACACCTTAAAAAGTCCCTCCCCAGCTTTCTTGTATCTTCAGATACTGGAAGGCCACAATAAGGTCTCCTCAGAGCCTTCTCTTCTCCAAAGTGACAACCCCAACTCTCTCAGTCTGTCCTCATAGGAGAGCAGCTCCAGCCCTCTGCTCATCCTCATGGCCCTTCTCTGGACACCTTCCATCACCTCCAGATCCCTCCTGTAATAGGAGCTCCAGAACTGGATGCAGTGCTCCAGGTGGGTTCTCACCAGAGTGGAGTAGAGGGGGAGAATGACCTCCCTTGACCTGCTGGCCACACTTCTGTTGATGCAGCCCAGGATATGATTGGCTTTCTGGGCTGCAAGTGCACACTGCATGAACCAGAGCAGGGTAGATTCATGAACTAGAGCAGAGTAGATACAGGTTGGATATTAGGCAGAAATTCTTCACAATGAGGGTGGAGGAATGCTGGAACAGGCTGCCCAGGGATGTGCTGGAGGCTCCATCCCTGAAGACAATCAGGTCAAGCTTGATGGGGCTCTGAGGAACCTCCTCTAGTTGGAGATGTCTCTGTTGACTGCAAGGGGGGTTGGACAAGATGACCTCCGAGGGTTCCTTCCAACCTGAAGTATTCCATGGATAAGAAATTGAGTTGCTGGAGTGTGTCCACAGAAAGGAAATGAAGCTGGGGAAGAGTCTGGAGAACAGGGCTGGTGAGGAGCAGCTGAGGGAGCTGGAAGTGTTTAGTGTGGAGAAAAAGAGGCTGAGGGGAGACCTCACTGCTCTCCACAGCTCCCTGAAAAGAGGTTGCAGTGAGGTTGGGGATGGTCTCTTCTCCCTAGCATCAGGTAATAGAAGGAGAGAAAATGGACTGAAACTGTGCCAGGGGAGGGTTAGGCTGGAGATGAGGCAAAATTTCTTTGCTGCAAAAGTGGACAGGGCTTGGAACAGGCTGCCCAGGGTGGTGGTGGAGTCACCATCCCTGGAGGTGTTCAAGAAGCCTGTGGCCATGGCACTTGGGGCTGTGGTTTAACGGCCACGGTGGGGTTGGGTCAGTGCTCGGACTCGATGACCTTCGAAGGCTTTCCCAACCCAACCAATTCTGTGCTCCTATAACCAAGAAGGGAGTTTTCATCCCCAAAAAAGGGAACTGAGGAGCTACTTCTCTTACCTCCTCTGAACAGTGCATCTGAAGCTGGGGGTCCAGCCGATAATCCAGAGCTGACTCCTGGATGATGACTCGGATTTGGTCCTCGCAGTCTGGAGAGAGACGCTATTAAGCGGAGAGAGTCATTAACCCACTCAGCGACCTGTGTTGCCATCCATCAAACCCCTCTTGCATTTCAACCTGGCCTGCCCTTGGTACACCTGCTGCAAGGAGCACCAAACCTCCTTTCTGCGCAGCCCTGTCACCCGGCCTGAGCACGCCGCCGGCCCCCCCAGCTCCGCCTGGCGCTCGGCGCCGCCCCGCGCAGCCTCCCCCTCTCCTTTGGGTGCAGCAGCTCTGCTCGCCTCACCTGGTCTGCATATTTCAGCTTCAGGCAGGAGATGACTTGGCCTTCCAACTCTGTGTCATCCTTGGCCCTGTTGAGGATGTTCTGGCAGAATTTGGGGATGTCTGCTTTGCAGGCCTTCCTGAGCACCGGGTTTAAGCGGTAGTCTAAGAGGGGAAGAAAGCAAGCACTTGGTTGGAGTAGGCATCTCCTCAGGTGACAAAGCTCTCCCCAAACCCACCCCCCAAAAAAAACCCCCAAGAGCTGACAGGAGTTTTCTGGATGACATTGAGCCACCAAGCAACTTCATTTGAGGGGAAAAAATGAAATGCTGTTGGGAAAGAAAACATTAACTGGGGAGGCAGAAGCTTCGGGAATCAAGTGGATCCAATGACGAGGCTGGGGAGAGTCCTTGAGCACAGCCCTGGGAGGAGAGGCTGAGGGAGCTGGGGTTGCTTAGACTGGAGAAGAGGAGGCTCAGGGGAGACCTCATTGCTGTCTCCAACTCCCTGAAGGGAGGTTGGAGCCAGGTGGGGGTTGGTCTCTTCTCCCAGGCAAGCAGCACCAGAACAAGAGGACACAGTTTCAAGCTGCCCCAGGGAAAGTTTAGGCTGGAGGGGAGGAGAAAGTTCTTCCCAGAAAGAGTAATTGGCCCTTAGGATGTGCTGCCCAGGGAGGTGGTGGAGTCACAGTCCCTGGAGGTGTTCAAGAAGGGATTGGATGTGGCACTTGGAGCCATGGTTTAGTTGTCATGAGGTGTTGGGTGCCAGGTTGGACTTGATGATCTCTGAGGTCTTTTCCAACCTTATTGATTCCATGATTCTGTGATCACATCCACTGACCATCAAGGACCTCACTGAATCAAGTCAGTGTCTGCACTGACAACCAGGAAGGAGATTAAACCATAGCAAAGTTGAGGGAGGGGATTCTGAACCTCTGCTCTGCCCTCCTGAGACCCCAACCTGGAGTGCTGTGCTCAGCTCTGGAGCCCCCAACACAAGAAAGACATGGAGCTGTTAGTGCAGGTCCAGAGAAGACCATGAAGATGATCAGAGGGCTAGATAACCTCTCCTGTGGGGACAGGCTGGGAGACCTGGCGCTGGTCAGCCTGGAGAAGAGAAGAGATCTCAAGGGAGACCTTAGAGCAGCCTTCCAGTACCTGAAAGGGGCTGCAGGAGAGCGGGGAAAGGACTTTTGACAGGGGCTTGTAGTGACAGGATGAGTGAGGGGCAATGGCTTTAAACTGGAAGAAGCTGGATTTAGAGTAGGCAATAGGAAGAAATTCTTTGCAGTGAGCGTGGTGAGGCCCTGGAACAGGTTGCCCAGAGAAGCTGTGGAGGCTCCACAGCAGCAGCCATGGAGGCTCCAAAGCAGAAGCTGTGGAGGCTCCTAAACAGCAGCCACGGAGGCTCCAAAGCAGAAGCTGTGGAGGCTCCTAAACAGCAGCCGCAGAGGCTCCAAAGCAGCGGCCGCAGAGGCTCCAAAGCAGGGGCCGCGGAGGCTCCGAAGCAGCGGCAGCGGAGGCTCCGAAGCAGGGGCGGCGGAGGCTCCGAAGCAGGGGGCGCGGAGGCTCCAAAGCAGGGGCGGCGGAGGCTCCGAAGCAGGGGGCGCAGAGGCTCCAAAGCAGCGGCCGCTGAAGCTCC
Source organism: Dryobates pubescens (assembly GCF_014839835.1). Classification (NCBI taxonomy): domain Eukaryota; kingdom Metazoa; phylum Chordata; class Aves; order Piciformes; family Picidae; genus Dryobates; species Dryobates pubescens. The sequence goes on from NC_071630.1 coordinate 1,920,540, forward strand.
AAAGCAGGGGCTGCGGAGGCTCCAAAGCAGCGGCCGCTGAGGCTCCAAAGCAGGGGCCGCAGAGGCTCCAAAGCAGGGGCCGCAGAGGCTCCAAAGCAGGGGCTGCGGAGGCTCCAAAGCAGCGGCTGCGGAGGCTCCAAAGCAGCGGCCGCGGAGGCTCCGAAGCAGGGGCTGCGGAGGCTCCAAAGCAGCGGCCGCTGAGGCTCCAAAGCAGCGGCCGCGGAGGCTCCAAAGCAGCGGCTGCGGAGGCTCCAAAGCAGGGGCTGCGGAGGCTCCAAAGCAGCGGCCGCTGAGGCTCCAAAGCAGGGGCCGCAGAGGCTCCAAAGCAGGGGCCGCAGAGGCTCCAAAGCAGGGGCTGCGGAGGCTCCAAAGCAGCGGCCGCTGAGGCTCCAAAGCAGGGGCCGCGGAGGCTCCAAAGCAGCGGCCGCTGAGGCACCGAAGCAGGGGCCGCGGAGGCTCCTAAACAGCAGCCGTGGAGGCTCCAAAGCAGCGGCTGCAGAGGCTCCAAAGCAGAGGCCGCGGAGGCTCCAAAGCAGAGGCCGCGGAGGCTCCTAAACAGCAGCCGCAGAGGCTCCAAAGCAGCGGCAGCGGAGGCTCCAAAGCAGGGGGCGCGGAGGCTCCAAAGCAGCGGCAGCGGAGGCTCCAAAGCAGAGGCCGCGGAGGCTCCAAAGCAGGGGCCACAGAGGCTCCGAAGCAAAGGCTGTGGAGGCTCCAAAGCAGAGGCCGCGGAGGCTCCAAAGCAGAGGCCGCGGAGGCTCCAAAGCAGAGGCCGCGGAGGCTCCAAAGCAGAGGCTGCGGAGGCTCCAAAGCAGGGGCCGCGGAGGCTCCAAAGCAGGGGCCGCGGAGGCTCCAAAGCAGGGGCCGCGGAGGCTCCAAAGCAGCAGCTGCGGAGGCTCCAAAGCCAGGCTGGATGGGGCCTTGAGCTACCTGGGGTGGTGGAAGCTGTCCCTGCCCATGGCAGGAGGGTTGGAACTGGATGATCTTTAAAACCCCTTTTAACCCAAAGCATTCCGTGAAATACCCTTCCAGTCACGCAAACCCCTCAGCAGCTGAGGCTCCTGAAGCACCGTTTCCGAAGTGGCTACCTGTGTTCTGTGTGATCTGGCGCTTGGTGATCATCTGCTTGCATTTGGGATCCATCACTTCGCTGTTCTTGTTTTGTTTCAAACACTGCAGCATGTTTTTGGAGTCTGCCTCCGGACAAAACCGCTAGAAAAAAGAACCCCAAACCCCCACATTTCATCACTAAGCACTGGGGAAACAAAGGCCCAGCTGCAGTCATAAAAGAGAGGATAACGACCTGCCCAGCCCAGAGGTATTCAGACACATTCCCCCAACACAACATCTATCAAAGAGGCCTCTCCAGATGGACCATGGCCGTGAGTACCTCTGCTTAGAGAGCAAGCACTAAGCCATGCAGCCTTGATTGGCTTCTAGGCTCCAGCTTTGTGTTGGCAGCATCAAAACCAATTTGCCTTTATTGCCTGTTCTTCAGTTACAGCCCAACCTGCATGAAGCAGCCACCAATTTAGGTCTCCCACCCAGCTTCTTTCATTCCCTTTTACTTTAGAAACTAAAAAGAGGATCTTTTAAGCGGGGAACACCTCACTGACGCTCATTTGCCCACTCCTGTCCTGAATTAGATAGCCCAAAGGCAGCCAGCTTACCCAAAATTCAGCCTAATGTGCTTATTTTTGTCACACCAAGCCGTTCTGTGGGTGTAAGATAAGGCTGTGGCATCTTCCAGTCCTTATCATTTAAGTGAGATTGCCTTTTTTGTTGTTACAGAGCAGGAGTCTTTACTGGAGAGCAGCGAACACATTCTCAAGAGGCTGAGCTTTGGGAACAACATGGAGTCAGGGTACAGCCCACAGCCCACACACACTGGAGTTTCAGGGCTTGCAAGGTACCACTTCAAGCCAGCATTTCTGATTTAAAGCTCTGCTTGACTTTGCCTCTTTATCAGTCTGATGAAAGCCTGGGTGCACCGGGTCAGCAGCCAACCCAAGATGCTTCTCCTCTCTGCAGTCTTTGCTGAAAGCCAATTCAAATCCAAACCAACCTGATGAAAACTGTGTTAGGAGCCTCAGCACAGACCTCCTCCACAATTCTACTGGCAGCTGGGAAATTTCTTAGTTCTTTGATCAGGCAAAGTTGAAAGAGAAGGGCCCTGAAGAACCCTCAGCCTGAGTCAGAGTGACATCCCAAACAACATGGCAGCCCTGTACAAGCCTTTATGGGAAGCTTTGAGCAGACAGAGCTCTTACATCCCAACCTCACCCTCTTAAAAGGACATGCTACCATTACCTTGATCATCTGCTTGCAGACTCTCATGAGTGTGTAGTCCAGTTCTGGGTCCATCATCTCTGTCTCCTGCAGTTTAAACACCTTCTGGTGGCAGCGGGTACTCAACTGCTTCTTGATTTCTTTCAGGCATTCAATAATCTACAACAGAGAATCAGAGTCACAGCATCACAGGGCTGGGTTGGGAAAGACCTTTCTGATCACCAAGTCCAACTGACAACAAAGCACTGCCACATCATCACTCTACCACAGAGCCATAATATAGAGTTATAGAATGGTCTGGGCTGGAAGGGACCTCCAGAGGTCATCCAGTCCAACCTCCCTGCAGTCAGCAGGGACATCCCCAGCTAGATCAGGTTGCTCAGGACCTTGTTGAGCCTCACCTTGAATATCTTCAGGGAAGGGACCTCAACCACCTCCCTGGGCAACCTGTTCCAGTGTTCCACCACACTCATGTAAAGAACTTGCTCCTAACATCCAATCTAAATCTGCTCTGCTCTAGTTTGAAGCCATTGCCCCTGGTCCTGTTCCTGCAGGCCTTTGGGAACAATCTCTCTGCAGCCTTCTTGTAGCCCTCTTCAGGTACTGGCAGGCTGCTATTAGGTCTCCCCAGAGCCTTCTCTTCTCTGGCTGAATACCCCCAGCTCCCTCAGCTTGTTCTCATAGCAGAGGTGCTCCAACTCCCTGACCATTTTTGTGGCCCTCCTCTGGACCCTCTCCATCAGGTCCAGGTCCTTCCTATACTGAGGACTCCAGAGCTGCACACAGTACTCCAGGTGAGGTCTCAGCAGAGCAGAGCAGAGCGGCAGAATCCCCTCTCTGGCTCTGCCGGCAGCGCTGCTTTGGATGCAGCCCAGGATGTGATTTGCCTTCTGGGCTGCAAGCTCACCCTGCCTGCTCCTGGCCAGCTTGTCCCTCAGCACCATATCTACACAGCTTTTGAATCCCTTGAGGGATGGGAACTCCACCACTGCCCTGTCCAGCCTGTTCCAGTTGTCAGTTCTTTCAGGGAACAAACTATTCCTCCTGTCCAACCTAAATCTCTCCTGGCACAACCTGAAGCTGTTTCCTCTTGCCCTGTCACTTGTTACTTGGAGGAACAGATTGACTGTTTGTGTCTTTGGGGTTGTTATGACCTAACACCTTGTTTGTTACACCTGCAATGGACACTCTGATGTGATTCTGTCACATGCTGCTCAAAAGGCAGAGCTCGAAAGGCAGGGCTCTGTGTTCCCTGAATGGTTCTCTTCCCCTGGTTTGTGCAGTCAAGTCCCCAACCCCTAGACCTGATTAAAACTCACTTTAATGCTTTAGGCTTATCTTTTCTCCCAAAGATTTAATGAGGTGAGATGAAAAGGGTCACTTCCACTTAACTGCTGACTCCCAAACTTCATCTTTAGCAGAAACCCTTAGCAGCCTCTGCAGTAACCCAGCTGCGAGTAGCTTAAACCCAGCATTAACTGCAAGAGAATTAAGTGCTCACAACACTGCACTCACCCAGCTTGTGAAGGAGCTAAAATTAAGTAACAGTGCTCCAAAACACTGCTGAAAGATTTTGGGTGATAACCACAAAAAAAAATGAGAGTCTCAAGCTGCACCTGCAGGGGCAAAAGTGTTCTTCAAAGTATTTTCTGAAGTGAAGGTGGAAATGGAATTGCAAATGCTGAGCAAAAGCCATTACCTGAGCATTGCCATAGGGCACGTTTTGGCAGTAATTCTTGATGTCACTTTTGCAGGCCTCATACAGCTCTGGTTCAAGCCTGATATCCTCAGTCTGCAGGATAAAATGACAGTAAGAACTTGGAAGCAGTTTTACTTGCACAGAACCACAGAATGTTAGGGGTTGGAAGGGACCTTGAAAGATCATCCAGTCCCAGCCCCACAGCCAGAGCAGGATCAGCCAGGGGAGGTCACACAGAAATGCATCCAGGTGGGTTCTGAATGTCTCCAGAGGAGGAGACTCCACAACCTCTCTGGGCAGCCTGCTCCAGGGCTCTAACACCCTCACAGTGAAAAAGTTTCTCCTCCTGTTCCTGTGCAACCTCCTCTGCTCCAGCATTGCCCCATGTCCTGTCCTTGAACATCCCTGAGCAGAGCCTGGCTCCATCCCTTCACATCGCTATCGACATGAATGAGGGCACCTCTCAGACTCCTCTGCTCCAAGCTCCCTCAGTCTGCCTCAGCAGGGAGATGCCTTCAGCATTGTTGTGGCTCTGCACTGGATTCTCTCAAGCAGTTCCCTGAGGTCCTTCTTGAACTGAGGGGCCCAGAACACAATATTCTAGATGTGGCCTCACCAAGGCAGAGTAGAGGGGGAGGAGAACCTTTCTGACCTACTAACCAGAGCCCTTCTAATCCACCCCAGGATGTCACTGGCCTCCTGGGCCACAAGTGCACATTGCTGGCTTATGGGCATCATTCTGTCTGCTTTGCTGGTCTATTACCCAGAGTCCTCTATCCACAAGCCCCAAGTAACTCTCCAAACAGGCAGGGCAGTCCCTCTGAACTTAAGGGTCCCAGTGGATCAGTTGGATTTTTACACTGCAGAAAGGGTTGCAAGTGAGTTTTGGAGCAGGTGACTTCTTTCCATGGCTCCTCCTAATGGGGCATCAACACAAATATTCAAGCCCACTAAAATATGAGGTATTAACAGCCACCCATCTGTTGGGTGATCTGGAGGCTGGAAATGAAGCTGCCTGCTTTTGGTGATGCCCAGCAGCTGAAATCCTCCACCTAGAGGCAAGAGTGCTGCCTCTTCTGATAGGGGCCTGCTGCAAGTGAAGCTTTAACAAACAACATCTGCTGGTTGAAGACCTTAAGAGTTTCTTGCTACAGCGGGAAGCTGAGAGGCAGCCTTGCCTCCCAGGATAAATACTACTCCTATGCATCCACTTGGAGCAGCTGGAGTCAAGTTTCTTCATTTCTGTTTGTTTCCTCAGCCTGTAAAATTAAGCCTTCTCCTCTCTCCTGAAGGACTTGGAGAGCACCAGCATGTGTGGCCTGTTGCTATCCACCACTGAATGTGGAATCATACAATCATGGAGTGGTTTGGATGGGAAGGGACCTTTACAGGTCATCTAGTCTGACCACTCTGCAGTCATGATGACTTCTAGCTGAGGTTCCAGTGACCCTTAGGCTTGCTTTAGCCTTCAGGAGACTCTGTTTAAGGCACTGGAGCAGACAATCCTTCCTCAGGCCATGAAGGGCAAGCGCATCTCATGCTGTCAGAAGAGTGGGGGAAAACTACATCAGACTTTGACTACTGCAGGATGGACAAACCAGGAAGCTTTGACTGAAGGACCTTGCTAGAAGGGCAGGCAGGCAGATAAGGGGTTTCATGCATGTTTACCATCTCCAGCTCCTCGACACGCAGCTGTTTGCGGCACTTCAGAGAGACTCTGTGCTCCTTGGCGTCCTGCAAAGTGTCGTTGCGCACAGTCGTGCTCAGGCAGATCACCACATCCACCCTGCAGGACACACGACAGCTTTTCACTCTCCTGCCCTGCAACTCAGAGCACTGGCAGAGCCACCAGGCCAGAGAAACACACCCCCAGAACCCAGACACAAAATCCTCCTGCGCCCGCCTACAGCTCTCCTCTGTAGATCTGCATCACAATTAGAGCCCAGAGCAGGGGGAGGGAGAGCCCAGAGCAGGGGCAGCTAAGAGCTCAGAGCAGGGGCAGTAAGTGCCCAGAGCAGGGGCAGTAAGTGCCCAGAGCAGGGGGAGTTAAGCACCCAGAGCCAGGGGCAGTAAGTGCCCAGAGCAGGGGCAATTAAGAGCCCAGAGCAGGGGCAGTAAGTGCCCAGAGCAGGGGAGTTAAGCACCCAGAGCCAGGGGCAGTAAGTGCCCAGAGCAGGGGCAGTAAGTGCCCAGAGCAGGGGGAGTTAAGCACCCAGAGCCAGGGGCAGTAAGTGCCCAGAGCAGGGGCAATTAAGAGCCCAGAGCAGGGGGAGTTAAGCACCCAGAGCCAGGGGCAGTAAGTGCCCAGAGCAGGGGCAATTAAGAGCCCAGAGCCAGGGGCATTAAGTGCCCAGAGCAGGGGCAGTTAAGCACCCAGAGAAGGGGCAGTTAAGCACCCAGAGCAGGGGCAATAAGTGTCCAGAGCAGGGGGAGTTAAGCACCCAGAGCCAGGGGCAGCTAAGTGCCCAGAGCAGGGGCAGTTAAGAGCCCAGAGCAGGGGCAGTTAAGCACCCAGAGCAGGGGCAGCTAAGTGCCCAGAGCAGGGGCAGTTAAGAGCCCAGAGCAGGGGCAGTAAGTGCCCAGAGCAGGGGTAGTTAGGTGCCCAGAGCCAGGGGTAGTTAGGTGCCCAGAGCCAGGGGCAGTTAGGTGCCCAGAGCCAGGGGCAGTTAGGTGCCCAGAGCAGGGGGAGTTAAGCGCCCAGAGCAGGGGCAAGTAGATCCTAAATCTTGGTGTCTAACCCTGAACTACAGCCTAAATCTGAATTTAGTGCCCAAATCATCAGGCAGGAAGGTATCCAAAAATCCCACCTCAAGCCTCTCTGTCAAGGCCTCTGCTCTCAAGTCACATCAGCACTTGAGCAAAGCTTTCCTTGCTCTCAGAAGCAGATGAAGGTGAATACCTCAGGTGGCATTGCAAGCAATCCTTTTGCATGATGGGAAGGGCATTTCTCTCATAAAATGCAAATGGCCTTGCTAGCCAGGAGGAGGATTGACCTTGGGTGTAATTCAGCCTTACATCATTGCAGCAGGCCATTAAACCTCCCCTCCTCCCCCTTTATACTGAAGGGAAGAAACCAGCTTAAACAAGCAGGATGTTTTCCCTTCCCAGATCAGCAACTGGAACAGCAGCCTGCATCTAAAGCTGATGAATCTAGCAAGGATACAAAACATCCCTGGGACATGCAGTCCACTAATTGGAATCATTAGTTATGCCCAGAGCAAGCAAAAGAAAAGAGGACAGGCTTGGAGTGCAAGAGTAAAGCAGAAGTCACTTTAAAGAGGCAGGCAATGCCTCTACCCTTCAGTGCCTGCAGTCACCAAGAGCAAAGGCTCCAAAGACTCAGCCTTTAGAGGAACTCCAGTGCTTGCTGACCTATCATGAAATGCTCTCTAGCTTTGTTACACATTTATATGTGTATTTATATCATCAAATTGCTGTTTGCTCAGGGGCTGCCTACTTTTTTTTGATGTTGGGGCACAGTTTCAGCACATCCTCCTTGCAGGCCATCTTGAACTTGTAGGAGAACCGAAAATCTTTCATTTGAACCTGCAAGAGAGAGATGAGAATTATTTTGGTCACCTGGAGAAAGAAGACAAGCAACCAAAAAAAAAATGCCAACCAACAAAAAAACCCCCACAAACCCCAAAAAAGGTCAAAAGCCCCAAAAGAACGGGGGGGGGGGGGAAAAAAAGAGAAAGAAAAAAACAGGAGGGAAAAAGAGAAAGAGAAAAAAAAAAAAGAAAGAAAAAAAACAGGAGGGAAAAAGAGAAAGAAAAAAAAAAAGAAAGAAAAAAAACAGGAGGGAAAAAGAGAAAGAAAAAAACACAGTAAGGAAAAAGAGAAAAAAAAAGAAAGAAAAAAAACAGGAGGGAAAAAGAGAAAGAGAAAAAAAAAGAAAGAAAAAAAACCAGGAGGAAAAAAGCGGGAGGGAAAAAGAGAAGGGAAGGAAGAGAAGGGAAGGAAGAGAAGGGAAGGAAGAGAAGGGAAGGAAGAGAAGGGAAGGAAGAGAAGGGAAGGAAGAGAAGGGAAGGAAGAGAAGGGAAGGAAGAGAAGGGAAGGAAGAGAAGGGAAGGAAGAGAAGGGAAGGAAGAGAAGGGAAGGAAGAGAAGGGAAGGAAGAGAAGGGAAGGAAGAGAAGGGAAGGAAGAGAAGGGAAGGAAGAGAAGGGAAGGAAGAGAAGGGAAGGAAGAGAAGGGAAGGAAGAGAAGGGAAGGAAGAGAAGGGAAGGAAGAGAAGGGAAGGAAGAGAAGGGAAGGAAGAGAAGGGAAGGAAGAGAAAGGGAAAAAGAGAAAGAACAAAAAAGGAGGAAAAAAGAGGAAGGAAAAAACAGGAGGAAAAAAGAGGAAAAAAAAGACTGGGAGGGAATAAAGAGAAAGAAAATATCAGGGAGAAAAAAAAGAAAGAAAAAAAACCTGGAGGGGGAATAAAAAGAGCAGGGGGAAAAGAACTAAAAAGAACAGGAAAGGGGAAAAAAAAAAGAGAAGAATGGGGGGGAAAAACCCCAAAAGAACAGGGGGAAAAAAAAAACCCCAAACCAAAAGAACAGGGGAAAAAAAAAAAAAACCAAACCAAAAGAACAGGGGAAAAAACCCCAAAGAGCAGGAAAAAACCCCAAAGAACAGGGGGAAAAAAAGCAAACACAAAAGAACAGGGGAAAAAAACCAAAAGAAGAGGAAAACCCCCAGAAGAACAGAGAAAAAACCCAGAAGAACTGGGGAAAAAAAAATAACCAAAAGAACAGGGAAAAAACCTAAAATACCAGGGGAAAAAAACCCAAAAGAACAGGGGGAAAAAAACCACAAAAGAACAGGAAAAAAACACCCAAAAGAACAGGAAAAAAAATCCCAAAAGAACAGGAGAAAAACCCCCAAAGAACAGGGGAAAAAAACACCCAAAAGAACAGGAAAAACCCCCCAATGAACAGGGAAAAAAACCCCAAAAGAACAGGAAAAAGCCCCAAAGAACAGGGAAAAAACACCCAAAAGAACAGGAAAAAAAGCCCCAAAAGAAGAGGAGAAACCCCCCACAAAAAAAAAAAAACAGGGGGAAAAAAACCCCTGAAAGAACAGGGAAAAAACCCCAGAAGAACAGGGGAAAAAACCAACCCCAAAAGAGGGGGAAAAACACCAAACCCAGGAAAAAAAAATAGAAGGAAAAGAAGTGCTGCCCAAGAGACCCTTTGTTGAATCACACAATCACCAAATGCTTTTGTCCACAACTTTTGACTGCATTTCTTATCTCCAGCTACCTCAGACGAGGCTGCTGGAAGGTTGGGGTTGGTCTCTTCTCCCTAGTAACAAATGCTAGGACAAGAGGAAATGGCCTCAAGTAGCACCAGGGGAGGTTTAGGCTGGACATTAGAAGCAGCTCCTTCACTGAAAGGATTCCCAGACACTGAAACAGGCTGCCCAGGGAGGTGGTTCAATGCCCATCCCTGGAGGTGTTTACAGGGTGCAGAGACGTGGTGCTGAGGGCCATGGTTTAGCAGCAGCCTTGATAGAATTAGAGACTGATTGGACTGGATGATCTTAAAGGTCGTTTCCAACCCAAATGACTCCATGATTCTGTAAGTAAGGGGAAGCCTGGGCTGCTGAAGAAGCTGAGACTCCAGCTACCATGCACCAGGAAGGAAGGAGAAATAAATCAGAGAATCACAGAATTGTTTGGGTTGGAAAAGCCTTCTGAGATCATCCAGTCCAACCAGCAACCCAACCCCACCGTGGCCATCACACCATGCCCCCAACTGCCGTGGCCACAGGGTTCTGGAACACCTCCAGGCATGGGGACTCCACCACCTCCCTGGGCAGCCTCTGCCAGTCCCTGACCACTCTTGGCAGCAAAGAAATTTTCCCTCCTCCCCAGCCTAACCCTCCCCTGGCACAATTTCAGGCCAGTTCCTCTCCTCCTATCACCTGAGACTGGGGTGAAGAGACCAACCCCAACCTCACTGCAAGCTCCTTTCAGGGAGCTGTAGGGGGAACTCCAGAAACGACCACTTGTGACCAGGCACACAAGTAGCTGAAACTCACAAGAGCACTTTAAACAGTGAGGAAGTCAATCTGAGAGAAGGAGGGGGGTTCAGAAGGAGCTAATAATTCCTGTCAGCAAGGAGCAGGCTTCCCCTGCTAAGGGAGGGAGAGGGCTGCTTACCAGCTGGAAATGAGTAACTCCAATTGCACACTTCTCGTTCATTTCCTTCTGGTGTTTGTTCTGGATCAGACACTCCATCAGGTCCCCAGAATCAATCTGGTTATCTGCAACCTCCTGAAGAATGAGATGAAAGGCTTGAGACATGAGGGTTTTTTTTGATCTTCATGCACCTTTGGCCCACTGTGACAAGGAAATAATGCAATTTCCAGTTCCACTCGGCTGGGAGCTTGCACTCGCCATTAACTCGCCACCCACGAGGTGCACCACGCAAGGATTTAAAGGTATAGCCCAGAAAAGTCATTTCAGGCACACAGACACACTTGGGACTCAGGAGAACATGCTGCAGAGCCTCAGTGCTTCCATGAAGTACTACAGCTAAGTGCCTTCACTGCTGTGTGGCTGCCACTCAGTCCCAGAGCAACTTAAGAAGTGGTTTCAGTAATGCTGAGCAGTTGTACAGAGCCCAGTGGCTGAAAGCACCACTTGTGGGCAGGGGAGAAGGGAAAGCTTAGTTTTTAAAGTCACAAACCCAGTGATTTTCCCAATTAGAGGGCAACTGTCACTCTAAACCTCTGTTTATTTTGTGCTAGAGCTCTGACAGCAGCAGAAGTAGCAGGTAGAGCTAAGAATATTTGGGTTAGGAATCACAGAATCGTCAGGGCTGGAAGGGACCTCAAGAATCAGCCAGTTCCAACTCCCCCTTGCCATGGGCAGGGGCACCTCACACCACAGCAGGCTGCTCACAGCCACATCCAGCCTGGCCTTAAAAACCTCCAGGGGTGAGGCTTCCACCATCTCCCTGGGCAAACTGTGCCAGGCTCTCACCACCCTCAGGGGGAAGAACTTCTTCCTAACATCCAATCTGAATCTACCCACTTCCAGTTTTCCTCCATCCCCCCCAGTCCTATCACTCCATGACACCCTCAAAAGTCCCTCCCCAGCTTGCTGGTAGCCTCCTTCAGATACTGGAAGGCCACAAGAAGGTCTTGTTGGAGCCTTCTCTTCTCCAGACTGAACAGCCCCAACTCCCTCAGTCTGTCCTCAGAGCAGAGCAGCTCCAGCCCTCTGCTCACCCTCCTGGCCCTGCTCTGGACACCTTCCAGCCCCTCCAGAGCCTTCCTGGCACAGAGGCTGCAGAACTGGACCCAGAGCTCCATCTGTGGTCTCAGCAGAGTGGAGCAGAGAGGTAGAATCCCCTCCCCAGTCCTGCTGGCCACACTTCTGCTGCTGCAGCTCAGGCTCTGCTGTGCTCCAGGCAGGATTTCACCAGAGTGGAGTAGAGGGGGAGAATGACCTCCCTTGACCTGCTGGCCACACTTCTCCCTATGCAGCCCAGGATATGATTTGCTTCCTGGGCTGCAAGTGGTTTAATCAAAGAGGTTTCCTAACTGCTTACCTCCAGTCTTACTTTGGAGCAACTACACCAAGAGCCAATCCTAAAAGCCCTCTCCCTCCTTTCCCACAGAGTGATTTCTGCCCCCCAAACATTCACACTGCTACAGAGCACTCACATGACAGAAGGTCTGGATAATGGGCTCACAGGCTCTCATCAGCAAGGCTTCAATTTGAATGTCCTGCAGGGAAGATGCAACATTTCATTTCATCTCTGACAACAGCTTAAACTCAACCCAGTGTACAGGCTTGGAAGGCTGTCATCCAGCCAGCCTTGCCCTACACTTCTGCAAATCCTAGGGTTCACTCTTGCCAACAACATGGCAAATGCAAGAGAAGCTTTCCAGCTTAAGGGGAGAGCCTGGTCCCCACAGAACCTCCTCACTTAGATAACTCAATTCATAGATTGGGGTGGGTTGGAAGAGAATTGACTTTAAGAACCCTGACTTCAATGATCTTTAGATCATCCAGTTCCAACCCCTCTGCCATGGACAGGGTTCCACCAGCCCAGGTTGCTCAAGGCCTCATCCAACCTGGCCTTGAACACCTCTGGGGAGGGGGCAGCCACGGCCTCCCTGGGCAACCTGTTCCAGTGTCTCCCCATCCTCACTGGTGCAGCATCCAGTTTGCAATCAACTGAAACCTAGGCAGGAGTTGAAAGAGCAATGATAGTTCTGAGCAAACCATTTTGGAACCACCCTTGGAAGCCTTCCCTGGGGCAAAGTGTAAATGTCAAGAGATCCAGGGAAGAAGATCTGGGGCAAGAGAGACAGAAGATGAAATTTCCCAGGCAGTTAAGCTGCTGACCTCACTGAAGCCCTCTAATGATGCATGTGGCTGCTACTTCTTGAGAAGTTTTGAGGGACAGGGGGAAGGAAGCTGCTGTATGGCATTCAAAACTACCTCCAAACAAGACCACAAAATGCAATCCCATGACATATCTTGACTTGTGCTAAAGGTAAGTGGGTTGCCTCTCTGCAAGAAGCCTTAGCTTCAGTGCCATAAATGATTTTAAGCACAGGAAATGTCCTCAACAGCCTAAAATCCCAGAATGGTCTGGGTTGGAAAGGACCTCCAAAGGTCATCCAGGCCAACTCCCTCTGCAGTCAGCAGGAGCATCCTCAACCAGATCAGGTTGCCCAGAGCCCTGTTGAGCCTCAGCTTGAATATCTCCAGGGCTGGGGCCTCAACCACCTCCCTGGGCAACCTGTTCCAATATTCCACCACCCTCATGGTGCAGAACTGGTTTCTAACATTCAACCTAAATCTCCCCTTCTCTAGCCACCCCTCCTCCTATCTATGCAGGCCTTTGTAAATATAGCCTCTGTCCATCCTTCTTGTAGCCCCATTCAGGTACTGGAAGGCTGCTATTAGGTCACCCTGGAGTCTTCTCCAGGCTGCACACCCCCAGCTCCCTCAGCCTGTCCCCGTAGCAGAGGTGCTCCAACCCCCTAATCATTTTCGTGGCCCTCCTCTGGGCCTGCTCCATCAGGCCCAGGTCCTGCCTGTGTTGAGGGCTCCAAACCTGGCCACTGAATTCAATTCCCTTCCTCAAGAATCCCATATGAAAACTTAACCCAGGAGAGGGTAGAATGGATGGTGTCTGCTTGATCCTAGGGAGCTGCATTTCTGCAGCTGCTCTAACCTCCCTATCTTCCATCCCTATCAAAATGATTTTGAGTAGACATGCTCAAAGATTCCCTTTGTCCCAGGCTGAACTCTGCTCACCTCAGACTCCAGCTCAGTGAGGTTTCCCACTATGTCTCTGCAATCAGACACCAAGTCATCAAGATGGTCCTGAAGGCATTCCAGCTCCTAGAAAATCAGACAGTTTAGTGTCTCACCCAAGAACCCAACTTGAAAAACCAGGAACACATGTCAAGCTGCTCTGCTCCTTGCAGAGTCCTACACCTCACTTAATCCCACTCCCAGAACACATCTAGCATAGAATGGCTTGGGTTGGAAAGGACCTTGAAGATCACACAGTTCCAAACCCCCTGCCATGGGCAGGGACAGCTCCCACCAGCCCAGGTTGCTCAAGGTCTCATCCAGCCTGGCCTTGAACACCTCCAGGGAGGGGGCAACCACAACCTCCCTGGGCAACCTGTGCCAGTGTCTCACTACCTTCACTGTAAAGAATTTCCTTCCAATCTCAGGTCTCACTCTCTCCTCCTCCAATCTCCAGTCTCAGCCTCCCCTCTTCCAGCTCAAAGCCACTGCCCCTCATCCTATCACTACAAGCCCATAGCAGGGACTGTGAGTGCTGCTCTGGCATGTTACTGCCTGTGCTCAAAGCTGCTGCTGCTTCACTTCTGGGATATCACATCGAATTTGCCCCTCACATAACCCTGTGGAGGAGACTGCATTGCCCAAAGGACAATCTACAGTGGGCACTTCAAACAATGGTGTGTGCTCTGCTGCCTGTGCAGCGGGATGCTCCTCCCCTCCAGCTCTGCTAGGACACAGCAATTGAACATGAAAGCCTTTGTTGAAAGTTTGCTAAGCAGCAGCAGATGTGAGCTGAGCTCTGTATAAACACAGGAAGCATGTCAGCATTTGCCACATGGAAATGGGATAAAGTTTATGTGGGAAATGTCAAGCCTCTAACAGAGCATTACAAATACAAGGCAGGGTGGGGTGGCTTCATTGGAGCCCTCCTTCTTAACTACCCTCTTCCCCTCTCTGATGCCACTTTGGAACCTACTGAAGCCAGGCAGGAGGTGCAAAGCTCCTTGCTATCACCTTCATCCCTGTCTCACACAGATGACATTTCAAACTGCACTCACTGTTAATCTGTTCTCAGCTAGAGGGAGACAGCTCAAGGCAAGATGTCTCTTTAGCCTCCTTTTTGCCTTCCCCTTCCCACCCCTCCAGCTTTGCAAATCAGTCAGTAGTGCTCCTGCATGCAGTACCTGTCCTGTCTCTGTTTTCTCACTGCACCACTTCCCCAAATCAATCATGCACTTGTCCTGAAGGGCTGGGTCCAGCTTCACGTCCATGGCACGCTGGTGGAGGATCCTCTGCACCTCTGCTCTGCACTCTCGGGATAGCTGCAAGGAGGGCAAAGAGGCTTTTCAGAATCCCAGCAGGGAGGGGGGGGGTTTGGAAGGGACCACTGGAGCTCATCTAGTCCAAACCTCCTGCTAAAGCAGGGGCACCCACAGCAGGTCAGCAGATGGAATCTCTAAACCCAGCCAGTGCAAACAAGGTGCTGTGAGGCAAAGCACCGAGGTGCCACCAGCAATCCCAGAACAGTATCACAGTGTCACAGTATCACCAAGGTTGGAAGAGACCTCAAAGGTCATCCAGTCCAACCTGGCACCACAGACCTCATGGCCAGACCATGGCACCAAGTGCCACATCCAAGCCCCTCTTGAACACCTCCAGGGATGGGGACTCCACCACCATCCTGGGCAGCACATCCCCAGGGCCAATCTCTCTTGCTGGGAAGAATTTCCTCACCTCCAGCCTGAACCTCCCCTGGCACAGCTTGAGACTGTGTCCTCTTGTTCTGGGGCTGGGTGCCTGGGAGAAGAGCCCAACCCCTTCCTGGCTACAGCCACCTTTCAGGTAGTTGTAGAGAGCAATAAGGTCACCCCCAAGCCTCCTCTTCTCCAGGCTAAGCAACCCCAGCTCCCTCAGCCTCTCCTCCCAGGGCTGTGTTCCAAGCCCCTCACCAACTTTGTTGCCCTTCTCTGGACACCTTCCAGCAAGTCAACCTCCTTCCTAAACTGAGGAGCCCAGAACTGGACACAGGACTCAAGGTGTGGCCTAACCAGTGCTGAGCTCAGGGCAGAATGACCTCCCTGCTCCTGCTGGCCACACTCCTAATGCAGGCCAGGATGCCATTGGCCTCCTGGCTGTCTGGGCACACTGCAGGCTCATGTTCAGCCTACCATCAACCAGCACCCCCAGGTCCCTCTCTGCCTGGCTGCTCTCAGCCACTCTGCCCCCAGCCTCCAGCACTGCCTGGGGTTGCTGTGGCCAATGTGCAGCCCCTGGCACTTGGATGTGTTCAATCTCCTGCCCTTGGCCCCTGCCCATCTGCCCAGCCTGTTGAGTTCCCTCTGCAAAGCCTCTCTCCCCTCCAGCAGCTCAACTCCTGCCCCCAGCTTGCTGTCAGCTGCAAATTTCCTGCTGATGGACTCCATGCCCTCCTCCAGATCATCAATGAAGATGTTAAAGAGGCTGGGGCCCAGCACTGCTCCCTGGGGCACACCACTGGTGCCTGGCTGCCAGCTGGCTGTGGCACCATTCACCACCACTCTCTGGGCTCAGCCTCCAGCCAGTTCCTCACCCATTGCAGTGTGCTCCCATCCAAGCCAGGGGCTGACAGCTTGGCCAGGAGTTTGCTGTGGGGGAGCTTGCTTTCAAATTGCCAAGGGCCAGCTGTTCCCTTAGCCTGCTTTCCTCAGGGTGGGGAAAAAAAAAAGACATTTGAAAAAGCCTTTTCCCTCCCTGATAGATTCTTTGCAGGGTGGCTATTGATTGCTTGGGTCAGCACCAATATAAAATGGAGTTACAAAAGGAAAAAGGCCTCAGCTCAGCAGACTAAGAAACTGCTTGAAAAGGGAAAGGAATTCAAATGTTATGCCTAAAAGGGAGATGTTTTCAATCAATACTTGACCTCTGCCACGACAAGGCCCTTGAAATCAAGCTGAGGAAATGAATTTTTAAGCCAGGCCATTGTGTAAATCCACCAATTCCTGGAGGCTGTGCACACTCCAGGGCCAGAAGAAAGGGAACCAAGCAGCCAGCAGCTTTCAAGGGAGTGCTTTGCAAGCAAACTTGAAAAGAGCAGCTCTGAACCCAACAGATGTGGTTGTGGTGGATTGCAGAGTGCAGGGCAGCAAGTCAGATCCCTTCTGTCTTCTTCAAAGACAATACAAGCACACTTAGCAGAGCCCAGTGCTGCTGCTTTGCATGAAGAGGAAGAATTTCCTGGGGGTGTAATCTCAGCTCTACTCAAAACTTCATTAGAAGCAGCCCAGGACAGCTGAGATTGGAACTCTTTCCACAGAGCCATAGAATGGTCTGGGTTGCAAGGGTCCTCCAAAGGTCATCCTGTCCAATTCCCCTGCACTCAGCAGGGGCATCCTCAACCAGACCAGGCCTACCCAGAGCCTTGTCAAGCCTCACCCAGGGATGAGGCCTCAACCACCTCCCTGGGCAACCTGTGCCAATGTTCCATTACCCTCATAGTAAAGAGCTTGTTCCTGATAGCCAATTGAAACCTGCTCTGCTCTAGTTTCAAGCCATTGCCCCTTGTCCTGTCACCACAGGCTTTTGCAGACAGTCTCTCTGCAGCCTTCCTGTAGCCCTCTTCAGGTCCTAGCAGGCTGCTCTAAGGTCTCCCCAGAGCCTTCTCTTCACCAGGCTGAACAGCCCCAGCTCCCTCAGCCTGTCCTTGTAGCAAGGCTGCTTCCACCCCCTGATCATTTGTGGCCCTCCTCTATACCCTCTCCATCAGGTCCACGTCCTTCCTATATTGAGGGCTCCTGACCTGCACACAGTACTCCAGGTGAGGTCTCAGACCTGCACACAGTACTCCAGGTGAGGTCTCAGACCTGCACACAGTACTCCAGGTAGGTTTCAGCAGTGCAAAGCCAAGTGGCAGAATCACCTCTCTGGCTCTGCTGGCCACACATCTTTTGATGCAACCCAGGATGTGATTGCCCTCCATATAATCCCTCACAGAATAATCACAGAATGATTGAATAACTCCTTCTTGCATCAAACCAATGTTGCAGCTGTGTGACCTCTCTACAAGGAGTCACATTCCTCTTTGGGCAGAGCAAGGGGGAAGGGCCTGCACTGTGTCTAAACAGACAGAGCCAAGCTGTTCTCAGGACTTTCAGGACACATTTCCCCTTCTCATAGCTCACTGGGGCCGTTCTGCTGTACCACAGCAGCAGCACAGACCCCCAAGGCACAGCTGAGCAGCAGTGCAAGTAGCTTCTAAGTAGCTTTTGTGAGCCCCTGCAGTTTTAGCTGCTTCCAGACGTCCCTCCAGCCCTCCTCATCACAGATCAAAGAGCAGTAGGCTGCACTCCAGCACTTACCCTCCTTCCTTGCTCCTCTGTTCGGTAGGCATGCCTGTACAAGCAGGAGAAAACAGCCCCTGGAGGCATCAGCTCACTGGTCTCATTCCAGCCGTGGGTATGGCAGAGGCGGGAGGCGTCCCCTTGACACTTGCGGTACAGGACAGTGTCCAGCCTGCAAACACAGAAGGCATCAGCACAGCCTCACCCAGACCTGCAGACACAGAAGGCATCAGCACAGCTTCACCCAGACCTGCAGACACAGAAGGCATCAGCACAGCCTCACCCAGACCTGCAGACACAGAAGGCATCAGCACAGCCTCACCCAGACCTGCAGACACAGAAGGCATCAGCACAGCCTCACCCAGACCTGCAGACACAGAAGGCATCAGCACAGCCTCACCCAGACCTGCAGACACAGAAGGCATCAGCACAGCCTCACCCAGACCTGCAGACACAGAAGGCATCAGCACAGCCTCACCCAGACCTGCAGACACAGAAGGCATCAGCACAGCCTCACCCAGACCTGCAGACACAGAAGGCATCAGCACAGCCTCACCCAGACCTGCAGACACAGAAGGCATCACTACAGCCTCACCCAGACCTGCAGACACAGAAGGCATCACTACAGCCTCACCCAGACCTGCAGACACAGAAGGCATCACTACAACTTGATGTGGCTCAGGGCAATGCCAGGCACTGCTAGAGGCTGGGCAGGGACTGGCTGCAGAGCAGCCCTGAAGAAAAGGCCTTGGGGGTGCTGGGGGAGGAGAGGCTCAGCAGCAGCCAGCAGGGAGCACTTGCAGCCCAGAGAGCCAAGCAGAGCCTGGGCTGCAGCAGCAGAAGTGTGGCCAGCAGGGCCAGGGAGGGGATTCTGCCTCTCTGCTCCACTCTGCTGAGCCCACAGCTGGAGCTCTGGAGCCTCTGTGCCAGGAAGGATCTGAACATCCTGGAGCACATCCAGAGAAGGGCCATGAGGATGGGCAGAGGGATGGAGTTCCTCTCCTATACAGACTGAGGGAGCTGGGGTTGTTCATTTGGAGAAGAGAAGGCTCCAAACAGGCCTTCTTGTGGCCTTCCAGTATCTGAAGGAGCCTACAGTAAAGCTGGGGAGGGACTTTAGGGTGTCAGGGAGTGATAGGACTGGTGGGGGATGGATCCAAGCTAGAGGGGGGAAGATTCAGATTAGACATTAGGAAGAAGTTTGGCACAGGTTGCCCAGGCAGGTGGTGCAAGCCTCATCCCTAGAGGTTTCTAAGGCCAGGCTGGACGTGGCTGTGAGCAACCTGCTGTAGTGTGAGGTGTCCCTGTCATGGCAGGGGGGTTGGAACTGGCTGATTCCTGAGGTCCCTTCCAACTGTGTGACAATTCTGTGACACTGTGATCCACCCAAACCTGCAGACAGAGAAGGCATCCCCAGCACTTCATTCAAACCTTTAAGGCTTCTGAGGCCAACCCCCTCCTCTCCAGCTCCTCACACACCACCACCTCATTCAACAGCAGTGTCTGCCCAACCAAACCAACAGGTGGCCAAAAGCCTGTCACTCAGTTTGGAATCACCTCCCTCATCTTGCAAAAAACCTCCTGAAGAGCCTTAATGACAAACTCAATCTTCAGCGCTTCCTGAAGTGCCTCCCACTCTCCTCTGCAGCCAAGTGCTGACACAGGAGCAAAGAAATCACCACCTCCCTGATGTCCTAAGGCAGCAGAAAGGCAGGGACACACCATGTTTTGCTTGTGTAATCACTGAATCAACAGAGAATGGATTAGGGACCTCAGAAATCATCTTCTCCAACCCCCCTGCCCTGGGCAGGGACACCTCCTATGAGACTAAGTTGCTCCAAGGCCATATCCAACCTGGCTTTGAATACTTCCTGGCTTGGAGACTCCAGAACTTCTCTAGGCAACCTGTTCCAGTGCCTCACCACCTTCAGGGGGAAGAACTTTCCTAAATGCATCTTTTGGGGTCAGGATGTTGCAAATACTCAGCCTTCCTTCATGTTGAGTCTGGCTCAAGCAATGAGTTACATGCTGGGGACGTGGCACAGGCAGGGGAACCAGCAAGGAAGGGAAACAGAAAGAAGAGGGAGGGAAAAGTTGCCTAGGGCCACAAAGGTGATCCAAGGGCTGGAGCAGCACTGCTGTGAGGACAGGCTGAGGGAGCTGGAGAGGAGAAGGCTCCTGGGAGGACCTTATTGCTGCCTTCCAGTACCTGAAGGGATCCTACAGGAAGGCTGCAGAGGGACTTTTCCTGAGGGTGTCTAGAGCCAGGCCAAGGGGAAATGGTTTGAAGCTGAGGGAGAGCAGGGTTAGAGTGGAGCTGAGGAAGAAGTTCTTCAGTATGAGGGTGGTGAGACTCTGGAATGGGTTGCCCAAGAAGGCTGTGAATGCCTCCTGCCTGGAGGTGTTCAAGACCTGACTGGATGAGGCCTTCAGCAACCAAGTCTAGTTGAGAGGAGTCCCTGCCCTCGACAGGGGAGGTTGGAGCAGGTGTTCTCTGAGGCCCCTTCCAACCTGAGCCATTCTAGGATTCTATTCTTGTCTGGCTGTGCAAACAGTTATGGAGATGACTAAACAAACAGCCACAAAGCCCTAAACTCTCTGGTCCATGAAGCCCTGTGTAATTTACAAGAGGAAGGTTCACAGAGCTCTTAACTACTGGCACTGCTGCCTGCAGACCCAGCCATGAGTCAGATCTCCTTCAGGCTCTGTCTGAATGCCCTTGGCAGCAATCTCTGCCTGTGATGTCTTCCTTCCTTGTGGTCACTGACAACAACCATCCCATTCCTGGCACTAACCCCATCTGATGTACTCCACTTCCTCACCTCTCCATCTTCCTCAGAAGGAAAACCCAACACTACTTCTTTCCTCCCTGGCAATGCTTATCAAATGTAGACTCTCCCCATCTTAACCCAGACAGACAGGGGGGCTCTGTGTGTACTGAAAACAAAGCACTGCCACCTGTGGGTGGGGAAGTTAGCAAACCAGCTCTCCAGAGGCAATCAGATCTGTTCTACAGGCTGTCATCACACCTAGAGAACCTGAGGAGAGGCAGAAATGGAAGCAGGGTGATCCTCACACTGTGCTGCTTTGTTAGACTTGGAAGCTTGGGTTTCTTAATTCTCATTTTGTAGCACTCAGAGCAGCTAAAACTGGCTGCCACCTACACAGAATATGACCTCCAGCTTCTGCTTTGAGCTAGACCAGAACTAATTCTGGACAGGGATTTGACTTCCCAACTCAGTCTCTGCTCTGTGAGGCAGCTTCTGAAGTTTAGGGCAGGTTTGCACAGCCAGGGGCTGCTCCTAGCAGTGAGAAGCTGATGGGGAGAGCTCCTGCCAAGGGTTGGGATGCAGATGGCTCTGCCTTGGACTTGCTCCTCTGCAGACCAATGGCAGAGGAGCAAGTCCAAGTTCCCTGTGCTGGAGTGCAGGAAGTCAGAGGTGGCACCTGTGGGGAGGAGTGGACAGGACAGGTGACCCTCAATTGACCACCAAGGGATGGCATCCTGTGGATGGCATCTCCAGGAGAAAGCTAAGGGATCAGCAGGGTTCAATCTCTTCTTCACTGGGCATTCTGCCTTCAGTCCTGATCTACGTGTTCAAAGATCCAGCTGCAGTACAGCTGCTGAATCCTGTCCCCATCTGCTGTTGAGTCCAGTCTGGGACTTCCTGAGGGCTCACAGCCAGCACCAGTGGTGACAATGGTGATGTCACTGCCACCAGGGGTTGGGTTCCCTATTGGTTTGCATCTATTTCATTTTCTTGTCCTTTTTTCCATCCCAGCTAGCTCAGTTTCTCTCCCAACCCCTCAGTCTCCCTCCCTTATTCCCTTTATCTTCCCTTTGGGAAGGTAGAGGCCTTCATAGGCCTTCACCTAGTGGCCAGCCCTGCCCTGCCCCTTGACACAACTTCAGTATGGCCACTGAGAATGCTTTTAATTAAAGCTGCATTGAATTTTAGAGCACAAACCTGAGATGCTGTTTAGGGCAGCATCCTTTCTAAGCAAATACCTGATTCAAGTGGCCACCACACTGATTTCCCTCAGCAGCTTTTGCCCTGAAGAGCAGGCCTGCTTTGAAGTCCTCTTGACACAAGCATGAGCTATTCTGTTTTACAAGGAAGCACTAATGCAGCACAACACTAAAGGGAAGCATCAGATGAAACTTAAACCTTGGCACTCACTTCCAGTCACGAGATATAAAGTACTGGAGCTCCAGGAGTCTATGCTCACAGTCCTCTACCATCTTCTCAGTGTACAAATGCTCCATCAGGCAAGACAGAATCCTGCAAACAGAAGGGAAAAAAAAAGGAGTTAGGTCAGGGACTGTCAGAATCATGCTGAGCTTCCTCCTAACAGGTGGGGTTGCCATAGCTGTGGCTCACTGGAAAAGATCAGCAAGTTGTTCAGCAAAGTGAAGATGTGGTTGAGGCCCTGTCCCTGAAGACATTCAAGATCAGACTTGATATGGCCCTGGGCAGCCTGATCTAATTGGAGCTCTCCCTGCTGCCTGCAGGGGTGCTGGACAAGGTGATCTTTGAGGGTCCCTTCCAATCCAATCCAATCCAATCCAATCCAATCCAATCTGTGAAGGCTCTTTCTCTTCCTTCAGAGAGATGACATCTAAACCAGCAACTCTCTTCACCTCCATTGCCTTGCTTAGCAGTACATGGCAAAACCATAAGGACTACTGTATATAAAATCTGGCTCAAGAAACAATCTACATGAGACCTCATGATAAAGGAGACATGGTGAAGATAAAGGAGGTCACACAAGAAGAGTGCGACCAGCAGGCTGAGCGAGGTTCTTCCCCCTCCACTCTGCCCTACTGTGGCCACATCTGGAGTCCTGGGCTCAGTTCTGGGCTCCCAAGCTCAAGAGAGGCAAGAAACTACTGCAGAGAGTTCAGCAGAGTCTCCAAAGCTGCTGAGGGGCCTGGAGGATCTCTGTGAGGAGGGAAGGCTGAGAGCCCTGGGGCTGTTGAGCCTGGGGAAGAGCAGCCCGAGAGGGGCTGGAGCCTGTCGTTCTGGGTAGGTTTTTAGTTATCTCTTCAGGTCAACCAGAGAAGACTGATGGAAGCCTCCAGAGGAGGAGAGGCCTGTGGCAGGCCAGAGGCACCTACATGGGGTCTCCTGAGCGGATGTGCTTGCAGGCAGTCTGGATGACCGACTCGCAGGCCTCGTTCAGCGCCCGGTCGATGCGGTAATCGGCGCCGGGGTCTGTTTCCTGGATCAGGGTTTGAAGCTGCAAGAAAGAAATTGGGGAGAGGACAACAAATGAGGGCAAAGGCAACTGAGAGCACCCACAGCTTGTCAGAGTGGCAATGCCATGCCAAAAGAAGCAGCACCACCAGGCAGGAGCTCTGCTCTGCAGTTGCTTATTCCAAGCGTTCGCGCTGCCAGCGCCGTTACCGGGCGCTGCCGAACCCTCACAGAGCCACAGCCTGGGGAGGCTTGGAAGGGCCCTCTGGAGATCATCTAGTCTGACCCCTCTGGCCAAAGCAGGATCAGAGAATCACAGAATGGTCCAGGCTGGCAGGGACCTCCAAAGGTCATCCAGTCTGAGCTCCCTGCAGTCAGCAGGGACATCCCCAACTGGATCAGGCTGCTCAGGGCCTCATTGCGCCTCACATTGAATATCTCCAGGGTTGGGGCCTCAACCACCTCCCTGGGCAGCCTGTTCCAGTGTTCCACCACCCCCATAGTAAAGAGCTTGTTCCTGATAGCCAATCTAAATCTGCTCTTCTCTAGTTTGAAGCCATTCCCCTGGTCCTGTCACTGCAAGCCTCTGGGAACAGTCTCTCCATCCTTCTTTGCAGCCCCCTTCAGGTACTGCAAGGCTGCTATTAGGTCTTCTGGGAGCCTCCTCTTCTCCAGGCTGAACAACCCAGAGGCCAGGCCACACAGGAACACATCTAGGCAGGTTTGGAAAGCCTTCAGAGAAGGCCCAGAGAAGCCTGGCCCAGGTTGCCCAGAGAGGTGGGAGATGCCCCATGGCTGGAATCACTCCAGGCCAGGTCGTTTGGGGCCCTGAGCAACCTGCTGCAGTTGCAGATGTCCCTGCTGAGTGCAGAGGGGTTGGACTGGATGAGCTTTATGGACCTCTTCCCAAACCATTCCATGATTCTATAGGACTCTGAGAGTCATCAAACAGAAGCCTGTAGAGGATCCAGTTCCTAACAGGGGGCTGCACCTTCCTCAGCAGGAGAAAGGAGAAATGGTAATGTCCTCTGCAAAGCTTGCTAAGAGGCAATCAAAGGGGAAGAACAGGATTGTGCTGGTATCAACTCATGTTCTCACTTGCCTGGAGAGGACACAAAAGTTTCACTGACATACAGAATCATACAATTGTGGAGCTTGGGAGAGACCTTGAGGTCAAATCCAACCACTCATTGAGAGCTCACAATGCCACCACTACTGCTAAGCCACCACCACTAAACCACCTCCCTCAGCACCACTTCCACACAGCTTTTAAACATCCCCAGGGATGGTGACTCCACCACCTCCCCTGCCCAGGGCCTGAGAACCCTTTCTGGGAAGAAAATTTTCCTAACATCCAACCTGAACCTCCCCCCCTGGTAGAATTGAGGCCATTTCCTCAAGGGTGTGAGGGTGCTGGAGGCCTGGAGCAGGCTGCCCAGAGAAGTCTTCTCTGCAGAGCTTCCAAACTCCCCTGGCCATTGTGATCCTGGGCAAGCTGCTGTGGGTGCCCTGCTTTTAGCAGGGAGGGGGGTTGGAGTGGATGAGCTGCAGAGGTCCCTTCCAAGCCTCACTCTGCTGAGGTTCTGTGATTCGGGACCAGCACTCAGCCCAAGATCTCCATGTCCCACATCATTTCCTACTGAAAGGTGAATACCCAGAGAGTGCCAAAGGGCAGACTGGGATCATATTCTGACAATCAAACAACTGCAGCTGACAAATCTGGAGGAGAAGTGGGGGAAAAAAGGAGAGTTTGCTTCGAAGGCAAGTGCTCAGCAACATCAAACAGTTTACCCTGTTAACATCTTGACACTTCCTTAATGATTTTAAGCTACTGGCCCCCAGCCCCTCTAAATCAAAAGCACAGTTACAATTTCATCCTCCCCCTTCACCTAAACACCATTCAGGAGCCTTTCAGGGGCAAAGCCTCTAAGATCACAGAGAATTAAAAAAGCATCAGAGAAGTGGAGCAAAGACAAGCTGGAGTCATTTATCCACCAGAGCCCAGAGTGCCTGGGAAGAATGCAGGATTCCCAAACAGCTTGGCCACAATCAATGGGAGAAGGATCTAGGGGACACAGGCAGCTGGGAGGATGCTGTCTGGTAGGGCACAAGCTGCTGATTCAGAGATTCACCAGAACATAACACTAAAAAGGAAGCATTTTATACTAAAGAGGGCTGGGGGGCTGTGCTGAGAGAGTTGGGGTTGTGGAGGCTGGAGAACAGAAGGCTCTAGGGAGATCTGCTGGTGGCTTTTCGGTGCTTAAAGTGTCTTCTAAGAAAGCTGGGGACAGACTTTGGAGCAGGGCCTGTTGTGACAGGACAAGGGGTGGGTGATGGTTTGAACTGAAAGAGGGAGATTGGGAGTGGAGAGCAGGAAGGTGGGGAGAGCCTGGCCCAGGTTGCCCAGAGAGGTGGGAGATGCCCCATGGCTGGAATCACTCCAGGCCAGGTCGTTTGGGGCCCTGAGCAACCTGCTGCAGTTGCAGATGTCCCTGCTGAGTGCAGAGGGGTTGGACTGGATGAGCTTTATGGACCTCTTCCAACCCAAACCATTCCATGATTCTATAGGACTCTGAGAGTCATCAAACAGAAGCCTGTAGAGGATCCAGTTCCTAACAGGGGGCTGCACCTTCCTCAGCAGGAGAAATGGTAATGTCCTCTGCAAAGCTTGCTAAGAGGCAATCAAAGGGGAAGAACAGGATTGTGCTGGCATCAACTCATGTAGAGCCCTACACATCTACACATGTAGGATGAGTGGAGCTCCTCCTTCAAAGACAAAGGGTTAAATAAAAGCTCAAACCTGGCACCTTCTTATGTGTGCAGGTCCAAGAAACTGGCCACAGCATCATGTGGGCAGGACTCCTCCTCAGGGCTCAGCTCAGGCAAGTATTTGTGTTGTGCTGCCATAAAATCATGGAATGGGTTGGGTTGGAAGGGACCCTCTAGGCCAACTGCCCTGAAGTGAGCAGGGACATCTATAGAACAGCACCATGCCAGAGCTCAGAACCACAAAAAGGTTTGGGTTGGAATAGACCTTAAAGATCATCCAGCTCCAAATCCCCTGCCATGGGCAGGGACAGCTCCTACCAGTCCAGGCTGCTCAAGGCCTCATCCAACCTGGCATCTGACACCTCCAGGGAGAGGGCAGCCATGACCTCCCTGGGCAACCTGTGCCAGTGTTTTCCCACCCTCACTGCTAACAACTTCTTCCTCATCTCTAGTCTCAATCTCCCCTTTTCCAGCTCAAAGCCATTAACCCTCATCCTGTCACTGCAAGCCCTTGTCAAAAGTCTCTCCCCAGCTCCCCTGTAGCTCCTTCAGGTACTAGAAGTCTCTCCAGAGCCTTCACTTCTCCAGGCTGAACAACTCAACACTCCCAGCCTGTCCCCACAGGAGAGGTTCTCCAGTCCTCTAGAGAGTTATCTTCATGGAGCCCTCTGGACCTGCTCCAACAGTTCCATGTCCCTTTTATGCTGGGGGCACCAGAACTGGAGGCAGCAGCTTCAGTATAAAAGAACTGGTTAAAAGCCCTCCCACCCCCCCTGCAGATTTGTACAGACATTCTTCTTCTCCAAGCCTGAAAGCTGAACCACTTCTGGTGGTCCTCCCTGCCTTGACTTCTGCCTCGTTCTGAAGGTGCACTTCCCGATCTGGAAGCCATTCCTGAGCTGATCTTGACCTTCCAGCAAATCTGCAAAGAATCAAGTTCTGAGGCAGCAGATTTGGATTGCACACTCAGGGCAGGAAAGAAGGATTTGGCTTTTCACACAAAGCTCAAGTCCTGCACTGCAGCTCCCCGCAGAAATGACTCAAACTCTACAGCTGCTGCACCACTACACCTGGTGCTGCTGCTGCTGCTGCTGCTGCTGCTGCAGAGAGAAGCTGCAGCACAACAGCAGCCTGTGCCTGACAACACATTGACAAAGATTTCTTTACCTTTGAAAACAGGCAGGCACCAGTGACACTTGGGGCTCGGACTTTAAGCTGCCTCCTGCTTGAAAAGGGACTGCAGTGGTTGTGTGAGCTGCAGGAGGTAAAGGGTCACCTCTCCCCCAACTCCTACAGCAGCTCTAACACCCTCCTCAGCCTTTTTTTTTTTTGGGCACTGATGTCACTTTTCTTGGCTCATCAGTCATTAAAAACAGGCATTTGGAGATTCACAGAATGGTTTAGACTGGAGTAGACCTTAAAGATCACCCAGTTCCAACCCCTGCTGCCACAGGCAGCGACACCTCCCACCAGCCCAGGTTGCTCCAGGCCTCATCCAGCCCGGCCTTGAACACCTCCAGGGAGGGGGCAGCCAGTTTTTGAGGGGGGAAAAAAGCAAACACAGCCACCATTAGTAATGTGCTGCTTGATAGCAAGTTACACCTCCAACCCAGCATCACAGAATACACCCAGTTAGAAGAGACCTCCAAGCTCATCCAGTCCAACCCTCAACCCAGCACTGAAAGGTCACCACTTATTCATGTCCCTAAGCACCAGGTCCACAGTCTGCTTGAACACCTCCAGGGATGATGAGTACAGCACTGCCCCTGGGCAGACCACCCCAATGTCTGAGAACCCTTTCAGGGAAGAAATATTTCCTAACATCCAGCCTGAACTTCCCCTGGCACAGCTTGAAACCATTTCCTCTGATACCTTCCAGTATCTGAAGGGGAGGCTGGGGAGGGACTGCTCAGGATCTCAGGGAGTGATAGGACTAGGGGGAATGGAATGAAGCTGGGGGTGGGGAGATTGAGGCTGGAGGGGAGGAGGAAGTTCTTCCCCAGGAGAGTGGTGAAGCCCTGGAATGGGTTGTCCAGGGAGGTGGTTGAGGCCCCAGCCCTGGAGGTGTTCAAGGCCAGGCTGGATGAGGCTGTGGGCAGCCTGAGGTAGTGTGGGGTGTCCCTGCCCATGGCAGGGGGGTTGGAACTGGCTGATCCTTGTGGTCCCTTCCAACCCTGACTGATACTACGATACTACTATGATACTCTGCTCCTGTTACTTGGCACCAAGAAGAGGCTGCCCCCTGCTCCCCTTCAGGGAGCTGCAGAGAGCAAAAAGGCCTCCCCTCAACCTCCTCTTCTGAGCACCCCCAGCTCCCTCAGATGCCCCTCACAGGCCATGTGCCCCAGGGCCCTCTACCACGCCTCGCTGCCCTTCTCGCAGTATCACCAAGGTTGGAAGAGACCTCACGGATCACCCAGTCCAACCTGGCACCACAGACCTCATGACTAGACAGACCACGGCACCAAGTGCCACCTCCAACCCCCTCTTGAACACCTCCAGGGACGGTGACTTCTCTGGACAGGCTCCAGCCAGATGACAACGACCCAACCGCCTCCAGCGTCGAGCGGCAGGCAGCGGAGCCTCCGCCTGAAGGCCAACCACCACCCAAGCCAGCAGGCCGGCAGGAGAGGGCGATGACAGGAGAGGATCTTACTGCCTGCTGACAGTTGAGGCCCACGTTGCCCTTCTCGCCCCGCACCACCTTCATCAGGCAGTGCAGGGTGCGGCCCTTGCGGTGCAGGCCGGAGCAGTGGTGCTCGATCTCGCCGCGGCAGCTCAGGATGATCTCGGGGCTCAGGGAGAAGTCCTCCATCAGCATGCGGCGGTAATCCAGCATCTCCCCCTGGCACTCGCTGCTCACCTGCCGACCTGAGCAGAGGGGGAAGGGGACGGGTGGGAGCCGGGGTTAGGCACGCAGCGGCACGGCTCTTCGGCCCGCACGAGGCCTCCGAGGGGTGCGCCGAATCCAACCCGCCCTCCAGCCAGGGAACTGCAGAATTGTTTGGGTTGGAAAAGACCTCCGAGGTCCGGCCCGACCGGTGACCCAACCCCCACCACGGCCCCAAGCTGCCGTGGCCACTCCATCCCCGAGCGCCTCCAGGGGTGGCGACCCCACCACCTCCCTGGGCAGCCCGCGCCAATGCCCGACCGCTCTCTCAGCTCCTGCTCAGCAGAGCCCTTCATACGGCCAGTGAAGGGACCGGCAAAGCTCATCTAATCCAACCCCCCCCTGCAGCCAGCAGGGTGGGCCACGAGGATGGAGGGAGGGCTGAAGTGCCTCTGCTCTGGAGACAGGCTGGGAGAGTTGGGACTGGTCAGCTGAGAGAAGAGACAGCTCCAGGGAGACCTTACAGCTGCTTTGCAATGTCTGAAGGGGATCTGCAGGAAGGGCTGCTCAGAAGGGCTTGGAGTGATAGGACAAGGACAATGGTTTGAAACTGGAGCAGGGGAGATTTGGGGTGGACATCAGGAGGAAGTTCTGCACAATGAGGGTGGGGAGGCACTGGAACAGGTTGCCTAGGGAGGTGGTTGAGGTCCCAGCCCTGAAGACATTCAAGACTGATGTGTCCCTGGGCAGCCTGCTCTAGCTGGAGGTGTCCCTGCTGACTGCAGAGGGGTTGGACAAGACAACTTTTGAGGGTCCCCTTCAACCCAATGCAGTCTGTGAAGCTGTGAATCTCAGCAGGTTGCTCAGAGTCCTCTATAAACTGACCTGGAATGGTTTCAGGGGTGAAGCCTCTACCACCTGGCTGGGGAACCCTTCTTGACCTATGCTACCATTATGCAGGAAGAACAGGGACGAGGCCCAGGCCCTGGACCACATCAGATCACAACAAGAGCACGAGAGCAGACATGCTGCTGGGAGTTAAAGCAGTTGTTGTGGTAGCTCTGGGCCTGTAAAACAACCACTCCATGGCCTCATGCATAGCTTTGCCAAAAGGACTCCTGAAGAATCTTATTTTGGACTTCCCATCACAGGAGTTGCTTGGGAAGAACAGCTGCCAACAGCGGCTCTGCACTTGTGTAGCCCAGATCAGCTTTGCCCTGTCTGCTCAAGGGGTCCTTTTTCTCCTGCAGAGAGAAAATGCACCTCTGGTAACTGACCAGCTCGATACAGAACTGAAGGAGGAAATTCATCTGGACAGCAGCTTGAAGATTTGCTCTGAGGAAAAGGTTTTCTAGAGCAACAGCACATCCTTGCTTAGGAAGTCAAAGCCTGGAACAGAAGATGTCACCCAAGAGTGTCCACCTAGCCAAACAGCTGCACTGAATCTGAGCTAGCAGCTCACATCTGCTGACAGCTTTCAATGAATCACAGAATGGGACTGGGATGGAAGGGACCTTGCAAAAGCATCTAGTCCAACCTTGCTACAGTGAGCAGGGCCAACCAGGACGAGGCTGCGAAAAGCCTCGTCCAACCTGAGCTGGAGTGGTTCCAAGTCCCTGTGCAGACAGTTTGGGTTTGGCTTTTATAACCAAAAGGTGGTGGGGTGGTGCTTTTCTTTGCTATGCCCTTCCCTCAGCCTCACCACAACCTCTTCAGCTGTCTCCATGCAGTGGCTGAAGGCGAGAAGGCTGCTTGGAGAAGGGCTGTGAAAACGCATTGAAGCTGAAGATCCAGGAGAAGCCCTTTAAAACCAAGGTCCTGCCAAGTCAGCCAGGCCTTGACTGCATGCCCTTACCTCTGTGCACAGCAGACTCCAGGCACATCAGGAGGTAGGACAGCCTGGCCTCCCGGGAGCGGGGCAGGTTCTCCACGTTGCAGCGATACTTCTTCAGGTCACTCTTGCAGGACTTGGCCAGCGAGTAGCTGACTTTGTAGTCCTGGGCGATCAGCTTCTGGCGGGTGGTCAGGGCATCACGGCACTGCAGGAGGCACAGGGGGTGGGGAATGAGCTTCAGCAGGCTGCAGGCACCAAGCTAGACCTGCTGCTAGGGTTTCAAGTTGTCTTTCAAAGGATCATACAAACGCCTGGGTGGAAAGGACCTTAAGTTCATCAAGCCTGGAGAAGAGGAGGCTCAGGGGAGACCTTATTGCTGTCTGCGACTCCCTGAAGGGAGGCGGTAGCCAGGAGGGGGTTGGTCTCATTGGTCTCCTCTGAGTGTGTGTGTCTCTATCTGAAGAAAGCCAATGCAGTGACCTTGAGGATTAGAAACTCTCCTGCTCAATAATCATCTTTCATAATAATCACATTGAAAGCTCTGATTTGGGGGGTGGGGGGAATGCTCCTTTGACAAACCATCAGAGAGGAGAGGAGAGGAGAGGAGAGGTTTGGAGAGGAGAGGAGAGGAGAGAATTAACCAGGTTGGAAGAGACCTTTGAGATCATCAAGTCCAACCTCTCACCTAGCACCATCTGATCAACTCAACCATGGCACCAAGGGCCTCAGCCAGGATCTTCCTAAACACCTCCAGGGATGGGGACTCCACCACCTCCCTGGGCAGCACATCCCAAGGGCCAATCTCTCTTTCTATGAAGAACTTCTTCCTAACATCCAGCCTGAAGCTCCCCTGGCACAGCTTGAGACTGTGTCCTCTTGTTCTGGTGCTGGTTGCCTAGGAGAAGAGACCAACCCCTTCCTGGCTCCAACCTCCCTTCAGGGAGTTGGAGAGAGCAATAAGGTCTCCCCTGAGCCTCCTCTTCTCCAGGCTAAGCAACCCCAGCTCCCTCAGCCTCTCCTCATAGGGCTTCTCCCAGGCAACCAGTACCAGAACAAGAGGACACAGTCTCAAGCTGCACCAGGGGAGGTTTGGGCTGGAGGGGAGGAGAAAGTTCTTCCCAGAAAGAGTAATTGGCCATTGGAATGTGCTGCCCAGGGAGGTGGTGGAGTCCCCATCCCTGGAGGTGTTCAAGAGGGGATTGGAGGTGGCACTCGAGCCATGGTTTAGCAGTCAGGAGGTGCTGGGTGACAGGTTGGCCTTGATGATCCTTGAGGTCTTTTCCAACCTTATTGATCCTATGATTCTAAGTCTGGCCATAACCTAACACCTCTGAGAATACAGCTCCTAGACCATGTCCCTAAGCTCCTCATCCAGATGTCTTTTAAACACCTGCAGGGATGGTGACTTCACCACCTCCCTGGGCAGCATGGGCCAGTGCCCAGTGACCCTCTTGGTGAAGAAATTTTTCCTACTATCCAGCCTAAACCCCCCCCTGCTGCAGCTTGAGGGATAGGATAGAATGGGTTGGGTTGGGTTGGAAGGGACCTTTGTAGGACAAACCCTTCTGCAGCCAGCAGGGGCATCTGCAACTAGAGCAGGTTGCTCACAGCCCTAAACAACCAGACCCTCAATGGTTGCAGCCACGGGGCATCTCCCACCAATCTGGGCACCCTGGGCCAGGCTCTCCCCACCCTCAGTGTCAAACATTTCTTCCTTCTCTCCACTCTCAATCTCCCTCTTTCAGTTCAAACCATCACCCCCTGTCCTGTCCCAAGAGGCCCTGCTCAGAAGTCTGTCCCCAGCTTTCCTAGAGAGGGCCCTTGGAGCACAGAAGGCCACCAGAAGGTCTCCCTGAAGCCTTTTTTTTCTCCAGGCTGAACAAGCTCAACTCTCTCAACCTGGCCTCTCAGCAGAGAGCTTCCAGCCCTCCCAGCACTGCTCTGAACATTCTCCAAGAGGTCCCTTGTCTCTGCTGTGCTGATGCTTTCAAATCCATGTGGTTGAAGCTGGACTGCAGTCAACTTTCACCGGTCTCAGGGAAGCGACACAGTTAACAATGCAGACCCAGGTCAACAGATCAAGGGTTTGAGAGGCAGCAGCTCTCTGCAGAGCACTCCTTAAAACTGCACATTCATCCAAGCTTTGTGTGACTCATTCTGGCTAACCAGGATCAGTTGCTGACATTTATCCCAGCTGTGTTACATGCTCACCCCGTGCCCTCCAGAAACAATTCCCCACACACACCCCCCCTTCCCCCAACCCCAAATGCAGCTCTTCTGCAACGTGCTGAGCAGATGAAAGCCAGGAAAG
Organism: Dryobates pubescens; assembly: GCF_014839835.1. Lineage (NCBI taxonomy): Eukaryota > Metazoa > Chordata > Aves > Piciformes > Picidae > Dryobates > Dryobates pubescens. Next base: position 1,953,052 of record NC_071630.1, read on the forward strand.
CAGCCTGGCCAGGGGAATTTTGAGCCTATTCTCCACAACTGGTGGATGAGCTGGGGCCAAACTGCTACTCAGCAGCTGCAAGAACAACCCCCTAAATTCCAGGCAAAGAAAAGGGTCTGTAAAACACTGCTGCGCTTCAGAGCTTCTGGGTTCAATTAGATGAAAATTGAATGTGAGGGCTGCAGATCATCCAGAAGAGCTCAGGGGAGTTTGGGCCATTCTCAGCCTGGCTGAAAGGAAGGAAAGCTGGTAGGGTGGTGGTGGGTGGGGAGACCAGGGAGCAATCTCAGCATAAGGACCAGGGAAACCCTGTGGCCTTCTCCCCTTCCTTCCATTAGGGGTTTGACTTGCAGGAAAAAGACCTTTGAGACCATGGTGTCCAACCCTTACCCCAGCACTGCCAGGTCAGGGCTACCCCACGGCCCTCAGCCCCACATCTTCAGGGCTTTGCAATCCTTCCAGGGATGGGGACTCCACCACTGCCCCTGACAGCCTGGGCCAGGCCTTGACAGCTGGTTCAGGGAAGAAAATGTTCCTCACAGCCAACCTAAACCTGCCCTGGTGCAACTTGAGGCTGTTTCCTCTCATTCTGTTGCCTGTTCTCTTGGAAAAGAGACCAACCCCCCCCTCACTGCAGCTTCCCTTCAGGGAGTTGTAGAGAGCAATGAGGCCTCCCCTCAGCCTCCTTTTCTCCAGGCTAATCAGCCTCAGGTCTCTCAGCTGCTCCTCACAAGACTTGTGCCCCTCACCACTTTCTCCCAGGTCACCACAATGAGTATAAGCCCTTGCCTAATAAGTAGGAGGCCCTGCAGGCTGAGGGCAATGTGGATGAGAGGGCTGAGGAGCAGCCATGTGGGGAGATGCCTAAGGCCAAGCAGTCCCCACCACCTATAAGGAGCAGCTCCACAAAGCAAAAGAGAAGGGTTATAGTTGTTGGGGACTCTCTCCTGAGGGGGACTGAGGGACCCATATGTCACCCCAACCCATCCCACAGGGAGGTCTGCTCCCTGCATGGGGCCCAGGCAAGGGAGATCACCAGGAGCCTCCCTAAGCTGATCCAGCCCTCTGACTGTTACCCTCTGCTGGTGATCCAAGCTGGAAGCAATGAAATTGATAAGAAGGGCTCCAGGGCGATCAAAAAGGAGTTCAAGGCCCTCAGACAACTGATTGATGGGGCAGGAGCACAAGTGGTGCTCTGCTCAGTTCCCTCAGTGGCAGGGGAGCACACTGAGAGGGAACAGGAGCAGCCATGCCATCAACAATTGGCTCAGGGGATGCTGCCAGCAGAGGAATTTGAGGTTCTTTGGCCATGGGGCAGCTTTTACTGCACCCAACCTGCTGGGTCCTGATGGGGTGCAGTTATCTAGGAAGGGCAAGAGGGTACTGGCACTGGAGCTGGCAGGGCTCATTGGGAGGGCTTTAAACTAGGTCTGGAAGGGGTGGGTGAGGAAATCAGTCTCTCTGGAGAGGGGAGAGTGGGACACAAATCAGGGTCAGCTGAGACATCGAGAGCCCAGCTGCAGTGCATGCACACCAGTGCACACAGCATGGGCAACAAGCAAGAGGAGCTGGAAGTCCTGGCCCACCAGGGTGACTATGATGTAGTCACCATCTCAGAAACATGGTGGGACAACACACATGATTGGAGTGCTGCACTGGGGGGTTACAGGATCTTTAGGAGAGACAGGAGAGGGAGAAGAGGAGGAGGGGTGGCTCTATGTATTGGGGAGTCACTCTTTGCCACAGAGCTTGAAGTGGAGGGTGAAAGGATTGAGAGCCAGTGGGTTAAGATCAGAGGGCAGCCTAACAAATCTGACATCCTGGTTGGAGTCTCTTATAGACCACCCAACCAGGATGAGGAGGCTGATGAAATATTCTATGAGCAACTGGAGGCTGTCTCGAGGTCTTCAGATCTTGTCCTTGTGGGTGACTTCAACCTGCCAGGTATCTGCTGGGAACTTAATTCAGCAGAGAGGAGGCAGTCCAGAAGATTCCTAGAGCCTATGGAGGACTGCTTCCTGATGCAGCTGTTAAGTGGGCCTACCAGGGGTCAGGCTCTGCTTGACCTGCTCCTCTCAAATGGGGAAGGGCTGGTGGGAGATGTGAGGGTGGGAGGCTGTCAAGGGTGCAGTGACCATGAGTTAGTGAAGTTTCCAATATGCAGGGAGATAAGGAGGAGCACCAACAGAAGAGAATCACAGAATCACCAAGGTTGGAAAAGACCTCAGGTATCATCCAGTCCAACCTAGCACCACAGACCTCAGGACTAGACCATGGCACCAAGTGCCACATCCAGTCCCCTCTTGAACACCTCCAGGGATGGGGACTCCACCACCTCCCTGGACAGCACATCCCAAGGGCCAACAACTCTCTCTGGGAAGAACTTTCTCCTCCCCTCCAGCCTGAACCTCCCCTGGCACAGCTTGAGACTGTGTCCTCTTGTTCTGGTGCTGGGTGCCTGGGAGAAGAGCCCAACCCTCTCCTGGCTACAACCTCCCTTCAGGGAGTTGGAGAGAGCAAAGAGGTCTCCCCTGAGCCTCCTCTTCTCCAGGCTAAGCAACCTCAGCTCCCTCAGCCTCTCCTCACAGGGCTGTGCTCAAGGCCTCTCCCCAGCCTTGTTGCCCTTCTCTGGACACCTTCAAGAGTCTCAATGTCCTTCTTAAGTTGAGGGGCCCAGAACTGGACACAGGACTCAAGGTGTGGCCTAACCAGTGTGGAGTACAGGGGCATCTACAGCTCTGTCTGACCTCTCTTATATTCATATCTCAGAGCATGGCAGAGACCCTTCAAACCCCATCCTGCCCCATCCCTGTACAACCAAACTCAGGTTAAGCAAACCCAAGCAATCCCTTTCAGCGCTGTGCTTTGTCTCAAGCCCCCAGGGATCACTCTCTCAGTTTGGAATTTAATTGGAACTAAGCTTTTGGATAGCTAATGCATTTAAGGGAGAGAAAATGAGCCCCATCCCTCCAGGCCTCTGCACCAGGCTCCTTCAGCAAAGCTTTTCTGAGGAGGGTTTTTAATCCCACACAATCCCAAACACTACAAAGCTGCTTCTGAAATGACTGAAGGCCTTGCTGCCTTCCCAAAACACACCTCCACCAATCCAAACTCTTTCCAGGACTGGCTTCCCAGAACAACTTTTTCCCCCCCCTCTTACTGTTAAAAATCACATCTTGAGGAACACCACCAGGAAAATGTTGTAGGAGTTGGTCTCTGCTGCCAAGTGACAAGCAAGAGGATGAGAGCAAATGGCCTCAATTTGTGCCAGGGGAGGGTTAGGTTGGAGATGAGGAAAGATTTCTTTGGTACCAGAGTGGTGAGGGATTGGCAGAGGCTGCCCAGGGAGGTGGTGGAGTCCCCATGCCTGGAGGTGTTCCAGGACCCTGTGGCCATGGCAGTGTGGGATATGGTTTGGTGGCCACGGTGGGGTTGGGCTGCTGGTTGGTCTTGACCTTGGAAGTCTTTTCCAACCCAAACAATTCTACAATTCCCTGGCTGGATTCAACCATCCTGGAGGTCTTTTCCAACCTTACTGATTCTTATGTCAATAACTGATCTGTGTAGCATCTGCTGCTTCAGAGTCAGACACTCAAAGCCCTGAGAGGAGAAGGTGAACCACAGGCAGCTGGTTTGGTTCTCCTCAGCACCTTATGCCAGCACTTATCCAAAGCTTGCCCCAGCATGGTGCCACTTCCACTTTCAACACTCCCCCACTTGAGCTCCACATCTGCCTTCCCAAATGACCCACCTGAACACTTGGATTTACTTCAACCTTTTAACTTCAATGAACCCAAGCCACCAACACCCAGCTGATCTCGAAGCAAAAAGCAGCTGCTGACACCTGACCACGCTGGGCAGGGATCTGCCTCAATGCTACAGAGAGGAACCCAGCCTGGACTGCTGAATGACTTGGTGGTTTCTGCATGCAGGATTTGTCTAAGCCAGAGAGATACCTACCTTCTCACTCATTGATTCTTCAAACTTGTGATTGAAGAGGCACTTGTAGACTCGGCCTTCCCCTGCTTGAGTCTGTGAAACAGTAACATTTGCCATTAAAGAGAAGACTTGTAATGCTTAATGAGCAGCCCACACCCAAAGAGGCTGATCTGGAACTAGGAATACATTCCCAGTTGATATTTCTAATGACACTCAGAGCTTCTAGACTAAGCAAAACCTTCTGCATTTTACTGCCTTCAAAAGCTGCTTGCTTCCATCACCCCTCCGGTGAGAAGATGCTCAGCTGACACAAGCTAATTCAGACCGAACAGTGCAGCTTCCAGGAGTGCTGGGAGCAAAACCAGACCCTGCAGCTCACTGCTGCAGGAGGGAGCAGTCACCTCTCCCAGTGAAGAGGCATTTCCCTCCCTCTCACACCAGCTCTGATGTCCATTAAACCATTTCTGCCAGCTCAGTTCATTAACCCCCCGCAGGGGAGGCTTTGTTTGGCGTGGAGGGCTGAAGGTAACGCCCCATTTACTGCAAAATGACAGCTACAGGTGCTCTGTTTTCAGCATCTCGTGAACTTGCCAAGGGTCCAGGATTCCAGTCCTTCTTTCAGGATGGTTTTGGGGTTGTTTTCTCCCCGGGGGAGGGAAGGCCAGAGGGAAGCACTCACGTTCTCACAGAAGCGCTCTCTGTCGTCCCGGCAGGCGAAGTAGAGGTGCCGGTCCAGGTGGAAGTCGTCTGAAGAGAGCTCAGCCACACGAAGAATGGCTTTCTTACACTGATCAGAGACCTGAATTCGAGGGTCTGTCTCCTCAGCTTCTTTCACCAGACCTTTCTCCAGGCATGCCACCACCTCTCCTTGCGAGTGGGCATCCTAGGTGAGAAGAGCGAGACACCACCCGTAACCAAGCACCTCCAGCACCCCAGCGTGGTGAGGGTTGGAAAGGACCTCTGGGGATCACCCAGACCAACCCTCCTGCAGGGGCACCCACAGCAGCTTGCCCAAGATCAAGTCCGAGCAGCTTTGGAATCTCTCCAGAGAAGGAGACTCCACAACCTCCTTGGGCAGCCTGCTCCAGGCCTCCAGCACCCTCACACCAAAGAAATGCCTCCCCGTGTTCAGGTGGGACCTCCTGGGCTCCAGTCTGTGCCCACTGCCCCTTCTCCTGTCCCTGGGCACCACTGACAAGAGTCTGGCCCCAGCCTCTTTCCCCCCATAGGCCCTTTAGGTCTTGCTGAGCATTGCTCAGATCCCCTCTAGGGCTGCTCTTCTCCAGGCTCAACAGCCCCAGGGCTCTCAGCCAGTCAGAGAGAAAGCCTTCTTGGAGCCCCCTGCAGATCCTGGAAGGCCACAATGAGGTCACCTCAGAGCCTTCTCTTCTCCAGAAAGAGGGAGCAGTCATCTCTCCCAGTTAAGAGGCATTTCCCTCCCTCTCACACCAGCTCTGATGTCCATTAAACCATTTCTTCTCAGAGAAAACTCCTTACAGAGATGCTCTAAAGCCCCTCAATATCTTTGCAGCCTCCACAGGACCCTCTCCAGTAGTCCCCTGTCCCAGGACCCCTGATGTGGTCTCACCAGAGCAGGATCACCTAAGCAGATCACAGGGGAACATGTTCAAGTGGGGTTTGAAGATCTCCAGAGACAGAGACTCCAGCACCTCTCTGGACAGCCTGTTCCAGTGCTCTGCCAACCTTCCCTGTAAGGAAGTTCCTTCTCCTGCTTAGATGGAACTTCCTATGCTCAAGTTGCTGCCCATTACCTTGTGTCTTTTCACTGAGAAGAGTCTGGCTCCATCTTCCTGACCCCCACCCCTCAGGTATTTGTAAGCACTTAATAACAAGCACCACAAATGAAAGCAAGCAAAGTGCAGAGAGACTTCCAAGAGCTCAGCCTCAGCTGCACTGACATTCAGAGGAGGCATCAGTTAACAGCTGTAGGATCCACACACTTCCTCCATTCCCACCCTGCTGCTGGCCACCATGAAAGCAATCCTCTTCCCCACCCCCCACCTCCACCCTGCCACTGCTCAGGGTTTGTTTTAATGTGACTTAATGAGATTATCACTACTTAGTCACACAGCTCAGAGCTCTTCACCAAAATGGCCAAATTATCTTTACTTTGACACAGCTCCCTTGGCACCATGGCAACAGCAGGCAAAGACAGCACAGGAAGAACATTCTTGGGAGGGAGCAAAACCAGACAAGCCTTCAGTTTGGGTGGGGATAATTAGTGATGCTAAAAAAGCCACAGAGGAGCTTGGACCAGGGCTAATTCCTCCACGAAGGGACTAAGAGGAATTCAGAGAGCAGATGAAGATCAGACAAAGCAGCTCTGGCCCGATACTCCCTGCCATGTCCACTGCCCTGCAAGCTTCAGGATGACTTTGGTCTGTGACCAGTGGCTGGCAACAAATGGAGAGTCTGTGCTTTGCCTGAAAGCCCAGAAGAGGCAGAGCCACACTCCACTTGGTTTCCTACATCATTTTCACAAGGGGAACCACCCTTCCCCCCCAGCTCTACCTCCAACTCTTCCTCTAGAATGGATCTCTTGAGCCTTCTGCAAGTTCCCCTGTGAAGGCCCCCTGAATTTCTGCTGCTCTGCTGCTCCTGAACTTCTATCAGATGCTCTGGGGTATACCACAGGGCATGGATGTCTGCACACATGGACCTGGTGTTGGCAGTACCCATTTAGAAGCCACCCTTTCAGCTTCCTCTTGCCAAGGAGATCCAACTGTTGCTGTTGCAGCAGCATGAGGAAGAGAGAAGCCTCCATAAAACATGACCATGACTGTTCAGAGCCATGCAACCCCCTCCTAAACTCTTCCACACAAAGCAGCGCACCCAGGTGGCCAAGAAGGCCACCAACATCCTGGCTTAGATCAGTATTAGTGTGGGCAGCAGGACCAGGGCAGGGCTTGTTCCCCTGTACTGGGTACTGGTGAGGTCACACCTCGACTCCTGGGTTCAGGTTTGGGCCCCTTACTCCAAGAAGGACATTGAGGTGCTGGAGCAGGTCCAGAAAAGGACAAGGAAGCTGTGGAAGGGTCTGGAGAACAGGGCTGGTGAGGAGCAGCTGAGGGAACTGGGGGGGGGGGGTTTAGCATGGAGAAAAGAAGGCTATGGGGAAACCTTCTCACTCTCCACAGCTCCCTGAAAGCAGGCTTGAAGTGAGGTGTGGGTCAGTCTCTTCTCCCAAGGAACAAGTGAGAGGACAGGAGGAAACCACTTCCAAGCTGTGGCAGGGGAGGTTCAGTTTGGGCACGAGGCACAAAGTCTTTCCTGAACGAGTGGTTAAGCCCTGGAACAGGCTGCCCAGGGCAGTCCTCATCCCTGGAGGGGTTTCAAAGCTGTGGAGATGTGGGGCTGAGATACATGGTTTAGTGGTGAGCTGGCAATGCTGGGTTGACATTGGACTTAATGATCTCAAAGGGCTTTCCCAACCTAAATGACCCTGTGAAACCACATCTTTCTGCTCTGCTGTGCCTCCTTGGGCACGAAGCCCTTCAGTCCAGCTTTAGCTCTGCTTGGGAGCACCAGCAGAAGCAATGAGTAGAGCAGGGGTCATGGTTGGACCTGATGATCTCAAAGGGCTTTCCCAACCTAAATGACCCTGTGAAACCACATCTTTCTGCTCTGCTGTGCCTCCTTGGGCATGAAGCCCTTCAGTCCAGCTTTAGCTCTGCTTGGGAGCACCAGCAGAAGCAATGAGTAGAGCAGGGGTAATGGTTGGACCTGATGATCTCAAAGGGCTTTCCCAACCTAAATGACCCTGTGAAACCACATCTTTCTGCTCTGCTGTGCCTCCCTGGGCACGAAGCCCTTCAGTCCAGCTTTAACTCTACTTGGGAGCCCCAGCAGAAGCAATGAGTAGAGCAGGGGTAATGGTTGGACCTGATGATCTCAAAGGGCTTTCCCAACTTAAATGACCCTGTGAAACCACATCTTTCTGCTCTGCTGTGCCTCCCTGGGCACGAAGCCCTTCAGTCCAGCTTTAACTCTACTTGGGAGCCCCAGCAGAAGCAATGAGTAGAGCAGGGGTAATGGTTGGACCTGATGATCTCAAAGGGCTTTCCCAACCTGAAGGGCTCTCTGATTCTATGCTCAGCCAACACTCATAAACCCAACTCCATTTTAGAAGGGGCCAACTTAGTTCTCCCCTTAAAACCCAAAAGCATAAACCCCTCACACTCACACAGCCCAAAGCTTCCTCTTTTGGTTTCACCTTTGCTTTGGGTGGGATCTTGCCAACTCCACATGCTGGCCAAACATCAACTAATAGAATCATGACATCTAGAGTCTCCTCAGGACTGAACCCCACAGGGATCTGAGCAATGCCTTCACCACCTCACTTCCAATTGTCAGCTCTCTAGAGCCAAGGCAAAGGTGAACACAAATGAGGGACTTCTGACAAGGCCTTGGTGTGGTAGGAGGAGAGGGAATGGATTCAAGTTTGAGGAGGGCAGGTCAAGACTGGTGATGAGGAAGAAATTCTTTAGAATGAGGAAGAAATTCTTTAGAATGAGGAATGGGAGACACTGGAACAGGTTGCCCAGGGAGGTGCCCTCTCCAGGGAGGTGTTCAAGGCCAGGTTGGATTAGGCCTTGAGCAACCTGGGCTGGTGGAAGGTATCACAGTATCAGTCAGGGTTGGAAGGGACCACAAGGATCAGCCAGTTCCAACCCCCCTGCCATGGGCAGGGACACCCCACACTAGATCAGGCTGCCCACAGCCTCATCCAGCCTGGCCTTAAACACCTCCAGGGACAGAGCCCCAACCACCTCCCTGCACAACCCATTCCAGGGCTTCACCACTCTCCTGGGGAAGAACTTCCTCCTCCCCTCCAGCCTCAATCTCCCCACCTCCAGCTTCATTCCATTCCCCCCAGTCCTATCACTGCCTGAGATCCTGAGCAGTCCCTCCCCAGCCTTCTTGGAGCCCCCTGCAGATCCTGGAAGGCCACAATGAGGTCACCTCAGAGCCTTCTCTTCTCCAGACTGAACAGCCCCAACTCCTTCAGTCTGTCCTCACAGCAGAGCAGCTCCAGCCCTCTGCTCATCCTCCTGGCCCTGCTCTGGACACCTTCCAGCCCCTCCAGATCCCTCTTGGGATAGGGGCTCCAGACCTGGAGGCAGGACTCCAGGTGGGGTCTCCCCAGAGCTGAGCAGAGGGGGAGAATCCCCTCCCTGGCCCTGCTGGCCACACTTCTCTTGCTGCAGCCCAGGCTCTGCTTGGCTCTCTGGGCTGCAAGTGCACACTGAGAGCTCCTGCTGAGCTTCTCCTCCCCCAGCACCCCCAAGGCTCTCTCCTCAGGGCTGCTTTCCAGCCAGTCCCTGCCCAGCCTGCATTTGTGCCTGCCATTGCCTCCACCCAGCTGCAGGACCCTGCCCTTGGTCCTGTTGAACCTCCTGAGGGTGGCTTGTGCCCACCTCTCCAGCCTGCCCAGCTCCCTCTGGATGGATCCCTTCCCTCCAGCTGTCTGCTGCCCCACACAGCTTGGTGTCATCAGCAACCCTGCTGAGGGTGCCCTCAGTGCCACTGTCCATGGCACCCACAGAGATGTTGAGCAAGCCTGGTCCCAGGAGTGATCCCTGAGGGACTCTGCTTGTCCCTGGCCTCCCCTGGGCCATGGACCCATGGACAGCCACTCTCTGGGTGCAGCCATCAAGCCAGTTCTGTATCCATCCAGTGGTCACCCATCACCCCCCTGTGTCACCAGCCTGGAGAGCAGGCTGTGGTGCAGGACAGTGCCGAAGGCTGTGCTCAGGCCCAGGGGAAGGACATCAGCTGCTCTCCCCTCAGCTCTTCATGTTGTCAGCTGCTCAGAGAAGGCCACCAGGTTTGTCCCTGCCCAGGGCATGGGGGTTGGAACTGGATGATCTTCAAGGTCCCTTCCAACCTAAACCACTCTAAAAAGCCACCCAAAGAAAGCACAGAAAACACTTCACCAGCACCAACAAAGCCAGTGAGGGCAGAAGTAGACAGGAACTAAAACAATAGCATAGGAAGTCTAGGAAAGGCCAAGAGTCAGCCAGCAGTGGGGCTTCCAGCAGCAAGGTAATTCCAGAACACCTCCTGAAGTGCCTTTTGCAGTTCCAAAAGCCAGCTTTATCCCAGTTACTGTGATGAAGCCATCACACTGCAATCCACTAGCAGCCTTCATGCAGATGGGAGTCAGTGGTCCAGCAGTGCTTCTCTCCATAAAGAAGAAGAGAGCTGAATCTCTTCCCTCCTCCTCCTCCTCAGGTGGCCAGGGGGACACCTGGGGACACCCCCAGCTCCACTCAGTCCCACCAAAGGCTAATGACTCTTTCTCTACAGGCAGCTCTCAGAAGCTACAGCAGAGAAATCAAACCTGAACCAGCAGCTGATGGGAGTCAATTAGATGAGGTTTCTCCAAAGCAGCGAAGGGACAGAAGAGAACAGCAACAAAAGGAATGCTTGCATAGCCATTTAGAGCTGTTTCCATAGCACTAGCGAGTCCTTCAATGGGTTTCAAGTACCAGGGATGACAGCACAACAAAAGCCAGCAGATGACAGGCTGCAAGGCCTTCACACAACGCCAGGGCAAAATATTCTGGGTTAGGTACCATGAGAGTGAGGGAGATGCACGAACTGCCCCAACCTACACTGCAGCTTCAGCCCTGCCTTGCTTTGCTGGCTCACAGCAGCTTGGTGACACAAGCTTCACAGTTCACAGAATGGTTTGGATTGGAATAGATCTTCAAGATCATCCCAGTTCTAAGCCTCCTGCCACAGGCAGGGACCCCTCCCCCCAGCCCAGGCTGTTCAAGGCCTCATCCAGCCTGGCCTAGAACACCTCCAGGCAGGGGGCAGCCACAGCCTCCGTGGGCAGCCTGTGCCAGGCTCTCCCCAGCCTCCCTGCCAACAATTTCTTCCTCATCTCCAGTCTCAGTCTCCCCTCTTCCAGCCCAAAGCCACTGCCTCTCATCCTGTCACTCCCAGCCCTTGTCCAAAGTCCCTCCCCAGCTCCACTGCAGCCCCTTCAGGTACTGGCAGGCTGCTCTAAAGTCTCCCTGAAGCCTTCTCATCTCCAGGCTGCACAGCCCCAACCCTCCCAGCCTGTCCCCCACAGGAGAGTTTCTCCAGCCCTCTGATCACCTCTGTGGCCTCCTCTGGACCCTCTCCCTCAGTTCCATGTCCTGCTTACATTGGGGGCACCAGAACTGGAGGCAGTGCTGCAGGTGGGGTCTGAGCAGAGGGGCAGAATCCCCTCCCTGTGCTGCTGCTCTCCCTGCTCTGGCTGCAGCTCAGCACAGGGCTGCCAGCAACCATTGCTGGCTCCTGAGGAGTTTGTCACCAACTGACACCCCCAAGTCCTTCTCCTCCAGACTGCTTTCAAGCCACTCCTCACCCATCCTGGATTTGTGCTTGCCTCTCCCAGGTACCTTGTGACCCTAATCCCCCACTACCACCCTCACCCCTTCACTCACCTTCCCTCCAGCAGCCAGCACAGGAGGTTGTGCACAGCACTGGTTTCACACCCACCAGATGAGATTTGGCTTTGCACCATCAAGCCCATGCTACTGGAGCCCTCAGGGCTCTCCAGAGTGCTTTGATTTGGGCAGGCCATGGGTATTAATGCAGACCTAACACCCAAGACTGCCCCTATTACACTTCTGATTCCATACTGATGGGTAAAAGCAATTTCTCATTCCATGAGGCCCTTCAGGCCAGGATTAGAGAGAACCTACACTTAATGCCTCCTATCAAGCTACTCAGCTCTTCCTGGGCTGAACTCGTGGTGCCTGCAAATCTCTCCCTCTTCTATGGCTGCTTTTGTTCTTGAAAGCAGCAAGGACTCCTTTTTGGTGCTCTCTGTTGTTCACCCAGGCTTCTGGAATGCATTAACACTTCACTCTCACACACTGTGGATGAGAAGCTGCTTCCAGCAGCCAACATCTCAAACAAGCAGGAAAGCTGGGGGGGGGGGGGGTGTGGTGTTTAAAGGAAAAAGCCCCTATTTTTTGTCACATCTTCTCACCTCCCTCATTAAGAGCTGCCTGGAGAGGCTAAACCTGAAAAGCTTAAGAGCTGCAATGAAGAAAAAAAACAACCAACCATGTAACAGTTGCTAGGTTGACTTCCACGCTGCCAATGTAAAAGAACAGTGGCAGAAGGTGCTGAGCTCATTTGCATTTTAACCCTAAACAGGGAAAAACTTGGTGGAGAAGCAGCCCCTCCCCCCCTGCAGCACCCCACAGCATCACAGGCAGGGCAAGACAGTGCCTTGAAACACCACAGAAACAGCAAATGGGTTGGCTTGGCTTGGAAGGCACCTTAAAAATCATCCAGTTACAACCCCCCCCCAACCCTGCTGCCAACACCTCCTACTAGACTCCATCCTACCTGGCTTTGAATACATCCAGGCTTCAGAGCCTCCAGAGCTTCTCTGGGCAACCTGTTCCAGTGCCTCAGCACAGTAGCACAGAATCACCAAGGTTGGAAGAGACCTCAAAGATCATCCAGTCCAACCTGGCACCACAGACCTCATGGATAGACCATGGCACCAAGTGCCACATCCAATCCCCTCTTCAACACCTCCAGGGGTGGGGACTCCACCACCTCCCTGGGCAGCACATTCCAAGGGTCAACAACTCTCTCTGGGAAGAACTTTCTCCTCACCTCCAGCCTAAACTTCCCCTGGCACAGCTTGAGACTGTGTCCTCTTGTTCTGGTGCTGGGTGCCTGGGAGAAGAGCCCAACCCCCACCTGGCTACAACCACCCTGCAGGGAGTTGGAGACAGCAATGAGGTCTCCCCTGAGCCTCCTCTTCTCCAGGCTAAGCAACCCCAGCTCCCTCAGCCTCTCCTCACAGGGCTGTGCTCAAGGCCTCTCCCCAGCCTTGTTGCCCTTCTCTGGACACCTTCAAGTCTCTCAATGTCCTTCCTAACCTGAGGGGCCCAGAACTGGACACAGGACTCAAGGTGTGGCCTAAGCAGTGCTGAGCACAGAGCACAATGACCTCCCTGCTCCTGCTGGCCACACTGTTCCTGCTGCAGGCCAGGCTGCCCTTGGCCTTCTTGGCCCCTGGGCACACTGCTGGCTCATGTTTAGGCAGCTGTCAACCAGCACCCCCAGGTCCCTCTCTGCCTGGCTGCTCTCAGCCACTCTGCCCCCAGCCTGTAGCTCTGCCTGGGGTTGCTGTGGCCAAAGTGCAGCCCCTGGCACTTGGACTTGTTGAATGCCATCCTGTTGGCCTCTGCCCATCTGCCCAGCCTGGCAAGGTGCCTCTGCAGAGCCCTTCTGCCCTCTAACTGACCAACATCTGCCCCCAGCTTGCTGTCAGCTGCACATTTGCTGATGGCTGACTCAATGCCCTCCTCCAGATCATCAATGAGGATATTGAACAGGCTGGGGCCCAGCACTGCTCCCTGGGGCACACCACTGGTGCCTGGCTGCCAGCTGGCTGTGGCACCATTCACCACCACTCTCTGGGCTCAGCCTCCAGCCAGTTCCTCACCCAGCTCAGAGTGCTGCTGTCCCAGCCAGGGGCTGACAGCTTGGCCAGCAGCTTGCTGGGGGGGATGGTGGCAAAGGCCTTGCTGGGGTCCAGGCAGTCCACATCCACAGCCTGCCCCACAGCCCCCAGGCAGTGCCCTGGGCATGGAAGGAGCTCAGATTGCTCAGGCAGGACCTGCCCTGCCTGGATCCCTGCTGGCTGGGCCTGAGCCCTTGGCCATCCTGCAGGTGTGCAGGGACTGCCCCCAGGATGCTCTGCTCCATCACTTTCCCTGGCACTGAAAAAATATGGAGCAGGACCCTCAGAGAGAAGAATTTCTTCCTGCAGTGTAACCTAAATCCAGCTTCCTCCAGACTGAAGCCATCCCCCCTCATCCTGTCACTCCAGGCCTTTTTACAGAGTCCCTCTCCAGCTCTCCTGCTGTCCCTTCAAGTACTGGAAGGCTGCTCTGAGGTCTCCCTGGAGCCTCCTCTTCTCCAGGCTGAACAACCCCAACTCTCCCAACCTGTCCTCACAGAATCCTAGAATGGGCTGGGCTGGAAGGGACCTCCAAAGGTCATCCAGTCCAACCTCCCTGCAGTCAGCAGGGACATCCTCAACTAGGTCAGGCTGCCCAGAGCCCTGTCAAGCCTCAAACACTTCCCTGGGTAACCTGTTCCACTCTCTTCACAGTAAAGAACTTGTTCCTAACATCCATCCTAACATTTAGCCCAGAGGAGGGCCACAAAGATGATCCAAGGGTTGGAACACCTCTGCTATGAGGACAGACTGAAGGAGCTGGGGCTGTTCAGCCTGGAGAAGAAAAGGCTCTGGGGGGGACCTTCTTCCAACACCTGAAGGGATTGTACAGGAAGGCTGCAGAGGGACTTTTCATCAGGGTGTCTGGAGACAGGACAAGGGGGAATGGTTTGAAGCTGAGGGAGAATAGGTTTTGCCTGGATCTTAGGAAGAAGCTCTTCAGTATGAGGGTGGTGAGACTCTGGAATAGGCTTCCCAGGGAACTTGTGGATGCCTCCTCCTCCCTCGGGGTGTGCAGGGCCAGGCTGGGTGAGGCCTTGAGCTGCTGAGTCTAGTTGAGAGGTGTCCCTGCCCATGGTGGGGAGGTTGGAGTAGATGATCTCTAAGGTCCCTTCCAACCTGAGCCATTCTATGATATTTATTCTATGCTCCAATCTAAATCTGCTCTTCCCCAGCTTAAAGCCATTGCCCCTGGTGCTGTCACTGCAGGCCTTTGTAAACAGGCTCTCAGAAGAAAGAGGGGTTCCAGCCTTTGAATCATTTTGGTGGCCTCCTCAAAAGTGGAGGAGAGGTGCTGCAGCACCTAGTTGCATCCATCTCCACTGAAGTCTCACACAGCAAAAGAGCCTTGGTTCAGTAAACCCAGGCTCAGTCCCAGTCAGTCTGTGCTACTGGAATAGGGCACCAGGTTAACACACATCCTTCAGCTGCTTGGGGGTGGGCAGGGGAAAAAGGAAGGGAGCATTAAAGCATGTCCCCAAGTGCCACACGTTTCTTGAACACCTCTCCAGGGGGGATGACTCCACCAGCTCCTTGGGCAGTCTGTGCCATTCCCTGAACACTCTTGCAAGAGGATTTCTTCCTAATATCCAATCAACTTTCCCTGATGCAGCTTCAGCAGGAGCAGGGAGCTCATCCTGCCCTGTGCTCAGCACTGCTGAGGCCACACCTGGAGTCCTGTGTCCAGCTCTGGGCTCCTCAGGTCAGGAAAGAGGTTGAGCTGCTGGAAGGTGTCCAGAGAAGGGCAACAAAGCTGGGGAGGGGTCTGGGGCACAGCCCTGGGAGGAGAGGCTGAGGGAGCTGGGGTTGTTTAGCCTGGAGTAGAGGAGGCTCAGGGGAGACCTCATTGCTCTCTGCAACTCCCTGAAGGGAGGTTGTAGCCAGGTGGGGGTTGGGCTCTTCTCCCAGGCAATCAGCACCAGAACAAGAGGACACAGTCTCAAGCTGTGCCAGGGGAGGTTTAGGCTGGAGGGGAGGAGAAAGTTCTCCACAGAAAGAGAGATTGGCCCTGGGGAGGTGGTGGAGTCCCCATCCCTGGAGGCGTTGAGGAAGAGCCTGGATGAGGCGCCTGGTGCCAGGTTGGAAGAGACCTTTGAGATCATCCAGTCCAACCTATCACCCAACACCATCTAGTTAATGACACCATGGCACCGAGCACCCCAGCCAGTCTCTCCCTAAACACCTCCAGGGATGGGGACTCCACCACCTCCCCACTGCTGGCTAAGCCCCCAGCACCGCTAAGCCCTCTCCCCGCCGCCGAGGGCCGAGCCCAGCTACGCCTGCCCTGGGGCGGGGAGGGAGGGGGCAGGCGAGGTGGAGCAGCCAAAGGGCTCCCAGCAGCCTGCTGCTGCCCCTTCTGGGGGCTCTGCAGGTTACCTTCTCCCCGGGGCGAATGCTGCCACACTTGAGCAGGTTGATGTCGGCCTTGCAGTCGTCCATGAAGCCGCAGATCAGGCGGTAGTCGCTGAAGATGATGGCTGTCATCTTGGTGATGTACTGGTGGCACTGGTACTCCGTGATGTTCCCCCGGTGATCCACCAGGCAGGACACCAGGAAGCCTTTCCCCACTGGCTCATCTGCACATTCCTTGATCTGTTTTCCAAGGAGAACAAGAGGAAAAGCAGTGGCTGAGTTGAAGGTGCCTGTTGAAAAGACAATCCAAAGCACAACCTCCCCCCGGCAAAGCCAAACCAGCTCAAAGCTGAACAGCAGCCAGCAGTGTGCCCAGGGGGCCAAGAAGGCCAAGGGCATCCTGGCCTGCAGCAGGAAGAGTGTGGCCAGCAGGAGCAGGGAGGTCATTGTGCCCCTGTGCTCAGCAATGGTTTTGGGGGTGGGGGCAATGCTCCTTTGACAAAGCTGTATTTAGAATGCCGAGGAGGATAGGATAGGAGAGGAGAGAAACGATAGGAGAAGAGAAGAGAAGAGAAGAGAAGAGAAGAGAAGAGAAGAGAAGAGAAGAGAAGAGAAGAGAAGAGAAGAGAAGAGAAGAGAAGAGAAGAGAAGAGAAGAGAAGAGAAGAGAAGAGAAGAGAAGAGAAGAGAAGAGAAGAGAAGAGAAGAGAAGAGAAGAGAAGAGAAGAGAAGAGAAGAGAGAAGAGAAGAGAAGAGAGAAGAGAAGAGAGAAGAGAGGAGAGAAGAGAGAAGAGAAGAGAGAAGAGAAGAGGAGACCAGACCAGACCAGACCAGGTTGGAAAAGACCTTTGAGATCATCCAGTCCAACCTATCACCCAGCACCATCTGATCAACTCAACCATGGCACCAAGCACCCCATCAAGTCTCCTCCTAAACACCTCCAGGGATGGGGACTCCACCACCTCCCTGGGCAGCACATTCCAATGGGCAATCTCTCTGTGTAGAGTTTCTTCCTAACATCCAGCCTAAACCTCCCCTGGCACAGCTTGAGACTGTGTCCTCTTGTGCTGGTGCTGGGTGCCTGGGAGAAGAGCCCAACCCCCACCTGGCTCCAACCTCCTTTCAGGGAGTTGCAGACAGCAATGAGGTCTCCCCTGAGCCTCCTCTTCTCCAGGCTCCAACCCCAGCTCCCTCAGCCTCTCCTCCCAGGGCTGTGCCCCAGACCCCTCCCCAGCTTTGTTGCCCTTCTCTGGACACCTTCCAGCAGCTCAACCTCTTTCCTGACCTGAGGAGCCCAGAGCTGGACACAGGACTCCAGCTGTGGCCTGAGCAGTGCTGAGCACAGGGCACAATGACCTCCCTGCTCCTGCTGGCCACACTCTGCCTGCTGCAGGCCAGGCTGCCCTTGGCCTTCTTGGCCCCCTGGGCACACTGCTGGCTCCTGTTCAGCTGCTCTCCACCACTCCCCCTTCTTGCTCTCTGCAACTCCCTGAAGGGAGGTTGGAGCCAGCTGGGGGTTGGTCTCTTCTCCCAGGCACCCAGCACCAGAACAAGAGGACACAGTCTCAAGCTGTGCCAGGGGAGGTTCAGGCTGGATGTCAGGAAGTTCTTCCCAGCAAGAGAGATTGGCCCTGGGGCTGTGCTGCCCAGGGAGGTGGTGCAGTCCCCAGCCCTGGAGGTGTTTAGGAAGAGCCTGGCTGGGGTGCTTGGTGCCATGGCTGAGTTGATCAGATGGTGCTGGGTGAGAGGTTGGACTTGATGATCTCAAAGGTCTTTTCCAACCTGGTTAAACCTACTCTATTCTAAACCTGGACATCAGGAGGAAGCTCTGCACACCAAAAGTGGGGAGACACTGGAACAGGTTGCCCAGGGAGGTGGTTGAGGCCCCATCCATGGAGACATTCAAGATCAGCCTTGAATGTCTGGGCAGCCTGCTCTAGTTGGAAGTGTCCCTGCTGCCTGCAGGGGGGTTGGACAAGGTGCCCTTGGAGGGTCCCTTCCAGCCTGATGCACTCAGTTGCTGCTTTTGCACAAAAGGATTTTCCTAGTTGCATCTTGCAACATTTAACCCCCAGAGCTTGGTCACCAGCAAGCAACCCCCAAGCTGTGAGTGGGAATTCAGCTGTTGGAAGGGGCATCTACAGGAGTCACTGAATGCTCTGGGTGAGAATGGACCTTTAAAGTTCATCCAGTCCAAGCCCTCTGCAGTCACCAGCAACTGGAGGCTGCTCACAGCCCCAGACAACCTGAGCTGGCTTGGCTCCAGGGGCATCTCCCACCTCTCTGGGCAAGCTGGGCCAGGCTCTCCCCACCCTCAGTGTCAAACATTTCTTCCTCCTCTCCACTCTCAATCTCCCTCTCTCAGCTCAAACCATCACCCCTTATCGTGGCACAACAGGGCCCTGCTCAGAAGGCTGTCCCCAGCTTTCTTCTCAGCCCCTTTAAGCCCTGAAAGGCCACCAGAAGGTCTCCCTGGAGGCTTCTCCAGGCTGAACAACCCCAACTCTCTCAAGCCTGGCCTCAGGGCAGCTGCTGAAGCCAGTTCCTGTCTGCTCCTGTGTCCAGTGTGAGACTTCCCCAGGGCCTGCTACAGGGGTTGTGTTCCATAGTGGTTTGCATCTCTTTCATTTCATTGTTCTTCATTTCCATCCCAGCTGGTTCAGTTTCTTTCCCAGCCCATCAGTCTCCCTCCTTCATTCCCTTTCTCTTCCCTTTGGGAGAGCAGAGGGCCTCACAGACAGCATCTGACACTCATTCAGTGGCAGGCCCAGCCCTGACCCTTGGCACTTATGGTAAAGACAGTGGCAGCAGAACTGGGTTTGGGAGAACAATCTGCTCTCCATGCCACTGATCCTTGCTTTCAGGAGGCCCAACCTCCAAAGCCACAGGGGGCCCAAGCAGTTAAGAGCAACCTGCTTATTGCAGCCTGCTTGTTGTTCTCTAAGCCAGTTTCTGGTTAAGTGAGGTTGCTGTGGTGTGGATGCCCAGATGATGTTTTCCAGAGCATGGTTTAATGACTGAATTAAGTCAGCTGAAGGCTGTACTGCTAGGAAGAGCTTTGCATCCACTGCCTGCCCTCCAGCCCAGCTGCAAACTACCCCAAACCAAAAGGAAGAAGAAGAAGCCTCAGCTCAGCTCCTGCACAGCTGAGCACACAGCCTCAAGAGCTAAAGCATGAGCACAAGGAAAGAAATGATTCATCAAGCAACCTTTGAAGCTGGACTGAGCTGCCCAGAGAGGTTGTGGAGTCTCCTCCTCTGGAGACTTCTAAAACCTGTCTGGATGTGCTCCTGGGTGACCCTGCTTTGGCAGGGGGGTTGGACTGGATGATCTCCACAGCTCCATTCCAACCCCTAACATTCTCTGAGTCTGTATTGATGACTGAGATTCAGAGGACTAACTTCTGCTGCAACCTAAAAAGGGAATGCTCCTGACAGTCTGCTTGGAGTGATTTAGCCTCAAAGGAAAAAGGCCCAGCTGACCCACAGCCTCCCTGGGCAGCCTGTGCCACACTCTCACCACCCCCACACTGAAGAACTTCTTCCTCAGCTCCACTCTAACCCTGCTCTGCCTCAGCTCCAAACCCTTCCCCCTTGGCCCCTCTAGACACCCTCAGAAAAGGTCTCCCTGCAGCCTTCCTGCAGGATCCCTTCAGGTCTTGGAAAGCAGCTCTAAGGTCCTCCCAGAGACTTCTCCTCTCCAGGCAGAACACCCCCAGCTCCCTCAGCCTGGCCTCACAGCACAGCTGCTCCAGCCCTTGGATGACCTTTGTGGCCTCCTCTGGCCTCACTCCAGCAGCTCTGTGCCCTTCTCATGCTGGGGACACCAGACCTGCAGGCAGGATTGGAGGTGAGATCTCAGCAGAGCAGGATCAAGGGGCAGAATCCCCCCTCCTGCCCTGCTGCCCACACTCCTCTGGCTGCAGCCCAGCACACAGCTGCCTGCTGGGCTGCAAGAGGGCACTGCTGGCTCCTGGGGAGCTTCTCAGCAACCAATTACCCCCAGGCCTTTTCTTCAGGGCTGCTCTTAACCCACTCTGCAGCCAGCCTGGATTTGTGCCTGGGACTGGCCCAACCCAGATGCATGTCAAATTAATTCCAGTCATTTGCCAGGTAAAACCAGAGCTTCCTGGAGAAGAAGAGGCTCAGGGGAGACCTCATTGCTCTCTCCAACTCCCTGAAAGGAGGCTGGAGCCAGGTGGGGGTTGGGCTCTTCTCCCAGGCAAGCAGCACCAGAACAAGAGGACACAGTCTCAAGCTGTGCCAGGGGAGGTTCAGGCTGGATGTCAGGAAGAAGTTCTTCCCAGCAAGAGAGATTGGCCCTTGGGATGTGCTGCCCAGGGGGGTGGTGGAGTCACCATCCCTGGAGATGTTTAGGAAGAGCCTTTCTGAGGCACTTGGTGCCATGGTTGAGTTGATCAGATTGTGCTGGGTGATAGGTTGGACTCAAGGTCTCTTCCAACCTGGTCAGTTCAGTTCAATTCAGTTCAATTCAATTCAATTCAATTCAATTCAATTTCTATTCTATTCCATTCTATCCTAGTCCATTCTCTGCACACTAATTCACAGTCTCACAGCATCACCAAGGTTGGAAGAGACCTCAAAGATCATCCAGTCCAACCTGGCACCACAGACCTCATGGCAAGACCATGGCTCCAAGTGCCACATCCAATCCCCTCTTGAACACCTCCAGGGATGGGGACTCCACCACCTCCCTGGGCAGCACATTCCTATGGCGAATGACTCTCTCAGTGAGGAACTTTCTCCTCACCTCCAGCCTAAACTTCCCCTGGTGCAGCTTGAGACTGTGTCCTCTTGTTCTGGTGCTGCTTGCCTGGGAGAAGAGACCAACCCCCACCTGGCTCCAACCTCCCTTCAGGGAGTTGCAGAGAGCAATGAGGTCTCCCCTGAGCCTCCTCTTCTCCAGGCTAAGCAACCCCAGCTCCCTCAGCCTCTCCTCCCAGGGCTGTGTCCCAGACCCTTCCCCAGCTTTGTTGCCCTTCTCTGGACACCTTCCAGCAGCTCAACCTCTTTCCTAACCTGAGGAGCCCAGAGCTGGACACAGGACTCAAGGTGTGGCCTAAGCAGTGCTGAGCACAGGGCACAATGACCTCCCTGCTCCTGCTGGCCACACTGTTCCTGACACAGGCCAGGATGCCCTTGGCCTTCTTGGCCCCCTGGGCACACTGCTGGCTCATGTTCAGCCAGCTGTCAGTCAGCACCCCCAGGTCCCTCTCTGCCTGGCTGCTCTCAGCCACTCTGCCCCCAGCCTGTAGCTCTGCCTGGGGTTGCTGTGGCCAAAGTGCAGCCCCTGGCACTTGGACTTGTTGAATGCCATCCTGTTGGCCTCTGCCCATCTGCCCAGCCTGGCAAGGTCCCTCTGCAGAGCCCTTCTGCCCTCTAACTGACCAACATCTGCTCCTTCAGTGTCACACAGGGAAGCAAGAGGCCTTGGTGCTGCAGCTGCAGTCATGGCCTTGCCCTCTCTTACCTCTGCAATGGTGGACTTGCAGACTTCTCTGGCCACGGATTCGAACTTGGGATCTGTTGTCAGGTTCAGCTTGTAGTTCCACAAGAGCTAGAGAGAGAGAGACACAGAGAGAGAGAGAGAGATTGTAGACAGGAGGTTTAAGAACTTCTCATGGAGAATGACAAATATTTGGCTTCAGAAGAGAAGGAAAGCTCATTTCCCACCCCCCCCTCCCCCCATCTGTATCATCTGTAGCTATCAATGCAAAGTCTCCTTGACAACAACTTTGTCCCTTCAGCTCTGCAATAATTTTCTCCTCCTGAACAAATCCAGGGCTGTTAAAAAAGTCTCTCCATAAGGTCATGGGCTGACTCACTCAAAGGAAATCTGCCTAATGAAGGCAATTTCAGAACTGAAAGGATAAAACAATTGCCAGCTGCAGCTTGCTGCCTGCTGCACAGCCAAGCAGGGGCTGGAGCCCACCACAACCTTTCTGCACTGTGTCTTGTCTGCCTGATGCAAGCTGCCCCCCAAGCCCTCACTGTGAGCAGATCTGAGGCTGAAAACCTAACAAGAGCCCAGTCCAAAAGGGCAGGAGGCAATGGAGGTGACCCTTCAGTCACTTCCTTCTGCGAGGGGCTGCAAGCAGACAGCGGTTGGGATGCAGAGAGCCTTCAGAGCTCTGGGAGGTTGTCCCTCTAGCTAACCACAGGGATGCATCAGAGATTAGATGCCTCAAGAAGGATGGCTGCTCTTCTAGGAGCCAGAGGTGAGCTCACGGAGGAGCCTCAGTGCTTTGGGTCACTGTGCAAAGAGTCAGTCTTGGGTTAAGTCCCATCCTGAGCCCAGAGGTCCTCCTGAGGCACCCTGAAGAGAAAAATACAGGGTTGGGGGTGGGGAGAGAGTAAAGGTCAGCCAATTCCCAGCTGACATCTCCCCCAAGACAAGCTCTATTAGCTCAGTTGGTTTTCCCCAGGACCTTCAGTTGCATTTCAACATCTTTCATTAATAAAAAGAGATTAAGGACACTTCAAGATTCATTTGAAGCCAGAGAGCTGCCCTTGGGCCCAAATCAAACCACAGCAGAAAGGGGAAAAAAGGGTTGGCCAAAGCTCATTTTGGAGTTCCAACCATGGAGAAAAGCCTGGGAGCAGGCAAAACCATGCTGGGGCACAAGGACAGCTGCTTCCCATCACCTCCAACAAGGTGGAAGCACACACAAGAGGACTACAAGCAGAGGAACTGCACTGCCTTCCACACCTTGTGGCATGGCTTTGGAGTTGTGAGAAGTCAAAACAAGGAGATGGGGGGAAAGCAGGGGGTTGCAGGGGCATTAAGCTGTAAATAGCATAGAATGATTTGAGTTGGAAGGGACCTTAAAGCTCACCCAGTTCCAACCCCCCTGCCATGGGCAGGGACAGCTCCCACCAGCCCAGGCTGCTCAAAGCCTCATCCAGCCTGGCCTGGAACACCTCCACAGCCTCACTGGGCAGAGAGGAACCTAATGAGGTTCAACAAGGATCTGCATCTGGGAAGGAATAATAAACACCAGCAGTCCAGGCTGGGAGGGGATCTGCTGGAGAGCAGCCCCCAGGAGAGGGACCTGGGAGTGCTGGTGGACAGGAAGCTCTCCATGGGACAGCAATGTGCCCTGGGGGCCAAGGGGATCCTGAGGGGCATTCAGAAGAGTGAGGCCTGCAGATCCAGGGAGGTTCCCTTCCCCCTCTACTCTGCCTTAGTGAGACCTCACCTGGAATACTGCCTCCAGCTCTGGGCTCCCCAGCTCCAGAGGGACAGAGATCTGCTGGAGAGAGGCCAAGGGAGGGCTGCAAGGCTGCTGAAGGGACTGCAGCACAGCCTGGGGAGGAGAAGCTGAGAGCCCTGGGGGTGCTTAGTCTGGGGAGGAGAAGACTGAGGGGGATCTGATCAGTGTCTATCAGTATCTTGAGGGGTGAGTGTCAAGTGGAGGGGGCCAAGCTCTTTCTGGTGGTGCACAGTGATAAGACAGAGAACAACAGGTTCAAACTTGAATCAATGCCTGTAAATACCTGAGGGCTGGGGGGCAGGAAGGGAGGGCCAGGGCCAGGCTCTGCTCACTGTGCCCTGGGGCAGCACAAGAGCCAAGGGCTGGAAACTGCAGCCCAGGAGCTTCCAGCTCAGCAGGAGGAAGAACTTCTTGGCTGGGAGGCTGCCAGAGGCCTGGAGCAGGCTGCCCAGAGAGGTTGTGGAGTCTCCTGCCCTGGAGCCTTTCCAGCCCCATCTGGATGTGCTCCTGTGTGCCCTGAGCTGGGTTCTGTGGTCCTGCTCTGGCAGGGGGGGTGGACTGGAAGATCACCAGAGGTCCCTTCCAACCCCTAACATCCTGTGAGCTGTGATCCTGTGCCAGTGTCTCCCCAGCCTCACTGCAAAGAATTTCTTCCTCATCCCCACTCTCAATCTCCCCTCTTCCAGCTCCCTGCCATTGTCCCTCCTCCTGTCACCCCCAGCCCTTGTCAAAAGCCTCTCCTCAGCTCTCCTGGAGCCCCTGCAGGTACTGGAAGGCTGCTCTAAGGTCTCCCTGGAGCCTTCTCTTCTACAGGGTGAACAACCCCAACTCTCTCAACCTGTCCCCACAGGGGAGGTTCTGCAGCCCTCTGATCATCTCTGTGGCCTCCTCTGGACCTGCTCCAGCAGCTCCATGTCCCTCTTATGCTGGAGGCACCAGAACTGGAGGCAGCACTGCAGGTGGATAGGGTTTGCTGCAACAGAAGGCAAAGGAGAGAAGCCAAGGGGAAACCTAAGCCCAACCTTAGCTCTGATGATTATTTTGTGTGTGTGTGTGTGTGTGTAGAGTCTTGGGATTTGAAGAGTCAGCTTGACAGCCTGAAAACTGGCTAACAGTTTGCTCACTGTTAACCCACAGTGCTGAGAGGAAATCTGTTCCAAAAGCAGCCCAAGTGGTTCAAAACTGCCTCTAAATATCACACCCCCACAGCATCTCCTGAGCCAGTCGAAGGATTTAGCAGCTGTGAAGGCAATACAGAAGGCTTTCAACAGCTGAAGTCAGAGGAGCTGCAGACTTCAGCACTGCTCACATCCTTCCCAAACTCAGCACATCATTTGGCTCCCAGCAGCTCATGGGAACCACCCCCTAAGTGTCAAACAGGTTCCTCTCCTCCTCCTCCCCCTCCTCCTCCTGCTGCTGGAGCTTGGAAAGCTGCACTTCTGCATCTTCCACTCTGCAGCTTCCAGGAAGACCACAGTGGTGCTCCTGGGTTGAAGAATCAGAATGGTAGGGGTTGGAAGGGACCTCCAGAGATCATCCAGCCCAACCCCACCACCCTGCCACAGCAGGGGCACCCAGGGCAGGGCACACAGCAATGCATCCAGGTGGGGCTTGAAAGTCTCCACACAAGGAGGCTCCACAACCTCCCTGGGCAGCCTGCTCCAGGCCTCCAGCCCCCTCACACCAAAGAAATGTCTCCCCATGTTCAGGTGGGACCTCCTGGGCTCCAGTCTGTGCTCACTGCCCCTTCTCCTGTCCCTGGGCACCACTGACAAGAGTCTGGCCCCAGCCTCTTGCCCCCCCCAGGCCCTTGAGGTCTTGCTGAGCATTGCTCAGCTCCCCTCTGGGGCTGCTCTTCTCCAGGCTCTCAGCCCCAGGGCTCTCAGCCTTTGCTCCAAGGCCCCTCAATACTTTGAGGTTGGAAAAGACCCTGAAGGTCCTTGAGTCCAACCCTTAACCCAGCACTGCAAGGTCACCATTGAACCACATCCCTCAGCACCACTTCTGCACAGCTCTGAAACCACTCCAGCCACGGGGAGCCCACCACTGCCCTGGGCAGCTGGCACAGGCCCTGGCAACCCTTTTGGGGGAAGCAATTGGTCCTCATTGACTCATGGAGTGGTAGGGGTTGGAAGGGAGCTCAGAGAGCTTGCCAAAGCAGAATCACCCAGGGCAGGGCTCACAGGAACACATCCAGGCAGGTTTGGAAAGGCTCCAGAGGAGGAGACTCTACAACCTCTCTGGGCAGCCTGCTCCAGGCCTCCAGCAGCCTCACACCAAACAAGTCTCTCCTCATGTTCAGATGGAGCCTCCTGGGTTCCAGCTTGTACCCTTTGCTCCCTGTCCTATCACTGGGCACCACCCAAAGGAGCCTGGCACCTTCACCCTGACCCCCACCCCCAGACACTGACACTCATCAGGTCCCCTCTCAGCCTTCTCTTCTCCAGGCTCAACAGCCCCAGGGCTCTCAGCCTTTCTTCACAGGAGAGATGTCCCAGCCCCTTCATCATCCTCATAGCCTCTGTTGGACTCTCTCCAGCAGGTCTCTGTCCCTCTGGGCAGCCTGCTCCAGGCCTCCAGCACCTTCACAGCAAAGAAGTTTCTCCTCACACTGAGGTGGAACTCCCTGGGTTGCTGTTTGTATCCACTGCCTCTTGTCCTATCAGAGAGCTGTTGAATGGTTTGGGTTAGAAAGGACTTGAAAGGTCATCCAGTTCCAACCCCCCTGCCATGGGCAGGGACACTTTCCACTAGATCAGGCTGCCCAGAGCCCCATCCAGCCTGGCCTTAAATCATTCCAGGGATGGAGCTTCTAACAGCTCCCCTGGGCAACCTGTGCCAGTGTCTCATCACCCTCATGGGGAACAACTTCTTCCTAAGGTCTAACCATAATCTCTCCTCCTCTAGCTTGGATCCCCAGTCCTACCACTACCCAACACCCTCAAAAGTCCTTCCCCAGCTTTCCTGCAGCCCCCTGCAGCCCCTGGAAGGCCACCAGAAGGTCTCCCTGGAGCCTTCTCCTCTGCAGCCTGCACAACCCCAACTCTCTCAGGCTGTGCTCAGAGCAGAGCAGCTCCAGCCCTCTGCTCAGCCTCCTGGCCCTGCTCTGGACACCTTCCAGCCCCTCCAGAGCCTTCCTGGCACAGAGGCTGCAGAGCTGGGCACAGAGCTGCAGCTGTGGGCTCAGCAGAGTGGAGCAGAGAGGCAGAATCCCCTCCCTGGCCCTGCTGGCCACACTTCTGCTGCTGCAGCCCAGGCTCTGCTTGGCTCTCTGGGCTGCAAGTGCTCCCTGCTGGCTCCTGCTGAGCTTCTCCTCCCCCAGCACCCCCAAGGCCATGCTCTCCAGCCTCTGGCAGTGCCTGGGATTGCCCTGAGCCAGCTGCAGGACTCATGCAGACCCCTGAAGGTGCCCTGATTTTCACCAAGGCTGCCTTGTGCAAGCTACTAAAGCCATGCTACATACCCTCTGAGGTGGAAATGCCCCAGGTGGAGAGGGAAGGGAAGAGGAAGCCATACTTACATGGTTGCAGTCTGAGGAGATTTCATTGTCTGGCTGAAAAGAGAAAAGAAACAAACAAGAGCCAAGGTCAGTGCTGCTGTGATGCATTCCACACACAGAGGAGAAACACAAGCCTGGGAGAAAGTGGCACATTGACACCACCTGCCCTTTGTGAGAAGCTGGCTGACAGAAGGAAGAGGAAGGCTGAGCAGCTGCATCATGAAAGTGACGAGTGCTAAGCAGAAGAGGGGGATTGGAGATGCTTCGGGGGGGGGGGGGTCTGGAGATGCTTGGGGGGGATTGGAGGTGCTTTGGGGGGGATTGGAGGTGCTTGGGGGGGGTCTGGAGATGCTTGGGGGGGATTGGAGGTGCTTTGGGGGGGGTCTGGAGATGCTTGGGGGGGATTGGAGGTGCTTTGGGGGGCATTGGAGGTGCTTTGGGGGGGGGTCTGGAGATGCTTGGGGGGGATTGGAGATGCTTTGGGGGGGGGTCTGGAGATGCTTGGGGGGGATTGGAGGTGCTTGGGGGGGATTGGAGATGCTTTGGGGGGGATTGGAGGTGCTTTGGGGGGGACTGGAGGTGCTTTGGGGGGGACTGGAGGTGCTTGAGGGGGGTCTGGAGATGCTTGGGGGGGATTGGAGGTGCTTTGGGGGGGATTGGAGATGCTTTGGGGGGGATTGGAGGTGCTTTGGGGGGGACTGGAGGTGCTTTGGGGAAATTGGAGATGCTTTAGGGGGGATTGGAGATGCTTTAGGAGGGACTGGAGATGCTTTAGGGGGGGGATTGGAGATGCTTTAGGGGGGACTGGAGATGCTCTATGGGGGACTGGAGATGCCTGGGGGGGTCTGGAGATGCTTTGGGGGGATTGGAGATGCTTTAGGGGGGATTGGAGGTGCTTTGGGGGGGACTGGAGGTGCTTGGGGGGGGGTCTGGAGATGCTTGGGGAGGATTGGAGATGATTGGGGGGTCTGGAGATGCTTGGGGGTTCTGAAGGTGCTTTGGGGGGGACTGGAGATGCTTTGGGAGGGACTGGAGGTGCTTTGGGGGGGACTGGAGATGCTTTGGGCATCATCTTCACAGAAGAGGACACAAGAGGAGCTGTGGTTCTGGAGGTGCTGCACAAACATCATCAGTGTCCTGGGGTTTGGCCTCAACCCAGAGGGCAAAGCAATAAGCCAACCAAGCCCAGCTGTGGGCAAACAAAGATGTGGTGGGTGAGTTTTACAGGGAGAAGTTGGAGATGATAGGTTGGACTGGATGGGCTCAAAGGTCTTCTCCAACCTGGTTAAACTCCACTCTGTTCCCTCTCTGTGATGGGCAGGGCCTCTGCCCTCCACACACTGAGGTGTTTATGGTTCCCATTTAGAATCAGAGAGTCAACAAGGATGGAAAAGACCTCAAAGATCATCCAGTCCAACCTGCCACCCAACACCTCCTGACTGCTAAACCATGGCTCCAAGTGCCACGTCCAATCCCCTCTTGAAGACCTCCAGGGCTGGGGACTCCACCACCTCCCTGGGCAGCACATCCCAAGGGCCAACAACTCTCTCTGGGAAGAACTTTCTCCTCCCCTCCAGCCTAAACTTCCCCTGGCACAGCTTGAGACTGTGTCCTCTTGTTCTGGGGCTGGGGGCCTGGGAGAAGAGCCCAACCCCCACCTGGCTCCAACCTCCCTGCAGGGAGTTGCAGGGAGCAAGAAGGTCTCCCCTGAGCCTCCTCTTCTGCAGGCTCCAACCCCAGCTCCCTCAGCCTCTCCTCCCAGGGCTGTGCCCCAGACCCCTCCCCAGCTTTGCTGCCCTTCTCTGGACACCTTCCAGCAGCTCAACCTCTTTCCTGACCTGAGGAGCCCAGAGCTGGACACAGGACTCCAGGTGTGGCCTGAGCAGTGCTGAGCACAGGGCAGGATCAGCTCCCTGCTCCTGCTGGCCACACTCTGCCTGCTGCAGGCCAGGCTGCCCTTGGCCTTCTTGGCCCCCTGGGCAAATTTCATAGAATGGGTTGGCTTGGAAGGGACCTTAAAGATCATTCCAGGGCCATGCCCAGGGACCCCTCCCCCCAGCCCAGGCTGCTCAAGGCCTCATCCAGCCTGGCCTGGAACCCCTCCAGGCAGGGGGCAGCCACAGCCTCCCTGGGCAACCTGTGCCAGGCTCTCCCCAGCCTCACTGCCAACAATTCCTTCCTCATCTCCAGTCTCCTCTCTGCCAGCTCCAAGCCATTCTCCCTGCTCCTGGCACCCCCAGCCCTTGCTCAGAGTCCCTCCCCAGCTCTCCTGGAGCCCCTTCAGCTCCTGGAAGCAATGTGAGAAGCACCACCTCCTCTCTCATCTGCATGTAAAGGGGCTGGCTCAAGGCAGCCCAGAGCTTTACACCAGGAGAAACTGGGCCATCTGATAGTCATCCCTCACTTCAAAATAGGCCTCCTTTTACAGCAATGAATCACAGAATGCTTTGAGTTGGAAGGGACCTTAAAAATCACCTAGCCCAAACCCCCCTGCCAGGGGCAGGGACCCCTCCCCCCAGCCCAGCCTGCTCAAGGCCTCATCCAGACTGGCCTTCAACACCTCCAGGCAGGGGGCAGCCACAGCCTCCCTGGGCAGCCTGTGCCAGTGTCTGCCCAGCCTCACTGGCAAGACTTTCTTCCTCATCTCCAGTCTCTGTCTGCCCTCTCCCAGCTGAAGGCACTGCTGTGACCTCCTGACGATCCATCTAACAGGCAGCCTCTGCCAGCCCAGCAGAGGAGCACCCCTGCTCTCCTGGCAGCTGCCTGGAAGGAGAACTGTGGCTGCAAAGCCTCCTGTCCTCCTCCCAGCCCTCTCCCAAGGGAGGAAGCCCTTGGAAAGAGTTAGCCACCCAAACCTGCACCTCCTCTCCACAGCAGAGCGGCGCAAGCGCAGGGCGAACCTCGCCGGCCCATCGCCCCCCGCGGGAGAACCAACCCCGACTCGGGAGGCCTCTGCTCCCACTGCCTCTGCAGCTGCCAGGCACACTGCTCCCACAGCCTCAGGCACCCAAACACAGCCCCAGCTCCAGCACAACAGGGACACAGACACAGCAGAGCGCAGGGACTTGGAATGGCATGGCATGGAATGGAACGGAATAGAATAGAATAGAATAGAATAGAATAGAATAGAATAGAATAGAATGGCATGGCATGGAATGGAATAGAACGGAATGGAATGGAACGGAATGGAATGGAATGGAATGGATTGGAATGGAATGCAATGGATTGGAATGGAATGGAATAGAATGGAATAGAATAGAATGGAATAGAATAGAATGGAATGGAATAGAATAGAATGGCATGGAATGGAATAGAACGGAATGGAATGGAACGGAATGGAATGGAATGGAATGGATTGGAATGGAATGGAATGGATTGGAATGGAATGCAATGGATTGGAATGGAATGGAATACAATGGAATAGAATAGAATGGAATAGAATGGAATAGAATAGAATGGAATGGAATAGAATAGAATGGAATAGAATAGAATGGAATGGAATGGAATGGAATGGAATAGAATGCACTAGAATGGAATAGAATAAAATGGAATGGAATAGAATAGAATAGAATGGAATAGAATAGAATGGAATAGAATGGAATGGAATGGAATGGAATGGAATGGAATGGAATGGAATGGAATGGAATGGAATGGAATGGAATGGAATGGAATGGAATAGAATGGAATGGAATAGAATGGAATGGAATGGAATAGAATGGAATGGAATAGAATGGAATAGAATGGAATGGAATAGAATGGAATGGAATAGAATGGAATGGAATAGAATGGAATAGAATAGAATGGAATGGAATAGAATGGACTAGAATGGAATGGAATAGAATGGAATGGAATAGAATGGAATAGAATGGAATAGAATAGAATGGAATGGAATAGAAAGGAATAGAATGGAATAGAATGGAATGGAATAGAATGGAATGGCATGGCATGGAATGGAATGGCATGGAATAGAATAGAATAGAATGGAATAGAATGGAATAGAATAGAATGGAATAGAATGGAATGGAATGGAATGGAATAGAATGGAATAGAATGGAATAGAATGGAATAGAATGGAATAGAATAGAATGGAATGGCATGGCATGGAATAGAATAGAATAGAATGGAATGGCATGGCATGGCATGGCATGGCATGGCATAGAATAGAATAGAATGGCATGGCATGGCATAGAATGGAATGGCATGGCATGGCATGGAATAGAATAGAATAGAATGGCATGGCATGGCATGGCATGGCATGGAATAGAATGGAATGGCATGGAATAGAATAGAATAGAATGGAGTAGAATGGAATAGACTGGAATGGCATGGAATAGAATAGAATAGAATAGAATAGAATAGAATAGAATGGCATGGCATGGCATGGCATGGCATGGAATGGAATGGAATAAACCAGATTGGAAGAGACCTTCAAGATCATCCAGTCCAACCTATCAAGCAATCCAACACCACCTAATCAACTCACCCATGGCACCAAGCACCCTATCAAGTCTCCTCCTGAACACCTCCAGGGATGGGGACTCCACCACCTCCCTGGGCAGCACATCCCAAGGGCCAATCTCTCTCTCTCTGTAAAACTTCCTCCTCACCTCCAGCCTAAACCTCCCCTGGCACAGCCTGAGACTGTGTCCTCTTGTTCTGGTGCTGGGTGCCTGGGAGAAGAGCCCAACCCCCACCTGGCTCCAACCTCCCTGCAGGGAGTTGCAGAGAGCAAGAAGGTCTCCCCTGAGCCTCCTCTTCTGCAGGCTCCAACCCCAGCTCCCTCAGCCTCTCCTCCCAGGGCTGTGCCCCAGACCCCTCCCCAGCTTTGTTGCCCTTCTCTGGACACCTTCCAGCAGCTCAACCTCTTTCCTGACCTGAGGAGCCCAGAGCTGGACACAGGACTCCAGGTGTGGCCTAACCAGTGCTGAGCACAGGGCACAATGACCTCCCTGCTCCTGCTGGCCACACTCTGCCTGCTGCAGGCCAGGCTGCCCTTGGCCTTCTTGGCCCCCTGGGCACACTGCAGGCTCATGTTCAGCCTACCATCAACCAGCACCCCCAGCTCCCTCTCTGCCTGGCTGCTCTCAGCCACTCTGCCCCCAGCCTGCAGCACTGCCTGGGGTTGCTGTGGCCAAAGTGCAGCCCCTGGCACTTGGCTGTGTTCAATCTCCTGCCCTTGGCCCCTGCCCCTCTGCCCAGCCTGTTGAGGTCCCTCTGCAGAGCCTCTCTACCCTCCAGCAGATCAACTCCTGCCCCCAGCTTGCTGTCAGCTGCAAATTTCCTGCCGATGGACTCACTGCCCTCCTCCAGATCATCAATAAAGATGTTAAAGAGCACACGGGGCCCAGCACTGCTCCCTTGATGATGATGAAGAGAAGCGGCATGGGCCCAGCTCTGGAAGCAAGCAGCCTCCAGCCCAAATTGATCTTCAAGGTGAGGCTCAACAAGGCTCTGAGCAGCCTGATCTAGTGGAAGATGTCCCTGCTGACTGCAGGGGGGTTGGACTGGAGGACCTGTGGAGGTGTCTCAGGGTTTTCAGGGGCTGTGTTGCACTCCAGGCGTTCCACCAGCACCCGAAGCAGCGCTTGGAGAGGGCGAACACAGCTGGCTGGGCTAAAAAGAGAGCAAAGCAAACAGTTCCCAGCCCTTAATTACAGCCATTAGTGACCAGGGGTTGGTGCAGCAGGAAGGGACAGAAATTACCTCTCCACTTGCAGCATAAAAGCCAACACAGTACCTGGAGGAGCACAGCAATTAAGGGCAGCTTAGGCAGACTGCCACCATCTGCACCCAGAGCTCCCAGAGTAAGCACAGCTATGAAAGTCAGCACAGACCCACATTAAAGGCTAGAAAAGCCCTCAAGGATCATCAACCTTTTGCTCAACACCTCCATGGCCACCAAACTGCATCCCCAAGTGCCGTGGCCAGGCAGCTCTCGAACACCTCCAGGCACGGGGACTCCACCAGCTCCCCGGGCAGCCTCTGCCAATCCCTGACCCCTCTTGCAGCCAAGAAATTCTGCCTCACCTCCAACCTACGCTGCCCCTGGCACAGTTTGGAAGGGCATAGGACAAGAGGCAATGGATTGAAACTGGAGCAGGGCAGAGTTAGGTTGGACACCAGGAGGAAGCGAGGGAGGGGAGCCACTGGAACAGGTCGTCCAGGGAGGTGGTGGAGGTCCCATCCCTGGAGACTTTCAAGCTCAGCCTTGGCTGTGCCCCTGGGCAGCCTGCTCTAGATGGAGCAGTCCCTGCTGCCTGCAGGGGGGTTGGACAAGATACATAGAATACATAGAATAAACCAGGTTGGAAGAGACCTTCAAGATCATCGCGTCCAACCCATCACCAATCCAACACCGCCCAAGCAACTAACCCACAGCACCAAGCACCCTGTCAAGTCTTCTCCTAAAAACCTCCAGTGATGGTGACTCCACCACCTCCCCAGGCAGCCCATTCCAATGTGCAATCACTCTTTCTGTATAGAACTTTTTTCTAACATCCAGCCTGAACCTCCCCTGGCGCAGCCTGAGACTGTGTCCTCTTGTTCTGGTACTGCTTGCCTGGGAGAAGAGACCAACATCCGTCTGTCTACAACCTCCCTTCAGGTAGTTGTAGAGAGCAATAAGGTCACCCCTGAGTCTCCTCTTCTCCAGGCTAAGCAACCCCAGCTCCCTCAGCCTCTCCTCGTAGGGCTTATGTTCCAAACCCCTCACCAACTTTGTTGCTCTTCTCTGGACTCGTTCCAGCAAGTCAACCTCCTTCCTAAACTGAGGGGCCCAGAACTGGACACAGTACTCGAGGTGTGGCCTAACCAGTGCAGTGTACAGGGGCAGAATGACCTCCCTGCTCCTGCTGGCCACACTGTTCCTGATGCAGGCCAGAATGCCATTGGCCCTCTTAGCTGCCTGGGCACACTGCAGGCTCATGTTCAGTCTACCGTCGACCAGCACCCCCAGGTCCCTCTCAGCCTGACTGCTCTCAGCCACTCTGACCCCAGCCTGTAGCTCTGCATGGGGTTGCTGTGGCCAATGTGCAGAACCCGGCACTTGGATGTGTTAAATCTCATGCCGTTGGACTCTGCCCATCTGCCCAGCCTGTCGAGGTCCCTCTGCAGAGCCTCTCTACCCTCCAGCAGATCAACTCCTGCCCCCAGCTTGGTGTCGTCAGCAAATTTACTGATGATGGACTCGATGCCCTCGTCCAGATCATCAATAAAGATGTTAAAGAGCATGGGGCCCAGCACTGATCCCTGGGGCACACCACTGGTGCCTGGCTGCCAGCTGGCTGTGGCACCATTCACCACCACTCTCTGGGCTCAGCCTCCAGCCAGTTCCTCACCCATCGCAGTGTGCTCCCATCCAAGCCGTGGGCTGACAGCTTGGCCAGGAGTTTGCTATGGGGAACGGTGTCAAAGGCCTTGCTGAGGTCCAGGTAGACTACATCCACAGCCTCCCCACATCCACCAGGCGGGTCACCTGATCATAGAAGGAGATCAGGTTGGTCAGGCAGGACCTGCCCTTCCTAAACCCATGCTGGCTGGGCCTGATCCCTTGGCCATCCTCTAAGTGTTGTGTGATTGCACTCAGGATGACGAGCTCTGCAGGTCCCTTCCAACCCAGTGCAAACTGTGAAGCTGTGAACAACCACACCACAACAACCCAACCCCTTCTTGGTTGCTTCAGCTCTTTCTGCATCCTCCAAGCCAGTCACCTTTGCTACAGATTAAAGCTTAAAGCTCAGTGCTTCTGCAAGGATGAGGCCAAGGAGATAACAGGCTGGTTCTCACCAGCCTGGGCAAGCTGAAACAAGCCTTTCCTGAAACACACAGCATGAAGATACCACACTTGGAAATCCTGCCCTTCCCCTGGGCTCTCCAGCAACCCACAGCTCTGGGAAATCAAATCTGACTCTTCTGAGAGGAGTTGTGGAAGTTCAGTGGGACCTTGAGGAAGCTTCAGCAGTGCCTATGTTGACAGTTGAGCCAAAGATCTTGGTGGGACAGACTGCCCAGCGAGGCCCCATCCCTGGAGATCTTCAAGGTGAGGCTCAGCAAGGCTCTGGGCAACCTGCTCTGGTGGAGGATGTCCCTGCTGACTGCAGGGGGGTTGGACTGGATGACCTTTGGGGGTCCCTTCCAATCCAAACAATTCTATGATCTGGCCAGGCATCCTTCCTGTGTGGAGCAAGATGACCACCTGCTAGCCAGAGGCTGTGATCCCTCTTCCCACTGCCAGTGCAGGAGAGGTGGCTCCAGTGGCAATGCTGAGCTGCTTCTCCCAGTGTAAGTCAAGCCAAAGGAGGAGATGAATCCTCCTATCATAGTGTCATAGAATCAGTCAGGGTTGGAAGGGACCACAAGGATCAGCCAGTTCCAACCCCCCTGCCATGGGCAGGGACACCCCACACTAGATCAGGCTGCCCACAGCCTCATCCAGCCTGGCCTTAAACACCTCCAGGGACAGGGCCCCAACCACCTCCCTGCACAACCCATTCCAGGGCTTCACCACTCTCCTGGGGAAGAACTTCCTCCTCACCTCCAGCCTCAATCTCCCCACCTCCAGCTTCATTCCATTCCCCCCAGTCCTATCACTGCCTGAGATCCTGAGCAGTCCCTCCCCAGCCTTCTTGGAGCCCCCTGCAGACACTGGAAGGCCACAATGAGGTCACCTCAGAGCCTTCTCTTCTCTTCTCTCTTCATCTTGTGTCTGATAAATGGAATGGTTGAGTTTGAGCAAGGGGAAGAACATCTCCCCAGTGCAAGCCATGCCAGTTCTGCCTTTCTGAGGAGCCAGCCTGTGGCCCTCTACCCTTCACATCCACCCAAGAAGCAAGAGCAGTCTCAGAACAATGAGCTTGGGCAGGAAAGAGCCACTGGAGAAGGCTGCATTTCCAATTCCTGCTAAGGGGAGCTGGGGAGCGAGAGAAGCTGCACTGTGTCATTGCCAGGGGGAGAGCTTGAGCAACAGGGATGGCTCAAAACCCACCCCCAGGGCAGGTGGAAGGAGGAAAGCAGCCCAGCCCAGCACCACATCCTTGTTGAGGCATTTCAGGAGAGGAAGCTGATGGCCAGGAGGATGTTCCCCTGATCAGTGAGGCAGAAAGAGTCTTCTTGCAGCTCCTAAGTGGAGGATTGAAAGCAGACTCCCCAGAAAGCACATCTGCCTCTGGGCTCAGAGCAGCTTTGCTGGGAACACAGTGCCTCCCTGTGCAGTCCTCCAAAAAGCTCTGCAGAACTCTTTCACCACACCAAGAGTCACCTTCCAGAGCATGAACACCACTCCCTGCCTCCCAGGAACCTCAGGGTGCAGAACACAGAGCAGATGCAGGAGGAGCTGAACAGAACAACCATTTCCTTCCTGCACCAGATTCTGTGGCCCTGCTCTGGCAGCAGGGTGGACTTGGGTGATCCCCAGGGGTCCCTTCCAGTCCCTAACAACCTCTGATCCTCTGGGGCCTTCCACTCACCCCCAGACCACAGACACAAGTCCCTCTGGAGGGCTAAGAGGTTACCATTGTCACCTCTACAGAGAGCTCCAAAGGTTTGCAGGGATACCTGCCACCCCCAGACAGACCCCCAGCATGGTGAGGCTTGGAAGTGGCCTCTGGTGATCACCCAGCCCAGCTCCCCTGCTAAAGCAGGGCACCCACAGCAGCTTGCCCAGGGGCACAGTGACCAGGTAGGGCAGAAATCTCTCCAGCCAAGGAGGCTCCACAACCTCTCTGGGCAGCCTGCTCCAGGCCACCAGCAGCCTCACACCAAACAACTTTCTCCTCATGTTCAGGTGGAATCTTCTGGCTGCCAGTCTGTGCCCTCTGCCCCTTGGCCTGCCCCTGGGCACCCCTGAGCAGAGCCTGGCCCCAGCCTCTTGCCCCCCACAGCTCCTTTAGCTCCTGCTGAGCATTGCTCAGAAGCCCTCTGGAGCTGCTCTTCTCCAGGCTCAGCAGCCCCAGGGCTCTCAGCCTTTGCTCTCCACAGAGCTGCTCCAGGAAAGCAGCTCAGATGGGAAGCATTCAGGTTCTCAGGGCAGCAACCCCAGGGTGTTCAGAAGTGCCTGTGCTCACCCCTGAGACCTCAGTGCCCTGAGCCAAGCCATGCCAGCCAGCCCCTCCTAAACCTTCCTGCTTCAGCAGCAGCATGAAACTAGGTCACAACCATGCAGCAGATGAGGAACCCAGCAGCAGCACTACCCAGGCTCAAGGAGGCAGGAGGTGTTGGTGGCTTAGCCTCAGAAAGGGACCATCCTCCTGCTGGCTCCCAGCTACACAGCATCACCAAGCTTGGAAGAGACCTCAAAGATCATCCAGTCCAACCTGTCTCCACAGACCTCAGGACTAGACCATGGCACCAAGTGCCACATCCAATCCCCTCTGGAACACCTCCAGGGATGGGGACTCCACCACCTCCCTGGGCAGCACATCCCCAGGGCCAACAACTCTCTCTGGGAAGAACTTTCTCCTCTCCTCCAGCCCAAACCTCCCCTGGCACAGCTTGAGACTGTGTCCTCTTGTTCTGGGGCTGGGTGCCTGGGAGAAGAGACCAACACCTTCCTGGCTACAAGCTCCCTTCAGGGAGTCAGAGAGAGCAAGAAGGTCTCCCCTGAGCCTCCTCTTCTCCAGGCTAAGCAACCCCAGCTCCCTCAGCCTCTCCTCCCAGGGCTGTGCTCAAGGCCTCTCCCCAGCCTTGTTGCCCTTCAAGTCTCTCAATGTTCTTCCTAACCTGAAGAGCCCAGAGCTGGACACAGGACTCCAGGTGTGGCCTAAGCAGTGCTGAGCACAGGGCAGGATGAACTCCCTGCTCCTGCTGGCCACACTCTGCCTGATGCAGGCCAGGCTGCCCTTGGCCTTCTTGGCCCCCTGGGCACACTGCTGGCTCCTGTTCAGGCAGCTGTCAATCAGCACCCCCAGGTCCCTCTCTGCCTGGCTGCTCTCAGCCACTCTGCCCCCAGCCTGTAGCTCTGCCTGGGGTTGCTGTGGCCAAAGTGCAGCCCCTGGCACTTGGACTTGTTGAATGCCATCCTGTTGGCCTCTGCCCATCTGCCCAGTGTTGTAGTTTGAGCTGGGTGCCCCCCTGGTGCATTCACTTCCTGTGTCCAGAAGTCCAGCCCAGAGGGATGGACACAGGAAATTGTGTATTTCCTACCATAATCCTTTGCACCACTATAAGATCCAGTGCGGGGTCTGGCACTTCCTCTTTCCTTCCCTCTCCGAGACTTGGTAACTGGGGGAGAGATCTCCCGGCCATGGGCCTGACTGGGCCCAAGGCCACAGGGGGATGGGCAGTCTCAGGCCTGGCCAGCTGAGACTAGCCCAGCAGAGGGAGGGGGAAGAAGGAGCCCTGGGGGTTTTGGATGCACCCTCAGGTGGGGATGGGATCTTTCTTTGTCACTGCGCTTTGGGTTTTCTGTAACATTCACTGCTTTCTATTTAAACTTTCATCACTTTTGCAATCCGTTTGTCTGAGTCGTTATTTCTGCCTGTGGTGGGGAGGGGACCTGCCCCAACCCATTACACCCAGCCTGGCAAGGTCCCTCCGCAGAGCCCTTCTGCCCTCTAACTGACCAACATCTGCTCCCAGCTTGCTGTCAGCTGCAAATCTGCTGATGGCTGACTCAATGCCCTCCTCCAGCTCATCAATGAGGAGATTGATCAGGCTGGGGCCCAGCACTGCTCCCTGGGGCACACCACTGGTGCCTGGCTGCCAGCTGCCTGTGGCACCATTCACCACCACCCTCTGGGCTCAGCCTCCAGCCAGTTCCTCACCCAGCTCAGAGCTGCTGTCCCAGCCGGGGGCTGACAGCTTGGCCAGCAGCTTGCTGGGGGGGATGGTGGCAAAGGCCTTGCTGAGGTCCAGGCAGTCCACATCCACAGCCTGCCCCACAGCCCCCAGGCAGTGCCCTGGGCATGGAAGGAGCTCAGGTTGCTCAGGCAGGACCTGCCCTGCCTAACTCCATGCTGGCTGGGCCTGAGCCCTTGGCCATCCAGTCTCACGGACTTGAAACCAGCCAGGTTAGAATCAACACAGCCTTTGTAGAGAGGGAAAAAGAGAAAACCACACATCAGCCAAGCCCTCGTGCTCCAAAGCCACTGAAACATCCTGCAGCTCTGCACCAACAAGCAGATGGCTACAGGAAAGAGTTCTGGCACATCCTCCCAAGGGCTGGAAGAGTCAGGAGGGGTAAAAAACCATCCTCAGAAGCAGTGAGAGTGGAAGTTCCAAACAAAGGAGAAGGCTTTGTCATTTAGCTACACCAGCCCAGGCTGCCCACAGCCTCATCCAGCCTGGCCTTAAACACCTCCAGGGACAGGGCCCCAACCACCTCCCTGCACAACCCATTCCAGGGCTTCACCACTCTCCTGGGCAAGAACTCCCTCCTCACCTCCAGCTTCATTCCATTCCCCCCAGTCCTATCACTCCCTGAGATCCTCAGCAGTCCCTCCCCAGCCTTCTTGGAGCCCCCTGCAGATCCTGGAAGGCCACAATGAGGTCACCTCAGAGCCTTCTCTTCTCCAGACTGAACAGCCCCAACTCCTTCAGTCTGTCCTCACAGCAGAGCAGCTCCAGCCCTCTGCTCATCCTCCTGGCCCTGCTCTGGACACCTTCCAGCCCCTCCAGATCCCTCTTGGGATAGGGGCTCCAGAACTGGAGGCAGGACTCCAGGTGGGGTCTCCCCAGAGCTGAGCAGAGGGGGAGAATCCCCTCCCTGGCCCTGCTGGCCACACTTCTCTTGCTGCAGCCCAGGCTCTGCTTGGCTTTCTGGGCTGCAAGTGCAAGCAGCCACATTGCTCTCTGCTGTTCACCCTGTGGTCTCAGGAGTCCAATCCTCCACCCTGAAGGCCAGGCAGGCCTCCCAAAGCTCCTTGCCTGCTGCTCCCTCCCTGTGGCCCGGGTGGCACAGCAGTCAGGGTGCCTGTCCTCAGCCAGGCACAGCCAGGACCTGCAGGGGCAGCAGCAGTGCTGCTTCAGCCCTGCTGAGTTCACATTCCCACCTTCCACCTCCCAGCCCAAAGCAGAACATCCAAACAGGTGGGAAGCAGCCTGGGCTATTTTTAGCTCCTGCCAGCTATGCTATTTAGAGGAACACACACATCAAACACCTCCAACGAGCTGCTCCAGCCCTAACCACAAACCACAAGAACAGGGTTAGTCTGCAGCCTTCCCTCTTGCCTTCAGGGCAAGAGGGGAGAGAATCAGACTCTCCCACCAGCCCAACTGCCCCAGTTTCTTAGGGATAGAGACAAAAGTCATTGGGAGTGTTCCCTCTCCTGGCACTGCTGCCACAGCCAGCTGGCAGCCAGGCACCAGTGGTGTGCCCCAGGGAGCAGTGCTGGGCCCCAGCCTGTTCAATCTCCTCATTGATGATCTGGAGGAGGGGATGGAGTCCCTCAGCAGTGAGTTTGCAGCTGACAGCAAGCTGGGGGCAGGAGCTGAGCTGGGAGAGGGCAGCAGAGCTCTGCAGAGGGACCTCAACAGGCTGGGCAGAGGGGCAGAGGCAGGCCAGGATGCCCCCAGTGCCACGGCCACCTCCATGCACACCTCCAGGCATGGGGACTCCACCACCTCCCTGGGCAGCCTGTGCCAGTCCCTGACCACTCTTGCAGCAGAGAAATTTTGCCTCCTCTCCAACCTAAGCCTCCCCTGGCACAATTTCAGGCCATTTTCCTGTCCTTCTATCACCTGAGACTAGGGAGAAGAGACCAACCCCAACCTCACTGCAGCCTCCTTTCAGGGAGCTGTAGAGGGCAGTGAGGTTTCCTCTCAGCCTCCTCTTCATGTCTTTAAGGATTAGAAGGCACTTAATCACTTACAAAACTTACAGGTGGCCAGGAAGGGCTTCTCCCTCCTTTTCCCTCACAATTCAGCAGCTTGAGTTATGAGAGTTGCTGCTCTCCCCAGAAACATCAATAATGGTTAAACACAACTTGGGTCAGCCAAAAAACCCTGGTGAGGAGAAGTCCACTGAAGCCTTAGTCATGCAGGAGCCCCCACCAGCAGCTTCTGGGAGCAAGAAACAGGAGAGATTCAAAACAGTGCCAGCAGCCAGAAGCTGAGTCACAGCATCATAGAATGGAAGGGGCTGGAAGGGACCTCTAGAGATCAGAATCCAATTCCCCTGCCAGAGCAGGATCACCTTGGGCAGGTGGCACAGGAATGCATCCAGAGAGGTATTAAAAGTCCTCCCTCACAGACTCAAGAAGGTTGGAAAAGACCTCAAGGATCATCAAGTCCAACCTGGCACCCAACACCTTGTGACTAACTAACCCAAGGCACCAAGTGCCACATCCAATCCCCTCTTGAATACCTCCAGGGATGGGGACTCCACCACCTCCCTGGGCAGCACATCCCCAGGGCCAATCTCTCTTGCTGGGAAGAACTTCTTCCTAACACCCAGCCTGAACCTCCCCTGGCACAGCTAGAGACTGTGTCCTCTTGTTCTGGTGCTGGGGGCCTGGGAGAAGAGCCCAACCCCCACCTGGCTCCAACCTCCCTGCAGGGAGTTGCAGAGAGCAAGAAGGTCTCCCCTGAGCCTCCTCTTCTGCAGGCTCCAACCCCAGCTCCCTCACCCTCTCCTCCCAGGGCTGTGCCCCAGACCCCTCCCCAGCTTTGTTGCCCTTCTCTGGACACCTTCCAGCAGCTCAACCTCTTTCCTGACCTGAGGAGCCCAGAGCTGGGCACAGGACTCCAGGTGTGGCCTGAGCAGTGCTGAGCACAGGGCACAATGACCTCCCTGCTCCTGCTGGCCACACTCTGCCTGCTGCAGGCCAGGCTGCCCTTGGCCTTCTAACCTCACCTGGCCCAGGAGGTTCCATCTGAACATGAGGAGAGACTTGTTTGGTGTGAGGCTGCTGGAGGCCTGGAGCAGGGTGCCCAGAGAGGTTGTGGAGTCTCCTGGTGTGGAGAGCTTCCAACCCCTGCTGGATGTTGTGCTCCTGGGCAAGCTGCTGTGGGTGCCCTGCTTTAGCAGAGGGGTTTGGACTGGCTGATCTCCAGAGGTCCTTTCCAACCCCCACCATGCTGAGATTCAGGGAGGCTGTGCTGCAGCTGCTGTTAATTCTTTCCTGCTTTCCTGCAATTCCAAATGATCTAAAAAAAGAGATTTATTTCTTTTTCTAATCATTAGAAAGGAGAAAAAAAAAGAGGGGGGGGGCGGAAATCAGCCAGCTCTTCTCAAGTCTCTTTGGAATAGAATAGAATAGAATAAACCAGGTTGGAAGAGACCTTCAAGATCATCAAGTCCAACCTATCATCCAACACCATCTAATCAACTCAGCCATGGCACCAAGAATCCTCTCAAGTCTCCTCCTGAACACCTCCAGGGATGGGGACTCCACCACCTCCCTGGGCAGCACATCCCAATGGGCAATCACTCTCTCTCTGTAGAACTTCCTCCTAACCTCCAGCCTAAACCTCCCCTGGCACAGCTTGAGACTGTGTCCTCTTGTTCTGATGCTGGGTGCCTGGGAGAAGAGCCCAACCCCCAGCTGGCTCCAAGCTCCCTGCAGGGAGTTGCAGAGAGCAAGAAGGTCTCCCCTGAGCCTCCTCTTCTGCAGGCTCCAACCCCAGCTCCCTCAGCCTCTCCTCACAGGGCTGTGCCCCAGACCCCTCCCCAGCTTTGTTGCCCTTCTCTGGACACCTTCCAGCAGCTCAACCTCTTTCCTGACCTGAGGAGCCCAGAGCTGGACACAGGACTCCAGGTGTGGCCTGAGCAGTGCTGAGCACAGGGCAGGATCAGCTCCCTGCTCCTGCTGGCCACACTCTGCCTGCTGCAGGCCAGGCTGCCCTTGGCCTTCTTGGCCCCCTGGGCACACTGCAGGCTCATGTTCAGCCTACCATCAATCAGCACCCCCAGGTCCCTCTCTGCCTGGCTGCTCTCAGCCACTCTGCCCCCAGCCTGTAGCTCTGCCTGGGGTTGCTGTGGCCAAAGTGCAGCCCCTGGCACTTGGACTTGTTGAATGCCATCCTGTTGGCCTCTGCCCCTCTGCCCAGCCTGGCAAGGTCCCTCTGCAGAGCCCTTCTGCCCTCTAACTGACCAACATCTGCTCCCAGCTTGCTGTCAGCTGCACATTTGCTGATGGCTGACTCCATCCCCTCCTCCAGATCATCAATGAGGAGATTGATCAGGCTGGAGCCCAGCAGTGCTCCCTGGGGCACCCCACTGCTGCCTGGCCGCCAAGGTCTCTTCAGCGAGGAGCTGAAGCTTTTTCTTCCAGAGCAAGTTCTTGTGGCAGGTAGCAGGAAAAGTGATTGCTGCCTGGCTCATTTCTCACAGGGGAGCTGCATTTCCTATCAGAGGGCTTCTCCAGCAGCCTTTACTACAGACATCTGCAGCAGTAAGGAAGTGAGTCACCAGCCCACTGGCAAGCCTGATTCACAGCACTCAGGCTATTTAGGAAGCTGGGGACAGAATGGAGGGGAAAGGCAGATGCAAGCCACAGGTCACTTGAAGAGAACAGCTATAAAATCCAAACTCTGTTTACATGTAGTGGGTTGGGGTTTTTCTTTTGGTTGGTGGTTCCCCTCCCCCCCCTTCCCTTTCTCCTTTTCTCCTTGGGCATCATTGCATCAAAAGCCCAGGCCCAGCGTGGTGGTGGAGGGAGCTGCAGAGCTCTTCACCTGGCTGAGTCAATGTTTTCTTTGGGGAAGAAAAAGCAAACTCTCATGTTTAGTTTAATCCTGGATTCCAAAAAAAATATAACTAAATCATGTGGATTTGGCTCAAGAGGAAAAACAAAGCCAAGCAACCAGCACAATCGACATGAAGAAGGCTGCACAGGCAACGGCTGAGGGAAGGTTTGCTTGGGGCTGGAAACAAACCAGCACAGCAAAGCCCTGCCTGCCTTCAGGACAGCACCACAGCATCACCAAGGTTGGGAGAGACCTCAAAGATCATCCAGTCCAAGCTGGCACCACAGACCTCAGGACTAGACCATGGCACCAAGTGCCACATCCAGTCCCCTCTG
Organism: Dryobates pubescens; assembly: GCF_014839835.1. Classification (NCBI taxonomy): domain Eukaryota; kingdom Metazoa; phylum Chordata; class Aves; order Piciformes; family Picidae; genus Dryobates; species Dryobates pubescens. The sequence continues at coordinate 1,996,544 of NC_071630.1, forward strand.
GAACACCTCCAGGGCTGGGGACTCCACCACCTCCCTGGGCAGCACATCCCAAGGGCCAACAACTCTCTCTGGGAAGAACTTTCTCCTCACCTCCAGCCTAAACATCCCCTGGCACAGCTTGAGATTGTGTTCTCTTGTTCTGGTGCTGGGTGCCTGGGAGAAGAGCCCAACCCCCACCTGGCTCCAACTTCCTTTCAGGTACTTGTAGACAGCAATGAGGTCTCCCCTGAGCCTCCTCTTCTCCAGGCTAAACAACCCCAACTCACAGTCTCACAGCATCACTAAGGTTGGAAGAGACCTCGAGGACCATTGAGTCCAAGCTTTCTCCACAGACCTCATGACTAGACCCCTCAGCCTCTCCTCCCAGGGCTGTGCCCCAGACCCCTCCCCAGCTTTGTTGCCCTTCTCTGGACACCTTCCAGCAGCTCAACCTCTTTCCTGACCTGAGGAGCCCAGAGCTGGACACAGGACTCAAGGTGTGGCCTGAGCAGTGCTGAGCACAGGGCAGGATGAGCTCCCTGCTCCTGCTGGCCACACTCTTCTGCTGCAGGCCAGGCTGCCCTTGGCCTTCCTGGCCCCCTGGGCACACTGCTGGCTCATGTTCAGGCAGCTGTCAATCAGCACCCCCAGGTCCCTCTCTGTTTGGCAGCTCTCAGCCACTCTGCCCCCAGCCTGTAGCTCTGCCTGGGGTTGCTGTGGCCAAAGTGCAGCCCCTGGCACTTGGACTTGTTGAATGCCATCCTGTTGGCCTCTGCCCCTCTGCCCAGCCTGGCAAGGTCCCTCTGCAGAGCCCTTCTGCCCTCTAATGGACCAACATCTGCCCCCAGCTTGCTGTCAGCTGCAAACTCACTGCTGAGGGACTCCATCCCCTCCTCCAGATCATCAATGAGGATATTGACCAGGCTGGGGCCCAGCACTGCTCCCTGGGGCACACCACTGGTGCCTGGCTGCCAGCTGGCTGTGGCACCATTCACCACCAGAACATGCACACAAACACCCTGCTGCAGCACCAAACCACTGAATCCCAGCAGGGTGACCACTGCAAGGGACCTCTGGAGATCATCAACCTGCTAAAGCAGGGCCCCCACAGCAGCTTGCCCAGGATCACAACATCCAGTTGTGACCTCAGGGACCTCCAGAGATCATCCAGCCCAAGCCCCCCCTGCCACAGCAGGGTCACCCAGGGCAGGGGCACACAGGAATGTATCCAGGTGGGGCTTGAAAGTCTCCAGAGCAGGAGGCTCCACAACCCCTCTGGGCAGCCTGCTCCAGGCCTCCAGCACCCTCACACCAAACAAGTCTCTCCTCATTTTCAGGTGGAACCTTCTGGCTTCCAGTTTGTGCCTGCTGTTCCACATCCTGTCCCTGGGCACCACTGAGCAGAGCCTGGCCCCAGCCTCTTGCCCCCCCACAGGTCCTTTAGATCTTGCTGAGCACTGATCAGATGCTCTCTGGGGCTGCTCTTCTCCAGGCTCAGCAGCCCTTCTTCCTCACAGAGCTGCTCCAGGCCCCTCAGCACCTTTGAAGCCTCTCTAGGTCTCTCTCCAGTAGTTCCCTGTCTTTCTTGAACCAGGGAACCCAGAACTGGACCCAGTTGGCCTCACCAGGGTGGAATCAAGGGGGGACTTCTGGCCACACTCTTTTTAACGTACCCCAGGAGCCCACTGATGTTCTTGGTCACCAAGGCACATTGCTGGCTTTTGTGGTACCTCTCTTCAGTTCACTTCACTGACTAAAAGGTTAAATCAGGTAACTGGAGTACTGATCCAGTTCTGGAGCCTCTGCTACAGGAAGGATCTGGACCTGCTGGAGTGTGTCCAGAGAAGGGCCACAGGGATGAGCAGAGGGCTGGAGCTGCTCTGCTCTGAGGACAGACTGTGGGAGTTGGGGCTGTTCAGTCTGGAGAAGGCTCCAGGGAGACCTTCCTGTGGCCCTCCAGGATCTGAAGGGGGCTACAAGAAAGCTGGGGAGGGACTTTGGAGGGGGTCAGGGAGTGACAGGGCTGGGGGGGGGGGGATGGAGCAAAACTAGAAATGGGGAGATTCAGATTGGATGTGAGGAAGAAGTTCTTCCCCAGGAGGGTGGTGAGAGCCTGGCCCAGGTTGCCCAGGGAGGTGGTGGAAGCCTCCTGCCTGGAGGTGTTCAAGGCCAGGCTGGAGGTGGCTGTGAGCAACCTGCTGTGGTGTGAGGGGTTGGAACTGGCTGAGCCTTGAGGTCCCTCCCAACCCCAACAATTCTGTGATTCTAACTCTGCCCAGCCATCATCCTGTTCCAACTCTGTCCTTCCTCCTGAGCCTGGAGAAGGGTTTGAGCTGCCCCTTGCCGCCAGGGGAAGCCCAGGGCCGCCAGCTGCTGCAGGCTCCTCCGCAGCTTGGCCTCCTCTGCCCTAGCAGCTCGGCTTTTTGGTGCACTTTGTGTTTTGAAGAGCTCCTTTCCCAAGGAGCACCAGCACATTTTTCAGCTTGAGCTGCTCAGCTCAATAGCTCTGTGGAGCCATAAAGCCAAGCATTCCCCTTGAACACTCTGCCTGGAAGGGTGATTGGGAGGATTTAAAGAAGGAGAGCACCGCAAGCAGCCAGCTCAGGAACCATTTCCCTTAAAGCCAAAGGAAGAAATTACAGCTGAGTGGTTTTGCACAGATGAGCAGCTTTAAAGGAAAAAAAAAGAAAGAAAAAAAGGGGGGGGATGGAAAGAAAGAGAGGGATCTTTGATGCTGGGTTTTAAACTTGAGCTATGAGAGCGTTCGGGAAAGCCGCCGCTAGGAGAAGGAGGTCTGACAGGGTGCACCGGAGAGCCAGACACCTGCCTGCTACTCCTCCCAAGGGCTGCTTCACAGTATCAGTATCAGGCAGGGTTGGAAGGCACCACAAGGATCAGCCAGTTCCAACCCCCCTGCCATGGGCAGGGACACCCCACACTAGATCAGGCTGCCCACAGCCTCATCCAGCCTGGCCTTAAACACCTCCAGGGACAGGGCCCCAACCACCTCCCTGCACAACCCATTCCAGGGCTGCACCACTCTCCTGGGGAAGAACTTCTTCCTCACCTCCAGCCTCAATCTCCCCACCTCCAGCTTCATTCCATTCCCCCCAGTCCTATCACTGCCTGAGATCCTGAGCAGTCCCTCCCCAGCCTTCTTGGAGCCCCCTGCAGATCCTGGAAGGCCACAATGAGGTCACCTCAGAGCCTTCTCTTCTCCAGGCTGAACAGCCCCAACTCCTTCAGTCTGTCCTCACAGCAGAGCAGCTCCAGCCCTCTGCTCATCCTCCTGGCCCTGCTCTGGACACCTTCCAGCCCCTCCAGATCCCTCTTGGGATAGGGGCTCCAGGACTGGAGGCAGGACTCCAGGTGGGGTCTCCCCAGAGCTGAGCAGAGGGGGAGAATCCCCTCCCTGGCCCTGCTGGCCACACTTCTCTTGCTGCAGCCCAGGCTCTGCTTGGCTTTCTGGGCTGCAAGTGCACACTGAGAGCTCCTGCTGAGCTTCTCCTCCCCCAGCACCCCCAAGGCTCTCTCCTCAGGGCTGCTTTCCAGCCAGTCCCTGCCCAGCCTGCATTTGTGCCTGCCATTGCCTCCACCCAGCTGCAGGACCCTGCCCTTGGTCCTGTTGAACCTCCTGAGGTTGGCTTGTGCCCACCTCTCCAGCCTGCCCAGCTCCCTCTGGATGGATCCCTTCCCTCCAGCTGTCTGCTGCCCCACACAGCTTGGTGTCATCAGCAACCCTGCTGAGGGTGCCCTCAGTGCCACTGTCCATGGCACCCACAGAGATGTTGAGCAAGCCTGGTCCCAGGAGTGATCCCTGAGGGACTCTGCTTGTCCCTGGCCTCCCCTGGGCCATGGACCCATGGACAGCCACTCTCTGGGTGCAGCCATCAAGCCAGTTCTGTATCCATCCAGTGGTCACCCATCACCCCCCTGTGTCACCAGCCTGGAGAGCAGGCTGTGGTGCAGGACAGTGCCGAAGGCTGTGCTCAGGCCCAGGCAAAGGACATCAGCTGCTCTCCCCTCAGCTCTTCCATGTTTCCATAACTCCTACTTAAAAAGCTATGAATAAAGACAAGCTGCAATTAAAAAGACTGAGCACACCTACAGCTCCTCTGGCTAATAACGACAGAGAAAATAGCAGGGGAGGGAGGCAGAGGGGAGAGAAGCAACGAGCAAAGGCTGAGGCGGCTCCGTTCCGCCTCGCTACACACCAGTCCCCCTCCCAGCACCACCACTCGGTGATGGGCACCTGCCAAAATGCAGGAATGGACTGAACAACTCAAGTGCTGGCTCTTCTTCCTCCTGATCATTCCTGACAAGCAGCAAAATCAATGACAAGGCTCAGAAATCCAGAGCAAAGGGGCAGCCATCCGCAGCAGCCAGGGCAGGCTGGGAGGGCTGCGGGCGAGCGCAGCAGCAGCGCTGCACCACCTCCTCACCTTAACTTCTGCTTTTGGTCACAGAATTGGTTGTCTTGGAAAAGCCCTCTAAGATCACCCAGTCCAACCAGCAACCCAACCCCAGCATGGCCATTAAGCCATGCCCCCAAGTGCCATGGCCATACCTATCGTGAACACCACCAGCCATGGGGACTCCACCACCCCCCTGGGCAGCCTCTGCCAGGCCCTGACCACTCCTGAAGCAGCAAAATTTTGCCTCCTCTCCAACCTAAGCCTCCCCTGGCACAACTCCAGGCCACTTCCTCTCCATCACCTCCTACAAGAGAGACCAGACCAACCCCACCCCACTCTAACCTCCTTTCAGGGAGTTGTAGAGAGCAACGAGGTCTCCCCCCCTCAGCCTCCTCTTCTCCAGGCTGAGCAGCCCCAGCTCCCTCAGCTGCTCCTCTCCAGACCCCCCACCAGCTGTGTTGCCCTATCTAAAGGGAGAACCTCAGAGTTTATTTAGTAGGCAACAACTGCCACTTGGTAGAAAATAGTTAGTCTAGTCTCTGGTCACTGGTGGTAGCCTCTAGTTATGCCTCATTTGAAATGCCCTCAAACTGTGCCAGGGGAGGCTCAGGTTAGAGAGGAGGCAAAAGGTCTTTGCTGCCAGAGTGGTCAGGGCCTGGCAGAGGCTGCCCAGGGAGGTGGTGGAGTCCCCATGGCTGGAGGTGTTCCAGAACCCTGTGGCCATGGCACTTGGGGCCAGGGTTTGGTGGCCATGGTGGGGCTGGATGCTCTTGAAGGCTTTTCCAACCCAAACAACTCTCTGATTCTCTGGTTTGAAGCTAGGCACTGAAGGGAGGATTTCCCCAGCATCTGCAGCCCATTTGTGGCTGAAGAAACAAACATGAAGTTGCCAATCTCTGGCCCCTGCAGGCACAGACATTCCCACCAGCCACTATCTGGTTTCCAGGATGACTTCCAGCAGCTGATGGAAAACCCAGGCAGTCCCCACTGCACGTCCTGGTAGCATGACAGGCTGGAGAGGTGGGCACAAGCCACCCTCAGGAGGTTCAACAGGACCAAGGGCAGGGTCCTGCAGCTGGGTGGAGGCAATGGCAGGCACAAATGCAGGCTGGGCAGGGACTGGCTGGAAAGCAGCCCTGAGGAGAGAGCCTTGGGGGTGCTGGGGGAGGAGAAGCTCAGCAGGAGCTCTCAGTGTGCACTTGCAGCCCAGAGAGCCAAGCAGAGCCTGGGCTGCAGCAAGAGAAGTGTGGCCAGCAGGGCCAGGGAGGGGATTCTCCCCCTCTGCTCAGCTCTGGGGAGACCCCACCTGGAGTCCTGCCTCCAGGTCTGGAGCCCCTATCCCAAGAGGGATCTGGAGGGGCTGGAAGGTGTCCAGAGCAGGGCCAGGAGGATGAGCAGAGGGCTGGAGCTGCTCTGCTGTGAGGACAGACTGAAGGAGTTGGGGCTGTTCAGTCTGGAGAAGAGAAGGCTCTGAGGTGACCTCATTGTGGCCTTCCAGGATCTGCAGGGGGCTCCAAGAAGGCTGGGGAGGGACTGCTCAGGATCTCAGGGAGTGATAGGACTGGGGGGAATGGAATGAAGCTGGGGGTGGGGAGATTGAGGCTGGAGGTGAGGAGGAAGTTCTTCCCCAGGAGAATGGTGAAGCCATGGAATGGGTTGTGCAGGGAGGTGGTTGGGGCCCTGTCCCTGGGGGTGTTTAAGGCCAGGCTGGATGAGGCTGTGGGCAGCCTGATCTAGTGTGGGGTGTCCCTGCCCATGGCAGGGGGGTTGGAACTGGCTGATCCTTGTGGTCCCTTCCAACCCTGACTGATACTGTGATACCATGAGGGGGTTATTTTGCCCCAGCTGCTGAGCAAAACAAGCACATTTTGCCAGCACACAGGGCTTAAAAAGAGCCTGCTGTGGTTTGGCAGGGGAACAGGAGGTGGTTTGCACATCCCCAGTGCAGCTGTGACACCCTTCTGGGGACGTGCAGGGGCAGAGCTGACAGCAGCACCCTCAGGTAAGCACTTTTCAGCCCAGTGCAAGCCTTGAAATCCCTCACATGCAGATTTCTGGCTGAGTGCTAAAGACCAATCCCAAGCCAAAAAGTTTGGGGTAATGCAACTTTGGCATCAGCCAAGTGAGATCTGAAGGCCTGAAGCAGAGCTCAACACTCCAACCAGACCCAGCCCATTCTGGACTCTTGGCATGTTTCTGCCTGGCCTTCAGAAACATTCCTGCTCAAGGTGAAGATTAACTCTGCTGAGGGGCAAAAAATCTTCTCACTCTCCAGGAAAACACCAAAAAAAGAGGAGAAGAAACCTTCCATATTTCCCCAGCAGGCTGTCAAATAATTTCTCTCTGCATTTTGAGATTGCCAGAGGAGAGCCCAGGCTGGAAGGTATCATTGCTGCAGAACCCCAGCATGGGAAGGGTTGGAAGGGACCTCTGGAGATCATCCCCTCCAACCCCCTCCCCTGCTCAAGCAGGGCACCCACAGCAGCCTGCCCAGGAGCACAATGCCCAGGGGGGGGTTTTGGAATCTCTGCAGAGAAGGAGACTCCACAACCTCTCTGGGCAGCCTGCTCCAGGCCTCCAGCACCCTCACACCAAAGGATTTTCTCTTCCTGCTGAGGTGGAACCTCCTGGGTCCCAGTTTGGATGAGGCCTTGAGCAAGCAAGTCTAGTTGAGAGGTGTCCCTGCCTGGGGCAGGCAGGCTGGAGGAGATGATCTCTGAGGTTCCTTCCAACCCAAACCATTCTGTGATCTCAGAAGCCCCTTCCAACCAAAGCCATTCTATGGTTCTAGGATATAAGGATGGAGTTCCCCCCCCCCCCCCCTTTGTGTGCACTGTTCTCAGCTGCACTGTGAGCATGCACAGCTGATGGTGAGTGCCAGGAAGCTTGGCACCAACAGCAGTGGGTCTCTGCTCATTGCCCAGACAACCTGGGGGGCACAGCAGTGCGCTGCCCCCATCAGCACTGCCCTCAAGAGCAAGCAGCAAGGACAGAAAAGCCTCAGAGCAAAGGAGGAGCTGCCAGGTTCAGCCAGTTCTCATTGACTCACAGGCCAGGCACTCCAAAAGCAACAGCTGCAGGCTTCATTAAGCCCACAAGCTGAAACTTAGGCAGTGCAGGTTCCCACTTCCAGCTGTAACACAGCATCTACCAGCTTCCCTGGGGCAATCCTCCCCACCAGGGTGTACTTAGAATGGAGAATCACAGAATCCCCAAGGCTGGAAGAGACCTCAAAGATCATCAAATCCAACCTGGCACCACAGACCTCAGGACTAGACCATGGCACCAAGTGCCACATCCAGTCCCCTCTTGAACACCTCCAGGGATGGGGACTCCACCACCTCCCTGGGCAGCACATCCCAAGGGCCAACAACTCTCTCTGGGAAGAACTTTCTCCTCACCTCCAGCCTAAACTTCCCCTGGCACAGCTTGAGACTGTGTCCTCTTGTGCTGGTGCTGGGTGCTAGAGAGAAGAGCCCAACCCCCACCTGGCTCCAACCTCCCTGCAGGGAGTTGGAGAGAGCAAGAAGGTCTCCCCTGAGCCTCCTCTTCTCCAGGCTAAGCAACCCCAGCTCCCTCAGCCTCTCCTCCTCAGAGCTCCTCCAGCCCTTGGATTGTTTGTGCTGCCTCCTCTGGCCTCACTCCAGCAGCTCTGTGCCCTTCTCCTGCTGGGGACACCAGACCTGGAGGCAGGACTGGAGGTGAGGAGGGCAGAATCCCCTCTCCTGCCCTGCTGCCCACACTCTTCTGGCTGCAGCCCAGCACACAGCTGCCTGCTGGGCTGCAGGAGGGCACTGCTGGCTCAGGGGGAGCTGCTCATCAGCCAACTAGATGAACAGTTGGTGAATTAAAACACACATCAGTTGATCAGGGTGGGCAGTGGGAATCCAAAAACCTCCAAACCATCCTCCTTGCTTCTATTTAAGAACTCCTCTAAGGAGTTTTCTGCTGCTTTGTTTTACTCTCCACGAAGGGGAAGACCTGAAGCCACTCACAACAGCCTCCAGGGTCAGTGCTGCTGGTTGGAAGGATGACACAGGCTAAGTGCCAGATTAACTTAGGTCAGGCTGAGTTATCATGGACCTGCTCCCTCAAAAATCAATGCCTGGGCTCACCTCATACATTCACAAAATGGTTTGGGTCGGAAGGGACCTTAAAGATCACAGTCTCACAGTATCACCAAGGTTGGAAGAGACCTCAAAGATCATCCAGTCCAACCTGGCACCACAGACTTCAGGACTACACCATGGCACCAAGTGCCACATTCAGTCCCCTCTTGAACACCTCCAGGGATGGGGACTCCACCACCTCCCTGGGCAGCACATCCCAAGGGCCAACAACTCTCTCTGGGAAGAACTTTCTCCTCACCTCCAGCCTAAACCTCCCCTGGCACAGCTTGAGACTGTGTCCTCTTGTTCTGGGGCTGGGTGCTAGAGGGAAGAGCCCAACCCCCACCTGGCTACAACCACCTTTCAGGGAGTTGTAGAGGGCAAAGAGGTCTCCCCTGAGCCTCCTCTTCTGCAGGCTAAGCAACCCCAGCTCCCTCAGCCTCTCCTCACAGGGCTGTGCTCAAGGCCTCTCCCCAGCCTTGTTGCCCTTCTCTGGACACCTTCAAGTCTCTCAATGTCCTTCCTAAACTGAGGAGCCCAGAGCTGGACACAGGACTCAAGGTGTGGCTTGAGCAGTGCTGAGCACAGGGCAGGATGAGCTCCCTGCTCCTGCTGGCCACACTGTTCCTAATGCAGGCCAGGCTGCCCTTGGCCTTCTTGGCCCCCTGGGCACACTGCTGGCTCCTGTTTAGGCAGCTGTCAATCAGCACCCCCAGGTCCCTCTCTGCCTGGCAGCTCTCAGCCACTCTGCCCCCAGCCTGTAGCTCTGCCTGGGGTTGCTGTGGCCGAAGTGCAGCCCCTGGCACTTGGATTTGTTGAATGCCATCCTGTTGGCCTCTGCAGTTCCAACCCCCTGCCACGGGCAGGGACACTTCCCACTAGACCAGGTCACTCAAAGCCTCATCCAACCTGGCCTTGAACACCTCCAGGGAGGGGACAACCTGAGAGCAGACCAGAAGCTGGCAAAAAGATCTCTGTTCCCTTCCCTGCAGGACCAGTGACACTGTGGATGCAAACATTCACGTCCTGGGAGCTGCCCTTACCAGAAGAGCCCAAAGAAAGGCACAAAGCCCTGAGGAAGTTCACACTTGGGGGCTGCCCGAGCAGCTCAGCTGACTTTTAAGAGAGTCAGTTTAATAGATTAAAGAAAAACCACCCCAACAAATTCCCCACCATGCCAGAGGAGCTGCCAACCCTTCAGGCAAATTGGATGAGAAATGTGAGTGAACTGTAGATGAGTAGCAAGAAGCCTCAGCACTCACTCTGCAGCCTTCACCACCCCCCAAGTACCTTCCCTTTTTCCCCCCACCCCTAAACAGATTAAAAGCACAGGCCAAAAAAAAACAAACCAACCCCAAATAAAAGCTAATTTGTTCCTTATCAGTTCTAGTTCTGATCACATTTCAGAGCCCCCAGACTTGCAAAGCAAGCAGCAAGCTGGTCGAGCTCTGCAGCAAGCCCAAGGCAGCCCCCCTGCACCAAAGCCAACCGCAGCCGCTGCGAGGAGGACTCTTCTGCTCTGACTAAGCTCCCCAGGCTTGTTCCCACAAGCACCAGCGCTGCACTTTCCCACAGATTCACACTTTTGCAAGCAAATTAAGACCTAGAAGGCTTCAGCCCATCTGAACTTGCAGAAGCTGCTTCTCAAAGAGTACAGGAGATGCTACCCCAGCCCTGCGTCACAGTATCACAGTATCACAGTAACTAAGGTTGGAAGAGACCCCAAGGATCATCAAGTCCAACCTGTTCCAACAGACCTCACAACTAGACCATGGCACCAAGTGCCACGTCCAATCTCCCCTTGAACACCTCCAGGGACGGTGACTCCACCACCTCCCTGGGCAGCACATTCCAATGACGAATGACTCGCTCAGTGAAGAACTTTTTCCTCACCTCGAGTCTAAACCTCCCCTGACACAACTTGAGACTGTGTCCCCTTGTTCTGGTGCTGGTTGCCTGGGAGAAGAGACCAACCCCCTCCTGTCTACAACCACCCTTCAGGTAATTGTAGAGGGCAATGAGGTCGCCTCTGATCCTTCTCTTCTCCAGGCTAAACAATCCCAGCTCCCTCAGCCTCTCCTCATAGGGCTGTACTCAAGGCCTCTCCCCAGCCTTGTTGCCCTTCTCTGGACACCTTCAAGTGTCTCGATGTCCTTCCTAAACTGAGGGGCCCAGAACTGGACACAGTACTCAAGGTGTGGCCTAACCAATGCAGTGTACAGGGCACAATGACCTCCCTGCTCCTGCTGGCCACACTATTCCTAATACAGGCCAGGATGCCATTGGCCCTCTTGGCCACCTGGGCACACTGCTGGCTCATGTTTAGGCGGGTGTCAATCAGCACCCCCAGGTCCCTCTCCGTTTGGCAGCTCTCCAGCCACTCTGCCCCCAGCCTGTAGCTCTGCATGGGGTTGCCGTGGCCAAAGTGCAGCACCCGGCACTTAGACTTATTAAATGCCATCCCATTGGACTCTGCCCATCTGTCCAGTCAGTCAAGGTCCCTCTGCAGAGCCTTTCCACCCTCTAACTGACTAACATCTGTTCCCAACTTGGTGTCATCTGCAAACTTGCTGATGACTGACTCAACCCCCTCATCCAGATCATCAATGAAGATGTTAAAGAGGCTGGGGCCCAGCACTGCTCCCTGGGGCACACCACTGGTGCCTGGCTGCCAGCCGGATGTGGCACCATTCACCACCACTCTCTGGGCTCAGCCTCCAGCCAGTTCCTAACCCAGCACAGAGTGTTGTGGTCCAAACCACGAGCTGACAGCTTAGCCAGCAGTTTACTGTGGGGGACGGTGTCAAAGGCCTTGCTGAAGTCCAGATAGACTACATCCACAGCCTGCCCCACATCCACCAGACCTCAAGCAACCAACCGGGGCTGCACAAGGCAACGGGCTGCCGAGAGCTGGAGCCGCTGCCACTCGGTCCTTGCAACACAAAACTTCTTATGGAGCTCTAGATTCTTCCCCTCATGCTTTTCAGTGGACTCTCCTGGACAGGTCCCAGCTTCCCCACTCTCAAAAGAGCAGCCAAACAAAGGTAATTTGCTGAACAGGGCACCCCACAGCAGCAGGCAGAGGAGAGCTCCGCAGCTGCCTACGCCACAATTGCTTCAGCAGGGCAAAACCAACTGTGGCTTGTTTGGGGGGAAGGGAAGGTAGGTGCAGCACAATTGGGCCAGGCCAGGGGGACAAACACTGACCCTGATGTGCCCAGTTTGGTCAGCTGTATGAGATTCAAGGAGGCCAAGGGCCGGGTCCTGCACTTGGGTCACAAACAGCCCCATCAATGCTTCAGGCGTGGGGCAGAGTGGCTGGGAAGTGCCCAGCAGAGCAAGGCTTGGGGGTGTTAGGTGACAGTGGTTGAAGATGAGCCAATGTGTGCTCAGGTGGCCAAGAAGGCCACCAGCAGCCTGGTCTGGATCAGCAATGGTGTGGCCAGCAGGACCAGGGCAGGGATTGTCCCCCTGTACTAGGTCCTGGTAAGACCACAGCTTGAATCCTGGGTTCAGTTTTGGGTCACTCACTCCAAGAAGGACCTAGAAGGCTGGAGCAGGTCCAGAGAAGGACAACAAAGCTGGGGAAGGGTCTGGTGAGGAGCAGCTGAGGGAAGTGGGGTCGTTTAGTTTGCAGAAAAGGAGGCTGAGGGGAGACCTCACTGCTCTCTACAGCTCCCTGAAATGAGGCTTGAACAAGGTGGGGGTTGGTCCCTTCTGCCTCCTGGCAAGCGACAGGATGAGAGGAAATGGCCTCAAGTTGCAGCAGGGGAGGTTTAGGTTGGGTATTGGAAGGGATCTCTTCCCTGAAAGGATTCTCAAACACTGGAGCAGGCTGCCCAGGGAGGTGGTTGAACCCCTGCCCCAATAAGACACAGAGATGCAGTGCTGAGGGCCATGGTTTAGCACCAAACCTGGAAGTGTTCGATAATGGTTGGGACTGGATGACCTTAAAGGTCTTTTCTAACCAAAACAATTCTCTGACTTCAGATCTGGGAGGAAGAGATGGAAGCAGCAAGCATCTGGCAGAGCAAACCTCCCTCCACACAGCTTCCAAGCCAGGGCAGACAATTGCCCAGCCTTGGCACGGTGCTGGCAGGCTCTCTGCAGCAAGCCACCCTCTGAAAGGGGCAGAGTTTCCCACACAACGTCTCTGGAAGGCTGCCTCCTCCCAGGACTGCACTGCACAGCAGGAAACCTTGTCAGGACAAGTGAGGCCTTACCAATGCAGGTGGGGCTGGCTGCTCTGGGCCACTTCTCACTGCCCTTTGAGATAAGCAAATGGGACTTAAGCCATCAGTGACTGGAACTGGAGGCCTGGTCCTTCTTCCTCATAGTACTATCATAGTATCAGTCAGGGTTGGAAGGGGCCACAAGGATCAGCCAGTTCCAACCCCCCTGCCATGGGCAGGGACACCCCACACTAGATCAGGCTGCCCACAGCCTCATCCAGCCTGGCCTTAAACACCTCCAGGGACAGAGCCCCAACCACCTCCCTGCACAACCCATTCCAGGGCTTCACCACTCTCCTGGGGAAGAACTTCCTCCTCACCTCCAGCCTCAATCTCCCCACCTCCAGCTTCATTCCATTCCCCCCAGTCCTATCACTGCCTGAGATCCTGAGCAGTCCCTCCTCAGCCTTCTTGGAGCCCCCTGCAGATCCTGGAAGGCCACAATGAGGTCACCTGGGAGCCTTCTCTTCTCCAGGCTGAACAGCCCCAACTCCTTCAGTCTGTCCTCACAGCAGAGCAGCTCCAGCCCTCTGCTCATCCTCCTGGCCTTGCTCTGGACACCTCCCAGCCCCTCCAGATCCCTCTTGTGATAGGGGCTCCAGACCTGGAGTCATCTTCTATTTAAAGTCTGGGTGGAAGCAGGATTAGCAGAGGGAGGCTTGACAGTGTAAAAAGACAGGCAAGGTACCTTGGCACCCAGGCCTGGCACAGCAGGAGCCCGAGGGGAGGTGCTGCTGAGAAGCTTTCACTCTTGCAAGGCAGATTTACAGAGTCACAGAATGACTGAGGCTGGAACAGACCTCTGAGATCATCAAGTCCAGCCTCTGACCTAACACCACCACAGGGCCCAGAACCTGTCACTGAGTGCCACATCCAACCTTTCCTTAAACAGCTCCAGGAACAGCAACTCCTCCTTAAAAGCCTCCAGGCATGAGGCTTCCACCACCTCCCTGGGCAACCTGGGCCAGGCTCTCACCACCCTCCTGGGGAAGAGCTTCTTCCTCACATCCAACCTGCACCCCCCTGTTTCTAGTCTTGCTCAATCTCCCCAGCTCCAGGCACTCCCTCCCAGGCCCTCCCTAGCTTTCCTGTAGCCCCCTTAAGACACTGGAAGGCCACATCACCGAGTGCCACATCCACCCTTCCCTTCAACACCTCCAGGGATGGCCACCAGCACCTCCCTGGGCAGCCCACCCCAGTGTCTAATTACACTTACCATGAAGAACTGCTTGCCAACATCCAACCTACCCCTGCCCTGGCACAGCGTCAGGCCATGCCCTCTCACCCTGTCACCAGTTGCCTGGGAGCAGAGCCTGACCCCCACCTTACTACAGCTTCCCTTCAGGTAGTTGTAGAGTGTGATAAGGTCCCCCCACAGCATCACCAAGGTTGGAAGAGACCTCAAAGATCATCCAGTCCAAGCTGGCACCACAGACCTCAGGACTAGACCATGGCATCAAGTGCCACATCCAATCCCCTCTTGAACACCTCCAGGGATGGGGACTCCACCACCTCCCTGGGCAGCACATCCCAAGGGCCAACAACTCTTCCTGGGAAGAACTTTCTCCTCACCTCCAGCCTAAACTTCCCCTGGCACAGCTTGAGACTGTGTCCTCTTGTTCTGGGGCTGGGTGCCTGGGAGAAGAGGCCAACCCCCACCTGGCTCCAACCTCCCTGCAGGGAGTTGGAGACAGCAATGAGGTCTCCCCTGAGCCTCCTCTTCTCCAGGCTAAGCAACCCCAGCTCCCTCAGCCTCTCCTCACAGGGCTGTGCTCAAGGCCTCTCCCCAGCCTTGTTGCCCTTCTCTGGACACCTTCAAGTCTCTCAATGTCCTTCTTAAACTGAGGGGCCCAGAACTGGACACAGGACTCAAGGTGTGGCCTGAGCAGTGCTGAGCACAGGGCACAATGACCTCCCTGCTCCTGCTGGCCACACTGTTCCTAATGCAGGCCAGGATGCCCTTGGCCCTCTTGGCCCCCTGGGCACACTGCTGGCTCCTGTTCAGGCAGCTGTCAATCAGCACCCCCAGGTCCCTCTCTGCCTGGCAGCTCTCAGCCACTCTGCCCCCAGCCTGCAGCACTGCCTGGGGTTGCTGCGCCAGGGGAGGTTCAGGCTGGATGTTAGAAAAAAGTTCTATACAGAGAGAGTGATTGCACATTGGAATGGGCTGCCTGGGGAGGTGGTGGAGTCGCCATCACTGGAGGTTTTTAGGAGAAGACTTGACAGGGTGCTTGGTGCTGTGGGTTAGTTGTTTGGGCGGTGTTGGATTGGTGATGGGTTGGACGCGATGATCTTGAAGGTCTCTTCCAACCTGGTTTATTCTATGTATTCTATGTATTCTATGTATTCAAAGTGCAGCCCCTGGCACTTGGACTTGTTGAATGCCATCCTGTTGGCCTCTGCCCATCTGCCCAGCCTGGCAAGGTCCCTCTGCAGAGCCCTTCTGCCCTCTAACTGACCAACATCTGCCCCCAGCTTGCTGTCAGCTGCAAACTCACTGCTGAGGGACTCCATCCCCTCCTCCAGATCATCAATGAGGATATTGAACAGGCTGGGGCCCAGCACTGCTCCCTGGGGCACACCACTGGTGCCTGGCTGCCAGCTGGCTGTGGCACCATTCACCACCACTCTCTGGGCTGGTGACTGGTGAGCCTCCTCTCCTCCAGGCTAAACACCTCCAGCCTCTCTCAGCCTCTCCTCATCAGACTTTCCCTCCAGCCCCTTCCCCAGTCTGGTTGCTCTCCTCTGGACCCCCTCCAGCACCTCAAGCTCACCCTCGAAGTGAGGGGCCCAGCACTGCAGGCAGTACTCGAGGTGAGGCCTCCCCAGTGCCCAGCACCTCCTGAAAATAAAGCCACAAAAAGCAACCTCTTGCAAGAACACCTCTGAACATAAAAGCCACTCATCCTACTTCTTCAGGATCCTTCCTTTTTAATGAGGCTCATTAACAGCCTTCCTGCTAATCCCAGCTAGACTTTCTCTTCCCAAACTCCTCCGGTTAGGATGCTGCCCCAGCCTCCTTAGCACCCAACTGGAGGCAGATTCCACTTCCAGCCCATTTTTGCTGCTGCAATTTAGTGCTCTTTAGGAGGCAGCAATTTAGGTCTGACCACATGTGTTCCCCACCCACCCTCCCCCATCTTCCAAACCACACAGCAGCAAAAGCTGACTCCACCTGCGACCAAACCATGTGGCTGTTAACTCTCAAGCCCTATGGTTTGGTTATTAACTCCTCAAGCCCTGTGAGGAGAGGCTGAGGAAGCTGGGGTTGCTTAGCCAGGAGAAGAGGAGGCTCAGGGGAGACCTTCTTGCTCTCTGCAACTCCCTGCAGGGAGGCTGGAGCCAGGTGGGGGTTGGGTTCTTCTCCCAGGCAATGATCTGGATGAGGGCATTGAGTCAGCCATCAGCAAATGTGCAGCTGACAGCAAGCTGGGAGCAGATGTTGGTCAGTTAGAGGGCAGAAGGGCTCTGCAGAGGGACCTTGCCAGGCTGGGCAGATGGGCAGAGGCCAACAGGATGGCATTCAACAAGTCCATGTGCCAGGGGCTGCACTTTGGCCACAGCAACCCCAGGCAGAGCTACAGGCTGGGGGCAGAGTGGCTGAGAGCAGCCAGGCAGAGAGGGACCTGGGGGTGCTGATTGACAGCTGCCTGAACAGGAGCCAGCAGTGTGTCCAGGGGGCCAAGAAGGCCAAGGGCATCCTGGCCTGCAGCAGGCAGAGTGTGGCCAGCAGGAGCAGGGAGGTCATTGTGCCCTGTGCTCAGCACTGCTCAGGCCACACCTGGAGTCCTGTGTCCAGCTCTGGGCTCCTCAGGTCAGGAAAGAGGTTGAGCTGCTGGAAGGTGTCCAGAGAAGGGCAACAAAGCTGGGGAGGGGTCTGGGGCACAGCCCTGGGAGGAGAGGCTGAGGGAGCTGGGGTTGCTTAGCCTGGAGAAGAGGAGGCTCAGGGGAGACCTCATTGCCCTCTACAGCTACCTGAAAGGTGGTTGTAGCCAGGTGGGGGTTGGTCTCTTCTCCCAGGCACCCAGCACCAGAACAAGAGGACACAGTCTCAAGCTGTGAGCCTCCTCTACCCCAGGACACAGGACTCAAGGTGTGGCCTGAGCAGCGCTGAGCACAGGGCAGGATGAGCTCCCTGCTCCTGCTGGCCACACTCTGCCTGATGCAGGCCAGGCTGCCCTTGGCCTTCTTGGCCCCCTGGGCACACTGCAGGCTCCTGTTCAGCTGCTCTCTACCACTCCCCCCAGGTCCCTCTCTGCCTGGCTGCTCTCAGCCACTCTGCCCCCAGCCTGTAGCTCTGCCTGGGGTTGCTGTGGCCAAAGTGCAGCCCCTGGCACTTGGACTTGTTGAATGCCATCCTGTTGGCCTCTGCCCATCTGCCCAGCCTGGCAAGGTCCCTCTGCAGAGCCCTGCTACCCTCTCCCAGCTCAACTCCTGCCCCTAGCTTGCTGTCAGCTGCACACTCACTGCTGCTGGACTCCATCCCCTCCTCCAGCTCATCAATGAAGGTATTGAGCAGGATGGGACCCCAGCACTAATGCAAAACTCTGCTCTTTAAAAGTGAGACAAAGGAGCAGTTTGACAGCAGGCTGCAGGAGCTCTCTTCCTCCAGAGGGAAGCAGTCTGCAGGCAGCCAGCCAGCCAGCCAAGAGCTGGAGCTTGAACAGATGCTGGGGATTTCCCAGCCTAACACATATTAGCACTTGGTATTTGCAATCCTGATTCCTCCAGCACCCAGCAGTTAATTTGCATGTTAATTAGAAGCAGGTCACCAGAAAACTGTACCAGACAACCTCTCTGTATTGGCTAGAAAGGGGAAGGCAGCATTTGCAGCAAGTCTGTATCCTTTTCAGGCATTCTTCCATCTGTCTGAGCCACCCAGGAGTTCACTGGAGATTGCTGAGCCCCTTTTGGGGGGATGGGGGTGGGGGGTGGTGTGCTGGGAGCATCCATTTCAATACATTCAGATCTTGGATTCAGATCTTGGTTTCATATCAGGCAGCTTTTGAAGCCTGCAAACCAGAGGAGCAACACTAGAGAGAACAGTGGTAAATTAGTCTGACCTGAAAGCCTCCTTTCATCACCTTACAACATCAAACCTGAGAGAGAAGGGTTAAGGGAGACCTCATTGCCATGGACCAGGACATAAAGGGTGGCTATCAAGGAGATGGAGACTCCCTTTTGCCAAGGAGTCTCATGGAAAAGACAAGGGGTGGTGGAGGACAAGTTCCTGCTTGGGAGATTCCCCTTGGACCCCAGAAGAGGCTCCCCAGGAGCCCAGTCAGACACTGTGCTCATCTCCCAAGGGAAGCAGTGGCTTCCCCTACACTGGGCAGTTTGAAGGCTCAAATGGACAAGGTGCTGGGCCAGCTCATTTCAACCTCCCCATCACCTAGAGAGGTTGGCCCAGATGATCTTTGGGGTCCCTTCCAATGTGGCATTCTGTGACTCAAACAGAGTTCAGACTGAGAGGGAAGAGCAGGCAGCCTGAGCACCATCACCAAAGCAACTCCTTGAGGAGCTGTGCTGCTCAGCTGAAGGGCTGACCAAAGGGTTGGGGCCACCCCACAACCTGCAGCTCCATCCTGAGCTGACAGCTCAGTCCTGCACCAACTCCAGGGGCATCAGGAAGCACAACAGCAACCAGCTGTGCCTGGGGAGGCTGCCCCTCAACCAGCAACAGCAGGGAAAGCATCTCATGGGAACACACTATCATAGTATCAGTCAGGGTTGGAAGGGACCACAAGGATCAGCCAGTTCCAACCCCCCTGCCATGGGCAGGGACACCCCACACTAGATCAGGCTGCCCACAGCCTCATCCAGCCTGGCCTTAAACCCCTCCAGGGACAGGGCCCCAACCACCTCCCTGCACAACCCATTCCAGGGCTTCACCACTCTCCTGGGGAAGAACTTCCTCCTCACCTCCAGCCTCAATCTCCCCACCCCCAGCTTCATTCCATTCCCCCCAGTCCTATCACTGCCTGAGATCCTGAGCAGTCCCTCCCCAGCCTTCTTGGAGCCCCCTGCAGATCCTGGAAGGCCACAATGAGGTCACCTTAGAGCCTTCTCTTCTCCAGGCTGAACAGCCCCAACTCCTTCAGTCTGTCCTCACAGCAGAGCAGCTCCAGCCCTCTGCTCATCCTCCTGGCCCTGCTCTGGACACCTTCCAGCCCCTCCAGATCCCTCTTGGGATAGGGGCTCCAGGACTGGAGGCAGGACTCCAGGTGGGGTCTCCCCAGAGCTGAGCAGAGGGGGAGAATCCCCTCCCTTGACATATTACCATAGAATGGTCCAGGCTGGGAGGGACCTCCAAAGCTCAGCCAGTCTGACCTCCCTGCACTCAGCAGGGACATCCTCAACCAGATCAGGCTGCTCAGGGCCTCGTCAGCCTTCAGCATCTCCAGGGCTGGGGCCTCAACCACCTCCCTGGGCAACCTCTTCCAGTGTTCCACCACCCTCCTAGCAAAGAACTTCCTCCTGATATCCAACCTAAATCTGCTCTGCTCTAGTTTGAAGCCACTGCCCCTGGTCCTGTCCCTGCAGGCCTTTGGGAAGAGTCCCTCTCCATCTTTCCTGTAGCCCCCTTCAGGTCCTGGCAGGCTGCTATTAGGTCTCGCTGCAGCCTCCTCTTCTCCAGGCTGGACACCCCCAGCTCCTTCAGGCTGTCCTCACAGCAGAGCTGTTCCAAGCCTATGGTCTTCCTCTGGACTCTCTCCATCAGGTCCATGTCCTTCCTGTGCTGAGGGCTCCAGAGCTGCCCCCAGCACTGCAGGTGAGGTCTCAGCAGAGCAGAGTGGCAGAATCCCCTCTCTGGCTCTGCCGGCAGCGCTGCTTTGGCTGCAGCCCAGGCTGTGATTTGCCTTCTGGGCTGCAAGCTCACCCTGCCTGCTCCTGGCCAGCATCTCATCCATCAGCACCCCCAAATCCTTTTCCACAGGGCTGCTTTCTCCTCCTCCCCCAGTCTGCATTGCTAGTGAGGACTGTTCCAGCCCAGGTGCAGAACCCACATTCTGCTCAAACGAACCAAAGCTCCAAAGATGTGGTGCAGGATACCCTTGCAGGAGAACATCAAGCTGCTGGGAGATCAAGAGGAGGATTTCCCAGCAGCTCAGCTGGCTGCCAGGTTCTCTTTTGATTGTTCAGAAGCAGCAGCTTCTGAGCTGCCAAGGAGCCAGCACACAGCAGCAGCACATCCACAGCTTCCCATTTGAGCTCAGAATTACAAGCAGATTCCTGAGCACAACCATCAAGACACCAAGCTGTGGACCCCCAGCTGTGGTGCCTCTTCAATAACACTTACATGAAGGAATACAACAGCCAGGAGGTGACCCATTCAAACCCCTCTGTTTGCCTCAAACACCTTGGGGGGGGTGCTGAGGGAAGCTTCCAATTCAATTATCCTATTAGCCAGGGAAGGACACCAAATTAAGCACTAAAGGATTACTCCTGTGGCAAACTCATCCCTTTGGCTCCTAGGATGTCTGAATGGCCATGGCCCTTCCAGCATGTACCCTAGGATGGGATCAGCCACACACCTGGTTTCTCTCTGCCTTCTCTGAGCAGCTGACAACATGAAGAGCTGAGGGGAGAGCAGCTGATGTCCTTCCCCTGGGCCTGAGCACAGCCTTCGGCACCATCCTGCACCACAGCCTGCTCTCCAGGCTGGTGACACAGGGGGGTGATGGGTGACCACTGGATGGATACAGAACTGGCTTGATGGCTGCACCCAGAGAGTGGCTGTCCATGGGTCCATGGCCCAGGGGAGGCCAGGGACAAGCAGAGTCCCTCAGGGATCACTCCTGGAACCAGGCTTGTTCAACTGGCCAGTGTGGTCCCCATCCACAAGCAGGGTGGGATGGAGGAACCTGGAGACTCCAGGCCTGGCAGCCTGAGCTCAGTGGCAGGGAAAGTGATGGAGCAGAGCATCCTGGGGGCAATCCCTCCACACCTGCAGGATGGCCAAGGGCTCAGGCCCAGCCAGCAGGGATCCAGGCAGGGCAGGTCCTGCCTGAGCAACCTGAGCTCCTTCCATGCCCAGGGCACTGCCTGGGGGCTGTGGGGCAGGCTGTGGATGTGGTCTGCCTGGACCCCAGCAAGGCCTTTGCCACCATCCCCCACAGCAAGCTGCTGGCTAAGCTGTCAGCCCCTGGCTGGGACAGCAGCTCTGAGCTGGGTGAGGAACTGGCTGGAGGCTGAGCCCAGAGAGTGGTGGTGAATGGTGCCACAGCCAGCTGGCAGCCAGGCACCAGTGGTGTGCCCCAGGGAGCAGTGCTGGGCCCCAGCCTGTTCAATATCCTCATTGATGATCTGGATGAGGGGATGGAGTCAGTCATCAGCAAATGTGCAGCTGACAGCAAGCTGGGGGCAGATGTTGGTCAGTTAGAGGGCAGAAGGGCTCTGCAGAGGCACCTTGCCAGGCTGGGCAGAGGGGCAGAGGCCAACAGGATGGCATTCAACAAGTCCAAGTGCCAGGGGCTGCACTTTGGCCACAGCAACCCCAGGCAGAGCTACAGGCTGGGGGCAGAGTGGCTGAGAGCTGCCAGGCAGAGAGGGACCTGGGGGTGCTGACTGACAGCTGCCTGAACAGGAGCCAGCAGTGTGCCCAGGGGGCCAAGAAGGCCAAGAGCATCCTGGCCTGCATCAGGAACAGTGTGGCCAGCAGGAGCAGGGAGGTCATTGTGCCCTGTGCTCAGCACTGCTGAGGCCACTCCTTGAGTCCTGTGTCCAGTTCTGGGCCCCTCAGTTTAGGAAGGACATTGAGAGACTTGAAGGTGTCCAGAGAAGGGCAACAAGGCTGGGGAGAGGCCTTGAGCACAGCCCTGTGAGGAGAGGCTGAGGGAGCTGGGGTTGCTTAGCCTGGAGAAGAGGAGGCTCAGGGGAGACCTTCTTGCTCTCTACAGCTCCCTGAGAGGAGGTTGTGGTGAGGTTGGGGTTGCTCTCTTCTGCCTAGTACCAGGTGGCAGAATGAGAGGAAATGGCCTGAAATTGTGCCAGGGCAGGGTCAGGTTGGCAATGAGGCAAAATTTCTTTGCTGCCAAGAGTGGTCAGGGATTGAAACAGGCTGCCCAGGGAGATGGTGGAGTCCCCATGCCTGGAGGTGTTGAAGAAAGCAATAGATGTGGAACTTCAAGAGGCCAGGGAGGTTTGGGTAGAAGGTTGGACTGGATGATCTTCCAGGGTTTTATGATTCTATCATTCTATGATATTTGGGGGCTAGGGTATGACCCACAGCTGGGTGGCAGCTTCTTTCCTTTAGCAGACCAGGAAGAAGCTGGGTGAGGAGAGTATGAACAAAGCAAATCACCAGTGAGCCCAGTGGCCAGGAACTCCACCTGTGCTCCATCCTCCCTTGCCTGTCAGACACTAACCACAAGATTGCCAGAGAAGCTGGGGGTGCCCCATCCCTGGAAGTGCTCCAGGCCAGGTTGTGTGGGGCTCTGAGCAACCTGCTCTAGTTGCAGATGTCCCTGCTGACTGCAGGGAGGTTGGAGGAGATCACAGAATTGTCAGGGCTGGGAGGGAGCTCCAGGCTCAGCCAGCTCCAAGCCCCTGCCGTGGGCAGGGACACCTCACCCCACAGCAGGTTGCTCACAGCCACCTCCAGCCTGGCTGCAAACACCTCCAGGGCTGAGCAGGAGGCTTCCACCACCTCCCTGGGCAGCCTGGGCCAGGCTCTCACCACCCTCCTGCCCAACAACTTCTTCCTCACAGCCAATCTCCAGCTCCCCACTTCTCCTTTTGCTCCATCCCCCCCAGTCCTGGCCCTCCCTCACCCCCTCCAAAGTCCCTCCCCAGCTTTCCTGCAGCCCCCTGCAGCCCCTGGAAGGCCACCAGAAGGTCTCCCTGCAGCCTTCTCCTCTGCAGCCTGCACAACCCCAACTCTCTCAGGCTGTGCTCAGAGCAGAGCAGCTCCAGCCCTCTGCTCAGCCTCCTGGCCCTGCTCTGGACACCTTCCAGCCCCTCCAGAGCCTTCTTGGGATCTCTGAGGTCCCTTCCAACTCCAACCATTCTGTGATTCTACAAAAGCAAGCCCCCATCCTCCACTTCCCCACTGTTAAGTGTCAGATATTGCCCTTTTCTATCCACCCCTAGATGAGAAGTCTCCCTCCAGCTGTTACCTTGTGCCCACCCCTGGCTTCTTCTGTCACTGCCTCAGGTCATTTTTAGTCCAGGAATGTGAACCCTCCTCTGAAGCCACTCCTCAGAGCACACAGCACTGACTTGCTGGTTAATTTTATTCCCAGTCATGCTTGAGCAACCTCTTGATAACATAACAGGGATGTTTCTTGCCCCCCCATCCCCCATCCAGAAGGTCTCCTCAGAGCCTTCTCTTCTCCAGACCGAACAATCTCAACCCCCTCAGACTATCCTCAGAGCAGAGCAGCTCCAGCCCTCTGCTCACCCTCCTGGCCCTGCTCTGGACACCTCCCAGCCCCTCCAGAGCCTTCCTGGCACAGAGGCTGCAGAGCTGGGCACAGAGCTGCAGCTGTGGGCTCAGCAGAGTGGAGCAGAGAGGCAGAATCCCCTCCCTGGCCCTGCTGGCCACACTTCTGCTGCTGCAGCCCAGGCTCTGCTTGGCTCTCTGGGCTGCAAGTGCTCCCTGCTGGCTCCTGCTGAGCAGCACCAGAACAAGAGGACACAGTCTCAAGCTGTGCCAGGGGAGGTTTAGGCTGGAGGTGAGGAGAAAGTTCTTCCCAGAGAGAGTTGTTGGCCCTTGGGATGTGCTGCCCAGGGAGGTGGTGGAGTCCCCATCCCTGGAGGTGTTCAAGAGGGGATTGGAGGTGGCACTTGGTGCCATGGTTCAGCTGTCAGGAGGTGCTGGGTGCCAGGTTGGCCTTGATGATCCTTGAGGCCTTTTCCAACCTGGCTCATTCTATGATTCTAGGAAAATCAAAGCTGTGTGCTTGATGGACCTGGCACTTCCTGTTCAGTACTGCACAGAAAGAGAGAGTTGGAGCTGTTCAGCCTGGAGAAGGCTCCAGGGAGACCTTAGAGCTGCATTTCAGTGTCTGCAGGGGACCTCCAGGCAGGCTGGGGGGGGAGCTGTTTAGAAAGGACTGTGGGGATAGGCCCAGGGGCAATGGTTTGAAACTGGAGCAGGGCAGAGTCAGGTTGGAGCTCAGGAGGAAGTTCTGCCCAGTGAGGGTGAGGAGACACTGGAACAGGTTGCCCAGGGAGGTGACTGAGGTCCAATACCAGGAGACAGTCTGCTCTGGTGGCAGCTATCCCTGCTGACTGCAGGGGGGTTGGACAAGATGACTTTTGAGGGTCCCTTCCAACATCCTGCACCCTGTGAAGAGCTGATGAAACAGAAGCCAAGGAGATGGCCCTGGGAGCTGCCTGCTGAAGGGCTACCCTTCCCTTGCTCAGGAACTCATGATCCACTTGCAGAGCCATTTGGTGATGTATTAACCATGAAAGAGGCAGAAAGTTTTGTTAATTAGCTCACCCAGGACAGATTAAGCACATTGCAGCTTCCTAATAGCAAGCAATTTAAAGACAGCTCTTCAGGCCTTCAGGGCAATGCTGCCTGCCTGACACTTTAATCTCAGTATTCCTGTGAAGTCCACCAAAACTCCTGCACAGCAATGCTGGAGAGAGAGCCAAGTCTGGGAGGTAAGAGGAGAGGTGCTCTGCACACAGGGCACTTTAAGAAGGAAGTGCTGGGGTGCTTCCTGATAAGCATCTCAACAGGAGCCAGCAGGGTGCACCTGAAGCCCAGCCCCAGGAGCATGGGCAGCAGGGGCAGGGAGGGGATCCTGCCCCTCTGCTGTGCTCTGCTGAGACCTCCCTGCAGTGCTGGGGCAGCTCTGGAGCCCTCAGCACAGACAGGGACCTGCTGGAGCGGGGCCAGAGGAGGCCACGACCATGATGGGAGGGTGGAAGCCCTCTGCTGTGAGGCCAGGCTGAGAGAGTTGGGGTTGTGCAGCCTGCAGAAGAGAAGGCTCCAGGGGGACCTCAGAGCAGCAGTGTATGAAGGGGGCTGCAGGAGGGCTGGAGAGGGACTTCTGACCAAGGCATGGAGTGACAGGATGAGAGGTAAGGGCTTCCAACTGGAAGAAGCTACACTTACAGTAGACATTAGGGGGGGACACAAGCCCTTCCCCATGAGGGTGGTGAGGCACTGGAACAGGTTACCCAGAGAGGCTGTGGAGCCTCCAAGCCTGGAAGTGTTCCAAGCCCCATTGGATGGGGCCTTGAGGAACCTGGGCTAGTGGAAGATGTCCCTGCCCATGACAGGGGAGGGGTTGGAACCAGATGATCATTAAAGTCCCTTCCAACCTAAACCATTCTATGACCATGCAGAGGCCAGCAAGCATCCACAAGAACTCTTTCCCCTTTGACCTCAGCCCTGCCTGCCTCACACCAAGCACATGAAACTGCTCCCAACCCCTACAGGCAAAACCAGACCACATTAGAGCCACCCAGCTCAGTGCCCCACACATTTCACTGCCCTCCTGGCAAAGATTATTCCAAGCCCACAAGTTCTCCCTGACTAACTGCTCTCTTGAGCCTCTTTGTTCCTCACTTCCCCTCAAATCTTCACCATCATGCTTCTGGAAGAGCCAAAGTCTTTGGCTTTAATCAACCAGATCCTAGTATCACAGTATCAGTCAGGGTTGGAAGGGACCACAAGGATCAGCCAGTTCCAACCCCCCTGCCATGGGCAGGGACACCCCACACTAGATCAGGCTGCCCACAGCCTCATCCAGCCTGGCCTTAAACCCCTCCAGGGACAGGGCCACAACCACCTCCCTGCACAACACATTCCAGGGCTTCACCACTCTCCTGGGGAAGAACTTCCTCCTCACCTCCAGCCTCAATCTCCCCACCCCCAGCTTCATTCCATTCCCCCCAGTCCTATCACTGCCTGAGATCCTGAGCAGTCCCTCCCCAGCCTTCTTGGAGCCCCCTGCAGATCCTGGAAGGCCACAATGAGGTCACCTCAGAGCCTTCTCTTCTCCAGACTGAACAGCCCCAACTCCTTCAGTCTGTCCTCACAGCAGAGCAGCTCCAGCCCTCTGCTCATCCTCCTGGCCCTGCTCTGGACACCTTCCAGCCCCTCCAGATCCCTCTTGGGATAGGGGCTCCAGAACTGGAGGCAGGACTCCAGGTGGGGTCTCCCCAGAGCTGAGCAGAGGGGGAGAATCCCCTCCCTGGCCCTGCTGGCCACACTTCTCTTGCTGCAGCCCAGGCTCTGCTTGGCTTTCTGGGCTGCAAGTGCACACTGAGAGCTCCTGCTGAGCTTCTCCTCCCCCAGCACCCCCAAGGCTCTCTCCTCAGGGCTGCTTTCCAGCCAGTCCCTGCCCAGCCTGCATTTGTGCCTGCCATTGCCTCCACCCAGCTGCAGGACCCTGCCCTTGGTCCTGTTGAACCTCCTGAGGTTGGCTTGTGCCCACCTCTCCAGCCTGCCCAGCTCCCTCTGGATGGATCCCTTCCCTCCAGCTGTCTGCTGCCCCACACAGCTTGGTGTCATCAGCAACCCTGCTGAGGGTGCCCTCAGTGCCACTGTCCATGGCACCCACAGAGATGTTGAGCAAGCCTGGTCCCAGGAGTGATCCCTGAGGGACTCTGCTTGTCCCTGGCCTCCCCTGGGCCATGGACCCATGGACAGCCACTCTCTGGGTGCAGCCACCAAGCCAGTTCTGTATCCATCCAGTGGTCACCCATCACCCCCCTGTGTCACCAGCCTGGAGAGCAGGCTGTGGTGCAGGACAGTGCTGAAGGCTGTGCTCAGGCCCAGGGAAAGGACATCAGCTGCTCTCCCCTCAGCTCTTCATGTTGTCAGCTGCTCAGAGAAGGCCACCAGGTTGGTCAGGCAGGATTTGCCCTTGGTGAAGCCCTGCTGACTGTTCCCAATCACCTCCTCACTCTTCTTCTGAGCCAGTAGTGCCTCCAGGAGGATCTGCTCCGTGATCCTTCTGGGCACAGAGGTGAGGCAGATGGCCTCCAAGTCTCTCTCTGAAGCCCAGGTGAAGCCCAACTCTCCAAACCCAGTGTCTGCAGTTGTTTTGATGATATGCAGAGGACTTAAAATACATCTACATAGCAAGGGGGGGTGTTTAAAACCCAATCTGCAAGCAGCCTCCAGGTCTCCTGGGCACTGATCAAAAAAAACTTAAGACTAATTAGGCAGGGTTCATTAAAGCATGCTTTCATTAGCCTCCCCAGACAGCTAATCTGAATTCATCTACACAGCCATGTGCCACAGGTGCACAGCTTTAACCCCTTTGTGCCCAGCCTCCCCCCACATGGGCATCCCTTCACAGAGTCCCAGAGTGGTCTGGGCCAGAGGGCACCTCCAAAGCTCACCCAGCCTGACCCCCCCTGCACTCAGCAGGGACATCCCCCACTAGATCAGGCTGCCCAGGGCCTTGGGGAGCCTCACCCTGAGTATCTCTCCAGGGATGGGGCCTCAACCACCTCCCTGAGCAACCTGTTCCAGTGTTGCAGCACCCTCATGGTGCAGAACTTGCTCCCCACATCCAATCTCCATCTGCCCTGCTCTAGTTTGAAGCCACTGCCCCTGGGCCTGCAGGCCTTTGGGAACAGTCCCTCCCCATCCTTCTTGTAAGCCCCCTTCAGGTACTGGAAGGCTTCACCAAGCCTTGGCCTGGTTTCTATTGTGTGGCAGCTGAGATATTTTCTCGTCCTGGCTTCAGAATCAAGCTCCTCTTTTAGCTCTTGACTTACAACTTCAGCCACTGGGGTTTCACCTGGGGGAGCTGGCACTGCCCAAACCTCTTGGATGGGAGCACACTGCATTGGGTGAGGAACTGGCTGGAGGCTGAGCCCAGAGAGTGGTGGTGAATGGTGCCACAGCCAGCTGGCAGCCAGGCACCAGTGGTGTGCCCCAGGGAGCAGTGCTGGGCCCCAGCCTCTTGAACATCTTTATTGATGATCTGGAGGAGGGCATTGAGTCCATCAGCAGGAAATTTGCAGCTGACAGCAAGCTGGGGGCAGGAGTTGAGCTGCTGGAGGGTAGAGAGGCTCTGCAGAGGGACCTCAACAGGCTGGGCAGAGGGGCAGGGGCCAAGGGCAGGAGATTGAACACAGCCAAGTGCCAGGGGCTGCACTTTGGCCACAGCAACCCCAGGCAGTGCTGCAGGCTGGGGGCAGAGTGGCTGAGAGCAGCCAGGCAGAGAGGGACCTGGGGGTGCTGGTTGATGGTAGGCTGAACATGAGCCTGCAGTGTGCCCAGGCAGCCAAGAGGGCCAAGGGCAGCCTGGCCTGCATCAAGAACAGTGTGGCCAGCAGGAGCAGGGAGGTCATTGTGCCCCTGTACACTGCACTGCTTAGGCCACACCTTGAGTCCTGTGTCCAGCTCTGGGCTCCTCAGGTCAGGAAAGAGGTTGAGCTGCTGGAAGGTGTCCAGAGAAGGGCAACAAAGCTGGGGAGGGGTCTGGGGCACAGCCCTGGGAGGAGAGGCTGAGGGAGCTGGGGTTGCTTAGCCTGGAGAGGAGGAGGCTCAGGGGAGACCTTCTTGCTCTCTCCAACTCCCTGAAGGGAGGTTGGAGACAGCTGGGGATTGGGCTCTTCTCCCAGGCAAGCAGCACCAGAACAAGAGGACACAGTCTCAGGCTGTGCCAGGGGAGGTTTAGGCTGGATGTCAGGAGGAAGTTCTACACAGAGTGAGTGATTGCCCATGGGAATGTGCTGCCCAGGGAGGTAGTGGAGTCCCCATCCCTGGAGGTGTTCAGGAGGAGACTTGATGGGGTGCTTGGTGCCATGGTTGAGTTGATTAGGTGGTGTTGGATTGGTTGATGGGTTGGACTGGATGATCTTGAAGGTCTCTTCCAACCTGGTGTGGTGTATTGTATTGTACTGTCTTGTACTGTATTCTCTTCTCTTCTCTCCAAAGAAGAGCAGATCTGGAGGGGGCACCCCCAACCCACAGGAAGCTGTCACTCACCACCACCCAGGCTGACCCCAGCTGAGTGTTTTGCTCTGCTGCCCTGCCCCAGCCCCGGGAGCCCTCAGCCCTCACTGCAGACAGCTGTCAGAATCGTCTTGCTCCCAGGCTTCCCTTGCTTCTGTGACTCCAATCAGTGCTGGCTTCAGCAGCTCCTCAGAGCTCCAGTGCCCATCACTCTGCTTTCTCTTAACAACATGAGCTGCACAACCACAAGACCATGCCTCAGCCTCACCCCCCTGCACAGGGCTGCTGCTGTTAACGTGCCCTAGGGAGAACCTTTCTCTGTCCCACCAGCTCCAAGGCTTAATTGGAGCACTGAGCACCTATCACAGTCTCACAGAATCACCAAGGTTGGAAGAGACCTCAAAGATCATCCAGTCCAACCTGGCACCACAGACCTCATGGCAAGACCATGGCACCAAGTGCCACCTCCAGTCCCCTCTTGAACTCCTCCAGGGATGGGGACTCCACCACCTCCCTGGGCAGCACATTCCAATGATGAACGACTCTCAGTGAAGAACTTTCTCCTCACCTCCAGCCTAAACTTCCCCTGGGGCAGCTTGAGACTGTGTCCTCTTGTTCTGGTGCTGGCTGCCTGGGAGAAGAGCCCAACCCCCACCTGGCTACAACCTCCCTTCAGGGAGTTGTAGAGAGCAATGAGATCTCCCCTGAGCCTCCTCTTCTCCAGGCTAAGCAACCCCAGCTCCCTCAGCCTCTCCTCACAGGGCTGTGCTCAAGGCCTCTCCCCAGCCTTGTTGCCCTTCTCTGGACACCTTCAAGTCTCTCAATGTCCTTCCTTAACTGAGGAGCCCAGAGCTGGACACAGGACTCAAGGTGTGGCCTAACCAGTGCTGAGCACAGGGCAGGATGAGCTCCCTGCTCCTGCTGGCCACACTCTTCCTGATGCAGGCCAGGCTGCCCTTGGCCTTCTTGGCCCCCTGGGCACACTGCTGGCTCCTGTTCAGGCAGCTGTCAATCAGCACCCCCAGGTCCCTCTCTGTTTGGCAGCTCTCAGCCTCTCCAACCTGAAGTAGCCTCCCCTTGCCTGCCACCCCTGAAAACATTCATCACAGAATGACAGCCCCCCAGCATGGTGGGGATGGAGATCATCCACTCCAACCCCCCCTGCTGCACCCACAGCAGCTTGCCCAGCAGCACAATGGCCAGGGAGGGGTTGGAAGCTCCCCACAGGAGGAGACTCCACCACCTCTCCAAGCAGCTTGGTCGTTCTTGGCCACAAGAGCACACTGCTGGCTCATGGGCAACTTGTCATCCACCAGCACTCCCAGGTCCTTCTCCACAGAGCTGCTTCCCAGCAGGTTAACCCCTCAGCAGTCATGCAGTATTATAGGGGGGGAGAGGAGGGGAGGGGAGGGGAGGGGAGGGGAGGGGAGGGGAGGGGAGGGGAGGGGAGGGGAGGGGAGGGAATTCACCAGGTTGGAAAAGACCTTTGAGCTCATCCAGTCCAACCTATCCCCCAGCACCATCTGATCAACTCAACCATGGCACCAAGGGCCTCATCCAGGCTCTTCCTAAATACCTCCAGGGCTGGGGACTCCACCACCTCCCTGGGCAGCACATCCCCAGGGCCAGTCTCTCTTGCTGGGAAGAACTTCTTCCTAACATCCAGCCTGAACCTCCCCTGGTGCAGCTTGAGCCTGAAGTCCTGCTGCAGGAGGTTATTCCTCTCCAGCTGCAGGAACCTCTGCTTGCCCTGGTTGAACTCCATGAGGTTCCCTCTGGCCAGCTCTCCAGCCTGGGCAGCTCTCACTGCACAGCAGCACAGCCTGGCAGGGTGAGAGCCACTCCTCCCAGTCTGGGCTCATCAGCAAACTGCCTGAGGGTCCACCCTGTCCCTTTGTCCAGATCACTGATGAAGGTATTGAACAGAGCTGGACCAGACCTGACCCCTGGGGAACACCACCAGCCAGGGGCCTCCAATTAGCCTCTGCCCCACTGACCACAACTCTCTAAGCCCTGTCCTTCATCCAGGTCCCAATCCACCTCACCAGCCAAGCAGCCACTCTGCAGGATGCTGTCAAAATGCAACCCCCTGACCACAGCCAGGCCCTGATCACGCAGAGGAGGATTACTCAGCTCCAACACATCCACCTCACAGACAGGCAGCACTTTAATGCTGCACTCAACTCACTTCAGCCTGGGCAAGAGCGACACAAGCCCAGCTTTAAAGCTACCAAGCTTCACTTTATGGTTAGCTGCCACACACACCACCCAGGCAATCAAGCTCTGAACACGAAGCAAGCCTGAGGGGCTGGAGGCAGCATTCCTCTGCTCCCTTCATCCCTAATTGCTTCCTGTTATGTTACTCAAACACAACTGTGACCAGCAGACCTCCCTCTCCACCCCACCAGCAGTTCTCCAGGGCCTGAGGGTTACTGGGATCACTTGGATCTTGCTCTCCTCAAGCAGTGTTTTCCTCTCCACAAGGAGCAGTGAGTTTCGTTGTTCAGCTCCCCAGCAGTCCTACAGCCAAGGGGAAAGCCACAGCACTGCAGCATTCCCAAACTCAGGAGCACTGGGCACCATGCATGGGCTTCAAGCAGATCCAGAGAATCACAGAGTGGTGGAATATGGAAAGGGACCTCTGGAGACCACCCAGCCCAACCCCTCTGCTCCAGCAGGGCACCCACAGCAGCTTGCCCAGGAGCACAATGGCCGGGGTGGGGGGGGGGATGACACTGAGAGCAGCCTACAGAAAGGGACCTGGGGACACCTGTAGGAAAAGGGCTGATTTCAGAGAGCTTTGGAAGGCTATGCTTGGCCTCTGAGGTGGAAAAGAATGTAAACACCTTGTAACTGCAGGAGAGAAATTGGGCAGGGTTTGGTGGGATGTGTTAAAGCATTGTTTCCTTACCTTAGCCTCCTGTATGCCTTAATCAGAGGCATGCCAGGAGAGATGTGCCACATGTGCCTGCTGAGAGAACAGTGCTGTATAACATAATAAATGTCTTCCCCTGCTTAACACCTTGTCCTGGGAGCTGTGCTCAGGGTGGTGGGACAGCCAGACTACAACAAATGGTTCTTCCCCAGGAGAGTGGTGAAGCCCTGGAATGGGTTGTCCAGGGAGGTGGTCGAGGCCCCATCCCTGGAGGTGTTTAAGCCCAGGCTGGATGAGGCTGTGGGCAGCCTGATCCAGTGTGGGGTGTCCCTGTCCATGGCAGGAGGGTTGGAACTGGCTGATCCTTGTGGTTCCTTCCAAACCTTAATGATTCTCTGGTTCTATTCCATGATTCACTCATCCCCAGGACTGTGCAAGCAAAGATCAACTGTTATGGAACAGGGAACGCTGAAGAGCACAAAGGAAAACACAACAAACCAAGCCAAGCCTTCCCCCCCCACACCTCTCTTCACAGCACCAAGGCAGGCTGGCTGCTTTGCCCACGCTTTCAGCCTGAGCTCTGCTCTGCTGTTGCCAAGAGCTGTAGCTGAGGAAACCAAAGCAGAGTTCTCTTCACCGGCGGCTGCCGAAGTGACGCAGGAGCGGAGCGCGGCCTCTCGCCCAGCCCCGGGCCCAGCTCGGCACAGCACAGCCTGGGCTGGAAGGGAACCTAAAGCCCATCCACTTCCAACCCCCCTGCCCTGGCCAGAGACACCTCCTGTCAGCCCAGGTTGCTCAAGGCCTCAGCCAACCTGGCTTTGAACACCTCTGGGGTGGGGGGCAGCCACTCACCTCCCAGGGCAACCTGTGCCAGGCTCTCACCAGCCTCAGACTGGAGAGCCTCCTAAGCTCCAGTCTAACCCTGCTCTCCCTCAGCCTCAAACCATTCCCCCTTGGCCTTTCTCCAGACACTCTCAGGAAAGTGTGGCCAGCAGGGCCAGGGAGGGGATTCTCCCCCTCTGCTCAGCTCTGGGGAGACCCCACCTGGAGTCCTGCCTCCAGGTCTGGAGCCCCTATCCCAAGAGGGATCTGGAGGGGCTGGAAGGTGTCCAGAGCAGGGCCAGGAGGATGAGCAGAGGGCTGGAGCTGCTCTGCTGTGAGGACAGACTGAAGGAGTTGGGGCTGTTCAGCCTGGAGAAGAGAAGGCTCTGAGGTGACCTCATTGTGGCCTTCCAGGATCTGCAGGGGGCTCCAAGAAGGCTGAGGAGGGACTGCTCAGGATCTCAGGCAGTGATAGGACTGGGGGGAATGGAATGAAGCTGGAGGTGGGGAGAGATTGAGGCTGGAGGTGAGGAGGAAGTTCTTCCCCAGGAGAGTGGTGCAGCCCTGGAATGGGTTGTGCAGGGAGGTGGTTGGGGCCCTGTCCCTGGAGGTGTTTAAGCCCAGGCTGGATGAGGCTGTGGGCAGCCTGATCTAGTGTGGGGTGTCCCTGCCCATGGCAGGGGGGCTGGAACTGGCTGATCCTTGTGGTCCCTTCCAACCCTGACTGGTACTATGAAAAGTCCCTCTGCAACCTTCCTTCAGGTATTGGTAGGCAGCTGTAAGGTCCCCACAAGAGTCTTCCCCTCTCCAGGCTGCACAGCCCCAGCTCCCTCAGCCTGTGCTCACAGCAGAGCTGCTCCAGCCCTTGGATCACCTTTGTGGCCTCCTCTGGCCTCACTCCAACAGCTCTGTGTCCTCCTCCTGCTGGGGACAGCAGAACCAGAGGCAGCATTGGAGGTGGGGCCTCGGCACAGCACAGTTAAAAGGAAGAATCAGCTCCCAAACACCATGGCCATAAACCATTCCCTGTTAAAAACAAGCAAGGAGAATGTCCACCTGGAGGATGGCTGCGTGCCCAGAGGCTCAGCACAAGCCTGCTGCTCCAGGGTACCATGAGGAGTCCATATGGGAAATGGGGGCCAAGAAGCACTGCCTGCCTGAGGGTGCATCCTCTCAGACCCCACACATCAGCTTCTAGAAGCAGAGAGAGAGGAACTGCTGGCCCAGCTGTCAGCCCCTGGCTGGGACAGCAGCACTCTGAGCTGGGTGAGGAACCCAGAGAGTGGTGGTGAATGGTGCCACAGCCAGCTGGCAGCCAGGCCCCAGTGGTGTGCCCCAGGGAGCAGTGCTGGGCCCCAGCCTGATCAATATCCTCATTGATGAGCTGGAGGAGGGCATTGAGTCAGCCATCAGCAGATTTGCAGCTGACAGCAAGCTGGGAGCAGATGTTGGTCAGTTAGAGGGCAGAAGGGCTCTGCAGAGGGACCTTGCCAGGCTGGGCAGAGGGGCAGAGGCCAACAGGATGGCATTCAACAAGTCCAAGTGCCAGGGGCTGCACTTTGGCCACAGCAACCCCAGGCAGAGCTACAGGCTGGGGGCAGAGTGGCTGAGAGCTGCCAGGCAGAGAGGGACCTGGGGGTGCTGATTGACAGCTGCCTGAACAGGAGCCAGCAGTGTGCCCAGGGGGCCAAGAAGGCCAAGGGCATCCTGGCCTGCATTAGGAACAGTGTGGCCAGCAGGAGCAGGGAGCTCATCCTGCCCTGTGCTCAGCACTGGTCAGGCCACACCTTGAGTCCTGTGTCCAGTTCTGGGCCCCTCAGTTTAGGAAGGACATTGAGAGACTTGAAGGTGTCCAGAGAAGGGCAACAAGGCTGGGGAGAGGCCGTGAGCACAGCCCTGTGAGGAGAGGCTGAGGGAGCTGGGGTTGCTTAGGCTGGAGAAGGGGAGGCTCAGGGGAGACCTCTTTGCCCTCTACAACTACCTGAAAGGTGGTTGTAGCCAGGTGGGGGTTGGGTTCTTCTCCCAGGCCCCCAGCCCCAGAACAAGAGGACACAGTCTCAAGCTGTGCCAGGGGAAGTTTAGGCTGGAGGGGAGGAGAAAGTTCTTCCCAGAGAGAGTTGTTGGCCCTTGGGATGTGCTGCCCAGGGAGGTGGTGGAGTCCCCATCCCTGGAGGTGTTGAAGAGGAGATTGGATGTGGCACTTGGTGCCATGGTCTAGTCAGGAGGTCTGTGGTGACAGGTTGGGACTGGATGATCTTTGAGGTCTCTTCCAACCTTGGTGATACTGTGAGACTGTGATAACCCTGATCTGGTGGTCCAGGTGGCTTCACAAGGGAGAAAACGCTTTTTGGTTCACCAGA
Source organism: Dryobates pubescens (assembly GCF_014839835.1). Taxonomy (NCBI): domain Eukaryota; kingdom Metazoa; phylum Chordata; class Aves; order Piciformes; family Picidae; genus Dryobates; species Dryobates pubescens. The sequence continues at coordinate 2,031,216 of NC_071630.1, forward strand.
GTACACAGAAGGAAGCTCATTCCTGGAGTACTGTGTTCAGGTAGTAAAACACACCCAAGACTCTGCTCCCAAGGGAGAGGACCCAAATGGAGGAACTGAAGGGAAGGCAAAAGAGCTGAGCTAACAGGAGAGCCAGGAGCACCCTACTCACATCACCCCAGTTTCACCCCTCTGCAGTAATTCCACAGCTCTGAGGTGCTACTCTGGACTCCTTCCAAAGATGACCTCTTCATTCAATTCATTTTTATGGCTTTTAATGCTATGAAATGTCTGCAACAAGCAAACACAAAGACTGAAAACCATGCCAAGCCCCCAAAGGGCTCTCCAGAGGTGTTTTTAGCAACGTGGTTCCCAAGGCAGGCAGCTCTGATATGAGGCAGCCTCCAGGAGCTAAGTCTGGATGGTTCCTCAGCACAGAAGTGCTGCTTGGAAACACTCTTCTGGCTCAGTTTAGAATCACAGAGTGGTTTGGGTTGGAAGGGACCTCCAAAGGCCATCTAGTACAGACCCACTGCAGGCAGCTGGGACATAGATGTGGATAGAATAGAATAGAATAGAATAGAATAGAATAGAATAGAATAGAATAGAATAGAATAGAATAGACCAGACCAGACCAGACCAGACCAGACCAGACCAGACCAGACCAGGCTGGAAGAGACCTTCAAGATCATCATGTCCAACCTATCATCCAACACCACCCAACCAACTCAAGCATGGCACCAAGCACCCTATCAAGACTCCTCCTGAACACCTCCACCTCCCTGGGCAGCCCATTCCCATGGCCAATCACTCTCTCTGTATAGAACTTCCTCCTAACCTCCAGCCTAAATCTCCCCTGGCACAGCCTGAGACTGTGTCCTCTTGGTCTGGTGCTGGCTGCCTGGGAGAAGAGACCAACCTCTGCCTGTCTACAACCTCCCTTCAGGGAGTTGTAGAGAGCAAGAAGGTCACCCCTGAGTCTTCTCTTCTCCAGGCTAAGCAACCCCAGCTCCCTCAGCCTCTCCTCCCAGGGCTGTGCCCCAGACCCCTCCCCAGCTCTGTTGCCCTTCTCTGGACACCTTGCAGCATCTCAACCTCTTTCCTAAACTGAGGAGCCCAGAACTGGACACAGGACTCAAGGTGTGGCCTAACCAGTGCAGTGTACAGGGGCACAATGACCTCCCTGTTCCTCCTGGCCACACTGTTCTTGATGCAGGCCAGGATGCCATTGGCCCTCTTGGCTGCCTGGGCACACTGCTGGCTCATGTTCAGCCTACCATCAACCAGCACCCCCAGGTCCCTCTCTGCCTGGCTGCTCTCAGCCACTCTGCCCCCAGCCTGTAGCACTGCCTGGGGTTGCTGTGGCCAATGTGCAGAACCTGGCACTTGGATCTTCCACTAGGCTATACCTTGAGTCCTTTGTACAGTTCTGAGCCCCTCAATGTAAGAAGGGACATTGAGATACTTGAACCTGTCCAGAGAAGGGCAAGGAGGCTGGGGAGGGGTCTGAAGCACAGCCCTGGGAGGAGAGGCTGAGGGAGCTGGGGTTGGAGCCTGCAGAAGAGGAGGCTCAGGGGAGACCTTCTTGCTCTCTGCAACTCCCTGAAGGGAGGTTGGAGCCAGGTGGGGGTTGGGCTCTCCTCCCAGGCACCCAGCTCCTGAACAAGAGGACACAGTCTCAAGCTGTGCCAGGGGAGGTTCAGGCTGGATGTTAGGAAGAAATTCTTCCCAGCAAGAGAGATTGGCCCTGGGGATGTGCTGCCCAGGGAGGTGGTGGAGTCCCCAGCCCTGGAGGTGTTTAGGAAGAGCCTGGCTGAGGCCCTTGGTGCCATGGTTGAGTTGATCAGATGGTGCTGGGTGATAGGCTGGACTGGATGATCTCAAAGGTCTTTTCCAACCTGATTAATTCTATTCTATTCTATTCTACCCCTGACTTGAATGAGTTCTGTTTCTGCTGAAACCAGGCCAGAACTCTACCATCAGAGGATGCCACTGCCATTGACTTGTTCCAATCACCACAAGCACAGCCAAAGAACTGCAGTCTCATGAAGAACTCATGCTGGAAACAATGACAGCTGCAGGCTGCAAGAGATTTGACTTGGAAGAGGGTTGTTGGTCTGGTTTGATGGCATAGGTACCTAGGCTACACAGACACTCACATGAGCACCACCCCTCCCCAACAGAACTAACTAACCCATCTGAGAATGAAAGAGCTCGCTGGGAGCTTCCTCCAGATCTCATTTCATCTCAGTGTAACAGGAGTTGACTCAGCTTACATCAAGCCTGGGCTCAAATCAAGTCCACAAAGCCAAAGCAGGGCTGGGCTGGTTGCCTTTCCCCCCCTCCTCTCCTCCCCTCCCCACCTTGTCACAACTTTTTGTAGGGCAATTACTTCAACCCTTCAAAGAGTGCAGGCTCTGCTGAGTCTGCTTTGCAGTTCACTTGGTGCAAATCATTTTAGCCTGCACTGAACAGAGACTCCAGCAGAGGAAGTCTCAGTCAGCAACCTGTTGAGCATGATGATGGCTTTGGTGAGCCTGCTGTGGAGATCCACAAAGATCTGGACAGGAAAGTGGCCACCAGGTTAAGCCAGGCATTATATTCCTTTTAGACAACAGACAACACAGTTGCCTGAAAGATTTCATACAGCAGGGCAGGAATCACAGAATGGTTTGGGCTGGGAGGGACCTTCAAGGTTATCAAGTTCCATGGGCAGGGACATCTTCCACTAGATAAAACCTGCTCAAGGCCTCCTCCAACCTGGCCTTGAACACTTGGGAGTGTGCACAGCTTCTCTGGGCAGCCTGTTGCAGTGCCTCACCACCCTCACAAGGAAGAATCCCCTCCTAATGTCTAACTTAAACCCAGCCTCTGCCCCTTTTGGAACAGCAATTTGTTATCAGCCTGCCCTCTAAAATCCAGTACTTGATTGTCTCAGTGTAACCAGCTGCCCTCTCTGGAGGAGACTCAAAACTCCCCAGAAGCCAGGGAGGAAACTACAAGAAGTTTTCCCACAGAAGAGCTCAAACAGCTCTACAACTAGCTGAGGAAGAAAGAATCACATCATGGAATAGAACAGAATTAACCAGGTTGGAAGAGACCTTTGAGATCATGGAGTCCAACCTATCATCCAACACCATCTAATCAACTAACCCATGGCACCAAGCACCCCAGCCAGGCTCTTCCTAAACACCTCCAGGGATGGGGACTCCACCACCTCCCCATACAGCCCATTCCAATGGCCAACCTCTCTTTCTAGGAAGAGTGAACATCCAGCCTAAACCTCCCCTGGCACAGCTTGAGACTGTGTCCTCTTGTTCTGGTGCTGGTTGCCTGGGAGAAGAGACCAACCCCCAGCTGGCTACAACCTCCCTCCAGGCAGTTGTGGATGGCAAGAAGGTCTCCCCTGAGCCTCCTCTTCTGCAGGCTCCAACCCCAGCTCCCTCAGCCTCTCCTCCCAGGGCTGTGCCCCAGACCCCTCCCCAGCTTTGTTGCCCTTCTCTGGACACCTTCCAGCAGCTCACCATCAACACAGTATTTCCTCCATCAGGGTTTTTCCTCTAGTACCTTGCTAAAGTCTCTACTCATGGTTCAGGCTGGAAGGGACCTTAAAGATCACCCAGGGCCAACCCTCCTGCCATGGGCAGGGATACTTCCCACCAGCCCAGCTTGCTCAAGGCCTCATCCAACCCAGCCTTGAATCCCCCACCAGGGAGGGGGCAGCTACAGAGAAGGCACAAACACCCCCTACATTAACAGCCCCTTTCTGGCAGCAGCTCTCATGCATTACCTGCATGCATTCTGCCAAGCCAGGGATGGAGCTGGTGACAAAACATGAGCCTTCCAAGCCCTGTCTCTGTTATTCAGAGGTTAAAGCTCCCTCTTGGCAAGCCTGGGAGGTGTATGGCTAGGGATGCAAACCTATCCACAGGGTTTATGTTGCACAGACACTGTACCATCTAGCTGCCACCAAAATGGCACTGTCCTGTGCCCTGCACAGGCCATATCCAAAGAGGGCTTTGATTTTGCCTCTAGCCATTTGGGTGCATCATTAAGCTCTCCAAGTGCCTGTTTGGCATTTAGTTTCAAGGACTTTCTCAAGACCTGAGTGTCATCCATGGTCACAAACAGGCTCCCAAGTCAGTGTTGTTCAGTCAGGAGAAAAGGAGGCTGAGGGGAGACCTTCTGGCTCTCTACAACTCCCTGAAAGGAGGCTGAAGCCACACCTGAGTCAGTCTCCTGTGCCAAGAAACAAGTGGCAGCATGAGAGGAAATGGCCTCAAGTTGCAACAGGGGAGGGTTAGGTTGGATATTAGAAGACACTTTGTGGCTGAAAGGGTCCTCAAAGACTGGAACAGGCTCCCCAGGGAGGTGGTTGAATCTTCATCCCTGGAGATGCTGAAAAGAGGCAGGGGTGGGGTGCTGAGAGGCCTGGTTTAGCACCAGACTTGGCAGCATTAGGGAATGGTTGGACTTGATGACCTTGAAGTTCTTTTCCAAGCAAAAGAATTCTGTGATTCTACCTCAAGCAAAGATGTGAACAGTAACAAATGCAGCATGATTAATGCTCATGATTGATGCTGATTTGGCCCTGTGCTGCTCCCAGGTGTGTACCACAAGGGGTAGGCACCATCTGAGGCTCCACACAGAGCCCTGGCCAGGCTGGATCAAGAGCCTGACACCAGCTCTGCTAGATAGAATCACAGAATCAGTAAGGTTGGAAAAGACCTCAGAGATCATCGAGTCCAACCTATTACCTAACACCTAAACCATGGCCCCAAGTGCCACATCCAAGCCTTTTTTGAACACCTCCAGGGACAGGGACTCCACCACCTCCCTGGGCAGCACATTCCAAGAACTTTCTCCTCACCTCCAGTCTAAACTTCCCCTGGCACAGCTTGAGACTGTGTCCTCTTGTTCTGGTGCTGGGTGCCTTGGAGAGGAGACCAACCCCCACCTGGCCACAACCACCTTTCAGGTAGCTGTAGAGGGCAATGAGGTCTCCCCTGAGCCTCCTCTTCTCCAGGCTAAGCAACCCCAGCTCCCTCAGCCTCTCCTCACAGGGCTGTGCTCAAGGCCTCTCCCCAGCCTTGTTGCCCTTCTCTGGACACCTTCAAGTCTCTCAATGTCCTTCCTAAACTGAGGGGCCCAGAACTGGACACAGGACTCAAGGAGTGGCCTAAGCAGTGCTGAGCACAGGGCACAATGACCTCCCTGCTCCTGCTGGCCACACTCTTCCTGATGCAGGCCAGGATGCCATTGGCCCTCATGGCCACCTGGGTACACTGCAGGCTCATGTTCAGCCAGCTGTCAACCAGTATCCCCAGGTCCCTCTCTGCCTGGCTGCTCTCAGCCACTCTGCCCCCAGCCTGTAGCTCTGCCTGGGGTTGCTGTGGCCAAAGTGCAGCACCTGGCACTTGGACTTGTTGAATGCCATCCTGCTGGCCTCTGCCCATCTGCCCAGCCTGGCAAGGTGCCTCTGCAGAGCCCTTCTGCCCTCTAACTGACCAACATCTGCTCCCAGCTTGCTGTCATCTGCATATTTGCTGATGACTGACTCAATGCCCTCATCCAGATCATCACTGAAGATATTATAGAGGCTGGGGCCCAGCACTGCTCCCTGGGGGATGATTCAACAAGGCTAAGTCTCAGGTCCTGCACTTAGGTCACAACCACCCCATGAACCCTCCAAGCTTGGGGCAGAGGGGCTAGAAACTGCCTGGCAGGAAAGGACCTCAGAGTGCTGGTTGCCAGCCAGGTGAACATGAGGCAGCAGTGTGCTCAGGTGGCCAAGAAGGCAAACAGCATCCTGGTCTGGATCAGCCACAGCATGACCAGCAGGACTAGGGCAGGGATTGCCTCCCACGTGCTGGGCACTGGTGAGGCTGCAACTCAAATACTGGCTTTAGTTTCAGGCCACTCACTCCAAGAAGGACATGAGGGGTTGGGAGTGCAGAGCAGGGCCACAAAGCTGGAGAAGGGTCTGGAGAAGAGGGCTGCTGAGGAGCAGCTGAGGGAACTGGGGGCATTTAGTGTGGAGAAGAGGAGGCTGAGGCTAGAGCTCATTGCTCTCTACAGCTCCCTGAGAGGAGGTTGGAGCCAGGTGGGGGTTGGCCTCTTCTCCCAGGGAACCAACAACAGAATGAGGGGAAATGGTCTCTTAAGTTGCATCAGAGGAGGCTGAGGTTGGACTGAGGAGCAGCTCTGTCTGGGAGTTGACAGCAGCATGCCAGGACACAGCTTTCAGGCATGCCACTGCTGCTCACTAGGGCTTTTCATCTCCTGTCCCCATCTGAGGAGGCTGCACTGGTGCTACAGGCTGGTAGCTGGGGATCTCTGCTCCTCACCTGACCCCCATGCTATGGATGCTGATAAAGTGAAGATTCAGAGGGAGGAGATAGCCTCTGGTGACACAAAATGATCAGCCAACGGTGCTGAAGTTTTTTAATACCATAGCAACCACTTCCCCCGACCTCAAACCCAGACCAGTCAGGGGAGCAAACAACTGTTTGGAGGGGGCAAGATTTCAAACAAAAGGGCAACACCCAGACCTCTCCTTCACCCAGCTGCTTGCATGAGGAAGAAGAACCAGAAAGCTCCTGCAAAAGTGTGCATTTTCCAAAGCCCCAAGCAAGCAGAGTGCACAGAGGCAGCGGGGCTCACCTCCAGGAGCACCCAGGCGTCCTCTCCACGCTGGCAAACAAACACAGCACCTGACCTGCCTCCAACACTCTCCCCAGCTTCCACAACCCAAAGCAGCCCCTGAGCTGGAGAGATCTCCTGATACAAATGAGGGTGGGAAGGGGAGGGATGGAAGGGGAGGGATGGAAGGGGAGGGATGGAAGGGGAGGGATGGAAGGGGAGGGATGGAAGGGGAGGGATGGAAGGGGAGGGATGGAATTAACCAGGTTGGAAGAGACCTTTCAGATCCTCGAGTCCAACCTGTCACCCAGCACCATCTGATCAACTCAACCATGGCACCAAGTCCCTCAGCCAGGCTCTTCCTAAACACCTCCAGGGATGGGGACTCCATCACCTCCCAGGGCAGCACATTCCAGTGGCCAATCTCTCTTGCTGGGAAGAACTTCTTCCTAACATCCAGCCTAAACCTCCCCTGCACAGCTTGAGACTGTGTCCTCTTGAGATGATAGCAGCAGGGAAAACAGGATCCAGCTGTACCTGTCTGTGCTGTCACAGCTGATCCAGCCTTGGCTTGGCAAGACCTCCAGCTGTTTGGCTCAAGAAATCACCTCCCCATAGCCCAACCTCTGCAGAGCCCAGCTTTCTCAGCTCATCCTGAGCCAAGCTCAGACAGTGCAGCCTGCATCACACTGGACATCTCTCCATGTATTTCAGAGTCATTAAATGGTTTGGGTTGGAAGGGACCTTAAAGATCATTCCAGTTCCACCCCCCCTGCCACGGGCAGAGACATCTCCCACCAGCCCAGGCTGCTCAAGGCCTCATCCAACCTGGCCTTGAGCACCTCCACAGCCTCCCTGGGCAACCTGTGCCAGTGTCTCCCCAGCCTCACTGCCAACAATCTCTTCCTCATCTCCAGTCTTAACCTCCCCTCTTCCAGCTCAAAGCCATTGCCTCTCATCCTGTCACCCCCAGCCCTTGCCCAAAGTCCCTCCCCAGCTCTCCTGGAGCCCCTTTAGGTTCTGGAAGGCTGCTCTAAGGACTCTCTGGAGCCTTCTCATCTCCAGGCTGAGCAGCCCCACCTCTCCCATATGGAGGTTCTGAAGCCCTCTGATCACCTCTGTGGCCTCCTCTGGCCCCTCTCCAGCAGCTCCATACCCCTCTCATGCCAGGGCATGCAGTGCTCCCTGGGGGGTGTCTCAGCAGAGCAGATGGAGAGAATCACCTCCCTCATCCTGCTGATCTCAAGGGTCTCTTCCAACCTTAAGCCACTCTGTGTCTCACTCCCTGTATCTCCTGCTTAATAATCATTCATTCCTCTCTGAGGGGCAACATCCCCACCCCCACTGGCCAGAATTTCTTTCTGATCTCCAGTCTCCATCTCCCCCCCTCCCAGCTGAAAGCCACTGCCCTTCATCCTGCCACCACAAGCCCTCACAAGAAGTCACTTCCCAGCTCTCCCCTAGTCAGCCTCCTTCAGGTACCACAGAAGGCTGCTCTAAGATCTCCCTGGAGCCTTCTTTCCTCCAGGCTGAACAGCCCCAACTCTCCCAGCCTGCCTCCATAG